>NC_058060.1:4392672-4728297 GCF_020085105.1 Siniperca chuatsi | reverse complement strand
AACATATACCTAGTACCAATGTCTGTGGAGCGGTAATACTTTTATTTTTGTTTTATTTATACAAAATTTTAATAATAAATGAATAATCAATTATCAAAATATCTATCTAGCAGTGGTAAGTCAAATGCAACTGGACTTGTAGATTTTGCAAAGATGTTTGCCTGTGATCTAAAAAAGCTTTATCCGTTATGAATTACTGGTGGGCAGTACCATGCATTTAACCTTCGTAAGGTAAATCTACAGCAAGTCTAGTTTCAGCAAATGTCTAAAAGCAACATTTGTTTATGTTCAGGTGACAAAGCCCTGTAGTGGCCATAGGAATTATGGCTCTTGTCCATCGGGAGCAAATGAGGAAGTAGAGTGACGTTCTAGAGCAACAAGTCCTCAGAGGGAGGAGGTTGGGGTGGATGAATGGGTCAACAAAACATTGGACTTTAACACAGGAGACTGTTGTTTGTTTCCAGTTTCTAACCAACAGTCAACACTGGTTTCTTTTACCCATGACCAAGATTGTTCTATAACCTTAGCCTAGTGATTATTACTGTAACCATGATGATGGTCCCCTAAACTTAACCAAAGTAGTAATTTTAACCCAAACTATGGTCCTTCCCTAAACCTAACCAAATCTTTTTGTGCATAAACCTAATCAAACCTTAACCATACCGATGTAAGATAATAAAACAGATACATTTTTCACTTTCGGAAGGCACAGACATGATGATACCCTGCAGATAATGGTGTCAGATCAGAAAACACCTCTATGTATCATTCTAGAGAGATTTTGTTGTTTAATTTGGAGGACTTCTTGACTTCTAGATATCATTTGACCTAGATGACTGACAATCTTCACAGATATATCAAAATTTGTATGACTGATTATTTTCTTTTTGCGATGTGACAGTTGTTGAAAGTTGTAACTTGCTAAAGGTTGGAATTTTTCTATTGCTCGCCCACCTGATTCTAGAGATGTTTCAGAGGAGTTTTCAAGTGTCACTGAATCAAAATAGCCAAAGAGGCTCCACCAGTTTATGTTCCATCTGTGGTCATCATGTCAGCCAGAGCCCCAATGACAGAAAGAGGAGTTCAATCCATCCAGATTGAAGCTTGTTAGCTTAGCTTGTTAACTAGCTAATTAGCCAGCTAATGAATTAGCCTTGGGTTAGCATATGCTAGCCACCAAAGTCAAAATGTAATAGAGAAGTGGAATTTAGGATGATGATACTTTTGAACAAAGGGCGTCTGTGTGAGGTTGGAAAATAAAGGTCCTCAGGAATCTTAACACAGGGCTTATGTAACACAGAGTAGCTTAAATTTCTGAGTTCCCAGTCCATTTTTCAGAATTGAGAATGACTTCCGGATGGGAGCCGAAACGTCTTGATTCTGAAAACAGTGTCCAGATGACTACGACTGAAACCTTTTCTACGATAGAACACTCCTGGACGAATGAGGGACTACACCGTCTTATTGTCATTGTGAGTATGTTAGCATGCTGATGTTAGCATTTACTAGTGCCTCACAGAGCTGCTAGCGTGGCATCAGACTCTTAGTTTTGTTGTTGTGAGTATATAACATATACCCAAATGTGGAGTGGCTCTAAAGTTTGAAAGTTTTAAGATTAGATGTATTCTCAGTGCACTGTATTTTCATGAACTATAACCTGAAACCTTCTTTATCTGTTTCTCTCTCTCTCTCCCTCGTGACTGTGTGCTTTTTCTCTGTGTCTCTCTCATCTGTCTTTTTCACAATTTTCACTCTACAGTGTTGTGTGTAGTTGCTGTGGCCGCTTTGAAACAACCTTTTCTGTTGTACTCTTGGGTAAATCATTCTAAAAATTGGTCTACAGCTTTGGTAATGGTTGTTGGGTAGAAATTATCATAGAGATTTATATAATTTAGTATGATGTAATTATATACAACATTCCTCAGCACTACCACCTTTGATTGCCTTCCCATGTGCCATGGTTTCCATGCTCATAAAATAACCAGCATTCAAAGTTAAACTTGAATTATGTTTTTTTATCAGATCAAATCACAGCGTTTTACTGGACAAGACACTAGTAACTTTACAGCAGATAGCGTCTTTTGACTAATGCTAATAGATTTTCATTTTTCTATATATGACCTTTGGTTCTCCTCAGTGTATCATTTACTAAGAGGCACATATAACAGCCTCCACATATCTAATGCAGCATTAAAACACTTGATTTAATATACAATGTGTAATCTAGTCTCCCTGTGGCTGGCTTGGCAGCACCCCAACTACAAAGAAAGCTAAAATTATTTCTCTTTGTCTTTGTTGGAAAAAGAGGAGAGGAGAAAGAAAAGATTGCCTCTCTGTCTCTGCTGTCTCATTGGCAGGCAGATATTCAGAAGTCTCTCGCCTTTAAATAGATTTCTTCTGATGGCAAGGCATACCGACGCCCCTGGGCTTAGAAGAACTGAGGCTGAAACTCTTTCCAACTCTCTTCATTGCATCCATCACTCTCTCTCCACGTTGCCGCTCCGTACGTCACTGCTGGGAAGGGCAGAGCAGGGTGAGCAGGTTTGACGTGAGGTTTGATGGTGCAGCTGCCTCTATGCTGGCTGCTCACACTGGTGTTGATTGACAGGCAGGCAGAGAAACAGCACAGACAGGATCAGGGGTGTTTGGGATGATGGAGGGAAGCTGGCAATTAAATAACAGGTTGACAATTGTCTATTGCTGCCACTGCATCACTTCAGACAATGGCCCTTTTGCATGGCCACACCTGATTTACAGCAGACATGAAGGCTTCATCTTTGTCAATTTCCCATTTATTTTTTTCTATATGAAGTACAGTATTGCAAAACAGTTACTAGTGTGTAAGTACAAAGTAGTCACTAGGAGCAGTAATTTAGAAAATAGTTTTGGTTTTAGAGAGGGGCTGGACGCTCCATTTCTCTGGCGTTGCCTGCGGGGAGAGGCGGCGGGCTGGTGTGGGCCTGCTCATAGCCCCACAGCTCAGCCGTCACGTGTTGGAGTTTACCCCGGTGAACGAGAGGGTCGCGTCCCTCCGCCTTCGGGTGGGGGACAGGTCTCTCACTGTTGTGGCGGCCTATGGGCCGAGCGGCAGTGCAGAGTACCAGGCCTTCTTGGGGTCCCTGGGAGGGGTACTAGACAGTGCACCGCCCGGGACTCCGTTGTTCTACTGGGGACTTCAACGCCCACGTGGGCAACGACAGTGCCACCTGGAGAGGGGTAATCGGAAGGAACGGCCCCTGATCTGAACCCAAGTGGTGTTCAGTTGTTGGACTTCTGTGCTAGTTGCAGTTTGTCCATAACTAACACCATGTTCAAGCACAAGGGTGTCCATCAGTGCACGTGGCACCAGGACACCTAGGCGAGGTCGATGATCGACTTTGTTGTCGTATCATCTGACCTCTCCGGCCGCGTGTCTTGACACACTCGGGTGAAGAGAGGGGCGGAGCTGTCAACCGATCACCACCTGGTGGTGAGTTGGATCCGCTGGCAGGGGAGGAAGCCGGACAGACTTGGCAGGCCCAAGCATATCGTGAGGGTCTGCTGGGAACGTCTGGCGGAGCCCGCTGTCAGCAGGGTCTACAACTCACACCTCCGGAGAGCTTCTCCCAGATCCCGGGAGGCTGGGGACATTGAGTCCGAGTGGACCATGTTTTCCACCTCCATTGTCGATCGCGGCTCTCGTAGCTGTGGTCGCAAGGTTTCTGGTGCCTGTCGCGGCGGCAATCCCGAACCCGGTGGTGGGCGCCGGAAGTAAGGGATGCCGTCAGGCTGAAGAAGGAGTCCTATCGGGCCTTGTTGGCTCGTGGGACTCCCGAGGCAGCTGACAGGTACCGGCAGGCTAAGCGTGCTGCAGCCCGTGCGGTCACAGAGGCAAAAACTCAGGATTGGGAGAGGTTTGGAGAGGCCATGGAGGAGGACTATCGGTCGGCCTCAAAGAAATTCTGGCAAACCGTCCGGCGGCTCAGGAGGGGGAAGCAGTGCTTCACCAACACCGTGTCGGTGCGGGTGGAGAGCTGTTGACCTCGACTGGGGATGTTGTCGGACGGTGGAAGGAATACTTTGAGGATCTCCTCAATCCCGCTGTCACGTCTTCCGAAGAGGAAGCGGAGGCTGGGGACCCGGAGGCGGACTCATCCATCACCCTGGCTGAAGTCACTGAGGTTGTTGGCAAGCTCCTTGGTGGCAAGGCTTCAGGGGTGGATGAGATCCGCCCTGAGTATCTTAAGTCTCTGGATGTTGTGGGACTGTCTTGGCTGACACGTCTCTGCAACATCGCGTGGCGGTCTCTGGGACAGTGCCTCTGGACTGGCAGACCGGGGTGGTGGTCCCTCTGTATAAGAAGGGGGACCGGAGGGTGTGTTCCAATCACAGAGGATCACACTTCTCAGCCTCCCGGTAAGGTCTACTCCAGGGTACTGGAGAGGAGAATTCGTCCGATAGTCGAACCTCGGATTCAGGAGGAGCAGAGTGGTTTTTCGTCCCGGTCGTGGAACACTGGACCAGCTCTATACTCTCCATCGGGTGCTCGAGGGTTCATGGGAGTTTGCCCAACCAGTCCACATGTGCTTTGTGGATCTGGAGAAGGCATTCGACCGTGTGCCCCGGGCGCTTTGTGGGGAGTGCTCTGGGAGTATGGGGTCCGGGGCCCTTTGCTAAGGGCTGTCCGGTCCCTGTATAACCGGAGCAGGAGCTGTGTTCGCATTGCCGGCAGTAAGTCAGACCCGTTCCCGGTGCATGTTGGACTCCGCCAGGGCTGCCCTTTGTCACCGGTTCTGTTCATAATTTATATGGACAGAATTTCTAGGCGCAGTCAGGGGCCGGAGGGTGTCCGGTTTGGGAACCACAGGATCTCATCTCTGCTGTTTGCAGATGATGTCGTTCTGATGGCTTCTTCAAACCAGGACCTGCAGCATGCACTGGGACGGTTTGCAGCCGAGTGTGAAGCAGCTGGGATGAGAATCAGCTCTTCCAAATCTGAGGCCATGGTTCTTGACCGGAAAAAGGTGGTTTGCTCTCTTCGGGTAGGTGGGAGTCCTTGCCTCAAGTGGAGGAGTTCAAGTATCTCGGGGTCTTGTTCACGAGTGAGGGACGGATGGAGCGTGAGATTGACAGGCGGATCGGTACAGCGTCTGCAGTGATGCGGGCGCTGTATCGGACCGTTGTGGTGAAGAAGGAGCTGAGTTGAAAGACAAAGCTCTCGATTTACCGGTCAATCTACGCTCCTGCCCTCACCTATGGTCATGAGCTCTGGGTAGTGACCGAAAGGACAAGATCGCGGATACAAGCGGCCGAAATGGGCTTCCTCCGCCGAGTGGCTGGGCGCTCCCTTAGAGATAGGGTGAGGAGCTCAGTCACACGGGGAGCTCGAGTAGAGCCGCTGCTCCTCCACGTCGAGAGGAGCCAGCTGAGGTGGCTAGGGCATCTGATCCGGATGCCTCCTGGACGCCTCCTCGGGAGGTGTTCTGGGCATGTCCCACCGGGGCGGCCCGGGGAAGACCCAGGACACGCTGGAGGGACTATGTCTCTCGGCTGGCCTGGGAACGCCTCGGGATCCCCGGAGGAGCTGGAGGAAGTGTCTGGAGCGAAGGAAGTCTGGGAGTCCCTGCTTAGACTGCTGCCCCCGCGACCCGGCCCCGGATAAGCGGAAGAAAATGGATGGATGGATGGAGTTTTGGTTTTATTTGTCCAGGTTCTATGTGAGATTTCTGCCTTCACCCCAATACAACGGAGGTGAATGGAATTTAGTTTGTGCATTGAAACATTGAAAAATTACATTATAAAAAATCAGCAGTATCATCTCTTTCCAGAAACAGTATTGCTGTAACTCTAAAATCCACAGAACACACCATCAACAGTTTTTATTGGAACAATTTCTTTGGTATCAAGTAGTTCAATTGAAAACAGACCACAATGAGGTCTGCTATAGCTCAAAACATTTCTGGGGTAGAACACCCCTTTGGTGTTCTGGCTAGATGGTATACCCTTCTTCCCTATTCATCTTTGTATATTATTAAATTAATTTTCTATTTGATTTTTACTTCATGCATCTCTGCATTCAGAGCACTGACTTCTCCATGCTGAAGGGTGATTTGACGAATTGGAATTAATTTGAAATGTTGTCTTACTTAATTCTTCTTTATCTGTAACAATCACTGTCTTCCTCAGTGCTATCAGGCAAATTTTAATTTCTTCCACTACCTTAATTCAATTGCTTCCTCTGAGCTGCCTCCTTTGTCAAAAGTCAAGTCAATTTTATTTATATAGCCCGATATCACAAATCACAATTTGCCTCAAGGGGCTTTACAATCTGTACAGCATACAACACCCTCTATCCTTAGACCCTCGATTCGAATGAGGAAAAACTCTTCCAAAGCCAGCTTTGAAAGACCACTTGGTGCCCACTTAGTCCGGGGAACCACTACAGGAACCAGCAACCCCCTCCTGCTGGAGCTCTATGCGTTAGGATGGGCTCTCATTCCTGGGTAACAAACCTCCCCATAGACCCAGGGTCTTCCCAGGTCAGCTTTACAAGGTCCCCTCAGGTGGCACTTTGTCCTGGGTAGACTTCCAAGAAACAAGACCCCACTCCTGCTGGAGATCCATGCCCCAGGATGAGCACTCATTCCTGGGGAGACCTCCAGGACCCAGAACCCCCAATGGCTGGAGCTCCATGCCCCAAGACAGGCAATCATTCCTGTGTAAAGTTCCTCTGACCTTTTAACAACCAAACTCCAATCAAGCATGAAGTACTGCTTCTTGATGCCCACACCAGCTGGATGTCCATCTCCCAGGATGGGCTCTCATACCCTGGGAGACATCCAGGACTCAGGGCCCCCTCCAGTTGGAGCTTCATGCCCCAAGACAGGCACTCATTCCTGGGGAGACCTCCAGGAACCAGGACTCCCTCCAGCTGGAGCTCCATGCTTGTCCTGGTATTCGTTACTCTCCTTATAATTATGTATTTGACACTAGTACTTGTAGACTTAACTGTGTGTCCCTGGTACTCCATAACTGTACTTATACTTTGACACAATTGGCTCCAATTTGTGCCCCTGGTACTCCAATTGGTGGTCCTGGTACTTCATACTCTCCTTGTAATTACGTCTTTGACACTAGTACTTTTGGACTTTCATTCCTGGGTAGACCTCCAGGAACCAGGGCCCCCCTCCAGCTGGAGCTCCATGCCCCAAGATAGACTCTCATTCCTGGGTAAGATTCTCCCAATGTGCCCCCGGGTCTTCCAAAGCCAGCTTTACGAGGCTTAGGACCAGCCTCCCCATCTGGGTGTCATGCTCCTGGAACAGGCACTTTGTCCTGTTCAGAGACCTCTAGGAACCAGGACCCCCCCTCCAGCTGGAGCTCCATGCCCCCAGATGGGCTCTCATTCCTGGGTAAGATTCTCCCAATGAGCCCCTGGGTCTTCCAAAGCCAGCTTTACAAGGCTAACCATTATTACTCATTGTTGCTCTATAGCACCACCAGATGTTCACTTTAGTGAACTTTACCCTTAAAAAGCTACTAACTAAGGCCATGTTCACAAGCCCTTGGGAAGCCGTCACGTAATTTCAGAAATTAATTGAAGTCAGTGGGAAGTGGTACACAATGTCAAGGGCTACAGAGCCTCCGCAGTCGACGACATTGACATTTGTCAATGGAAATCCTTGTTTGCTAGTTTTAGGGACCGTACGATAAGCTTAACATTACGGCCTTAAACCCCCTAACCCTCCAGACCCTGTTTCAGTTCTAATGCCTGCTTCAGTTACAGTAGTATTGACAGACCATGAACTCAATGTCAGTATCACTCTCAGCTATTGAATGTTTTTGCTTTCTGCCAGCCACAAGGGCAGCTTCTGTTCCTTCTGTTCTATTCTTTCTAAAGTTTTCAGTAATGTGCTACACCTAAAGGTAAAAGTGTTGCAAAAGCGAGACCCGTTCCGAAAGGCAACAGTCAAAGGTGGGGTGAAAAGCCTGCTGTTGTATGCAAACAATCTTAGAAATGGTTGCTGTCTGCACACTTTCAGACAGTCTCTCCTCAAAGGCATCGGTGTTGCACTCAAGAGAGCTTGAGAGAAAAGTTCAAATCCTGCCTCACACCTTTACACACCTGGCCAATCAATGCATAAAGTGGGTGAGATTGTCAGCTGTGCTGCCCTCCCAATTCCAGTGTCAGAAAGATGTGGGGTGGGTGGCATGCAATCTGACTAAGCACTTAGTTTGAAGCATACTGGCGCCTTTACCGTTTACCTATATCTTCTTCTTTTCCTTTCGGCTGTTCCCTTTCAGGGGTCGCCACAGCGAATCATGTGCCTCCATCTAACCCTGTCCTCTGCATCCTCTTCACTCACACCAATTAACTTCATGCCCTCTCTCACTACATCCATAAATCTCCTCTTTGGTCTTCCTCTAGACCTCCTGCCTGGCAGCTCCAACCTCAGCATCCTTCTACCAATATGTTCACAGTCTCTCCTCTGAACATGTCCAAACCACCTCAATCTGGCCTCTCTGACTTTATCTCCGAGGCATCTAACATGAGCTGTCCCTCTGATGTACTCATTCCTGATCCTGTCCATCCTCGTCACTCCCAAAGAGAATCTCAACATCTTAAGCTCTGCTACCTCAAGCTCTGCCTCTTGTCTTTTTACCTATTTGCTATTTTATTAAGGTGACTGCAGACCGTAAATTCAACCTGGTTTAGATATTTACAGAAGCAGGATGACAGGTTTTGGTTCAAGCAATGACTTTGTAAATTAATGGGTTTACACTGGAGTGAAATTTCTGAGTGCAAATTAGCTTATTTGAAAACCTGGCCTGTTTAAAGACATAATTTTGTATCTGGTCATTGTTTTTTGACCCCTTTATTCATATTCATGAATTTGTTTGACCATGTTCTCCTTCACAAAGCTCTCGACTCTTCTCCTAAACATTTGATCTCTAGTGTCAGCCTAAAAACAGAAGGCAGACTTTGAGAATGCTTGGTATGTAAGATAAGATCCTGGTCCTGTCAGACTCTAGAAGATCACACCTTAAGGTGGTGACTATTATTGAATGAGCCAGGAGTCACTGACATTTCTAAGGAGTGAGTGTCTGGCTGTAATGTCTGTCTGATTGGTTGGTTCTCAGTGTGGCCATTGCCTTTTGTTTGTGGTTCGATGTCACAACACTGATATGGCTGGCTTGAGAATCTTTTGTTGCAAATGTGGACTGAACTCCACTGATTTTTCACATGAAGATCAGTTTACTCATCATGAAGCGCCTACTACTCCCCATCTTGTAAAAACACTTGTATAATGTCTTCTGTTGCTCTGGAGGAGCTTACACTGATGATGTCGTAGTGATTAAACAGAAAGCCTGTGTTACAAACTGGAAGTTTGAAAGACATTTACTCGGCAGGGAAGGTCTGACAAAATACACTATCAAATTGCTTTGTCAGAAATGTAGGTTCCAGTGTTTCACTAGGGACTAAAAGTCAGGATGTTTCAGCAACTGCTGCACTGATTTAAAGTTTCTTCTTTTTTTTAATCTATCTTTTAGTCACCCAACTTTATGGAAATGAAATACTAAATCACTGGAGAACCTCTTTAAAGTGCTGATACCATTTCAGTATTCATTGTCTTAAATATATCCTTTTCATGGTATAAAACTCTCTTTAATTAATTTTCTTTTAAATTTTAGGCTCCTAAAACAGTTAGACTATCATAGCATCTTGGGCTATCAAACACAAGTTTGACTGCAGATTTATCTGGTCTGCCATTTGATATCACATGAATAACAACACAAATATATTCCTCAGCTGTGGTGAGGGAAGTTCATGTTAGAAGCAGACCACATGATAAGATGGTATCTGATTAATTAGCAGGCCGAACAAGCTTACTGATGCTTGAATGACTCAGCTACTTAGAGAAGACAAAGACAGAAGGTGAAAAACAAAGGGACAGAGTAGATGAATGTAGAGAGATGGATGAAATACCAGTTCCACCTTCCACCTCACCACATTTTTGGTTCTGGCGATGAACTCTTTCTACTCCTTTGTGTCTTTCTACCTTCCATCTATATCCTCACATTTATTTCTCTTCACTCACAGCATTTCTCCTATTTTCAGACACATGCTCTTTTTTATGTACAGTAAATGTGCATGTCTGTCTTATGTTTGAATAGCAGTAGAGTCATTTTGGTAACAATTTATTTGAATGGGGTGTGCATTATCATCTTGAAGTCAAAGGGAATTATTCATGACACTGTTATAAAAGCATTTGACTTGGTAATAAACCTTATGACATCTTTATGACATGTTCAAATGCTACCACTTTATTTGAGGTCAAGGGAATTATTCATGACACAATTATAATGGTCTCATGACAGCCAATGTCAAAACCAACCACATATGGCAGTATAATGTAATGTTAACACATAAAGCTACATAGTTTGATAATTAGGCCTGCTATGGCATGTTTGAGATGTTGTGTTTTCTTGGTTCATGTTAAGCTGTCATAACCAAGACATTGACAGATTATGTTAATGATATACAAGAATCAGCATATTAAATATGATGCATATTTCTCATGATTATCTCATGAGGAACACTATTTCACATGTGACAAATTTACTATATAAACACATGATATTTCACATGTGAAATCATCAGTTTCACATTTAATATCTCATGTTAGACAGCATTTCACATGTGATGAATTCTCATATAGGTACAGTATATGTGGTTTTCTGACATTTCACATGTGCAAACATGACTTCCACATGTGCTTTTTTGTAAGGCATATAATAAAGGATTAAACTGAAGAGAAAGTCTTGGGTATCCTGGTGGCCTAGTGGTTTAAACGCACAGCATATAACTACTGGTCCACTCTGTTTATTTCAGACCAGGGACCTTTGTTGTATTTCATACCCCCTCTCTCTAGTCCTTTTTCAGACATTGGATACATACCATTGCTGGCTTAATCTATCTGTCAAAGTGATGGCTTTTTGTCATTCAGACCTTGAATGTATTTGGCACCTGATGAGAGAGAAAGCACAGTGGTGAGTTAAAAAGGACTGTTGGAGCTAGAAGACTGTTTTGCTGCATCACTGATGGATTTAAAACTAATTTTGTCGTTGAAGCCTTAATTAATGACTGCTGTGAGCACGAGGTACGCTTGCCTCACTTCTCACAGTGTATCCATTGATATATTTTCACATCAATTCATCATTTAAAGTTATTGGAGAGTGAATTCTGCTGCCTGTTTTATAAAGTCCAACAGTGCACAAGGATTGGATAACAAGTGTGAAGTTGGTATTCTTGTTTAATTCCTATTCCCGATGGTCCGGCCTGTCATAGTTAGCCACTATGCCCCCTGATCCTCGTGTACTCTAGTGTATTTGCCCTTCCTTGTGATTCCTGGCTGTCTCCTGTCCTTTGTTGTGTGCGCATATGTGTGTGTGTCCGTGTTCTGGTCTGGCTTCCTGATCTCCTGTCTGCTGCTGATGACCGGCATACCTGACTTCCATCATCATCAGTCTCCACCGCTTATCTACCAGGCTCTACCACACTACCAGTGCCAGATCGTCTCTGTACATGTGTACGCGCACCTCGTAACGGCTCCAACTCTACTTAAGATAAGTGTTGTTTATTCTGCAGAATCAAATAGCATTCTGTTAGCCGTTTTGCTCCGTTCTCTTTATACATCCATGTTTTCTAGCCTTGCCTCCTGGGATCCCACCGTTGAGTCAGAAAGTTAATAGCACGGCAGGCTGTATAGGTCTAACTGTGCTAATTAGCTAACAGTTAAGTTACAATTAGCAGCAGTTATATTAATGATAATAATGGATTACATTTATATAACGTTAGTGTTTTATCTTGATATCCAACGTGCTTCCCAGTGAAGGGGGGAAACTCACCTCAACCACCACCAATGTGGTTAGGTTAGCTAAAGTTATTTTAGTAACAAGTAAAGCTATCTGTCCATCAGGAAACTCCATAAATCACCTCATTACTGTACTCTGTCATCAAACTGCCCTTATAACATTACTGACATCTTTGTGACCATAAGTCCAAATGATTCCACTTTACTTGAGGTCAAGGGAATTATTCATGACCCTGTTATATAAGCATTTAACAGTCTACTGACATTACTACTTCATGACAGGTCTTATGAACTCACCTTCAAATAAAGTGTCACCGGATATTAATTTATTCGTCCATGCAGTTGGCATGAATGAAAATTCAAGAGATAGAGTTCTAGTCTGATTATTACTGTGGTTGTACAAAGTTTTGTTTTGTTTTTTTTAACCTATTTTGCCCCAGTCGCACCATGACGAGAAAAAAGTTTTCACAGACTGATCTGATGTGAGTAGAATCTCCTCCACAACTTCAAACTTCTCTTTCACAGTTAGATTATTAGACTAATTTTATTTTCTCTCTGTATAAGAGATGATGATTGAGATAATACATTTATTATAGTGATCCTAGAAGATTAAACATTATGGAACAAGATGCACATTTCTTTCTCTCTCTCTCTGACGGCATACAATTCAGACTTGTGTCGTGTTGAAAGTGATACAGAAATGTTACAAGTCTGACCTAGTAAGACTGTAGTCGTGAGTTTTACATAAAAGTGACCAGGGTGCTTATTCAGACATGAGACCAACACGTTTAATTTCTATCACATTAACATAATGGGGTGCATGTCATGTATGTTCTCTCAATCTTCCCCCCATTTCAGGTCTGTATCTCTACTGTCACTATCAAATAAAGGCAAAATGCCAAACAATCTTTAATTTTTTTAAATGATGAGGAAGGAAGGAATAACAAGACACAGGGCAAGCATCCTTTGTGCACACAGTGGTCTGGCATAATTAAGTCTTCATCAGCAAAATAAATGTTAAAAATCCATCATTGATGCAGCCTGTGAGGGAACTGAGAATTCTCGTCTTCAAGACATTCCAATTTGCTGCTTAATTTCCATATCGGTACTGTAATGTCTGAATAAAGCCATTTATGCATTGGAGCATACAGAGACAACAACAGAGACCTATAATATGTTTGAAAGCCCAAAAGCCATCACAGATAGATGAAGCCAGCATTTTTTCAGATTATTGAAAAGAGCTTTAGTTTACCTTTCTTTCCTCCTCTTGTCCTTCATTCACCCATCCCCCCTCTTTCACTCCTCCCCTCAATCCCATCCTCCCCCATTTCTCTGATAATAATGCAGGCCAAGGTGTGCAGCAGCAGCAGCAGGAGGGATGTTGAGGTTTTTACAGACAGGCACAGAGGGGAGGTGTGTGTGTGTATGTGTCACATTCTATTTAGTGGCAGTCAGTATGTTTCTGTACTTGCACTGTATACGTGCTCGCTTTAATATACTGCCCATATATGGCTGTAAACACAGAGCCGGAGGAACAACTCTGCTCCACCTGGCATGCATTCTACACTTCGCCCCTACTCCCTCTATCATCCCCACTCTTTCTTTCACTGTCATTCCTCTTCACTTCACTTGGTCAGAGCCTGGAAGCCCTCATCAGAGAAGATCAGTCACAAGATCAGTGAAGCCAAGCTGTAAACTTTGCTCTCATTCTCTTTCTGAGGATGTGTACTTTTAAGAGACCAGGGTATTAGACTGTTCAAGTCAGAATTTACCTTTTCTTTATCATGGACTTGATGTAGTTTGGTGTCCACTGATTTAAATGATGTGTCAGAGGCCTTTGAACGCTGACAAGAAGAAAAATATGTAATATTTAAGTTACTGCGTCCTCTACATACCTGTACATCCATGTACAGTATATATCTAGGAGTTTGTGTGGGTAGTAATCTATTCTTGTGGCAGCTGTAGTCACCATTCTCTTTTAATGAATGCATGCAGAACTACTGCTGTACTTCAGATTCAAACATACCTCTCTTTTTAGCAGTCAGATGTGTCAGATTTGAAACACAAATCTGCTAACTAGCAGGTTTAAAGACTGTAGATTTTTCTATAATATACCAATTTGGATTTAACATAAATTGGTCATATAACAAATAAGAAAATTATTTGCAATACAATAGACTAATCCATCAGCTGATTCATGTGTTGTGGTGACACTATTGAACTGAATGTAGTTTAACTGACTGGCACTTTCATTGGACCTCAACAAGATGGATGTGAAAGTGATGTGTAGAAATATTTCAAATCCTTTGCACAGACTCCCATATGTTTTGATACAAATATCAATTCTACTCAGCAGTCAGCATCATGTCTGTCCTCCACTGATGGAGTTGCTGGTCACATTAAGAGGTGAGGGATGGTAAGAGAGGACAGTGTAGATATGAACAATTGAAAAGATCATCGTCTGTTTGTTTGGAAAGCTGATCTGCTTCAACCTGCAGTGATTAAAATAATGTGTTTCACTGGCTGTAATTATTCCTCTCTGGCCTGTTAATCTCAGTGAATGTGAGGATGTGTGTACACACACACTGTTAAACCAGCAGAGGTTAAGCTGATCATGGATGAAATTCACTCCACTCAGATAACCTGACCAGTGTTGTCACCAGGTTTAAAACTCCAACCTGCCATGCGCTCCGCTCATCGACTTCATCATCCACTCACATAATAAGAGTACACATAATCCTCACATTAGACAGATACACAGAGTTGTTTTACCTCTGTACTTCCACCCTAACCTATTTTCCTTTAGTCACTCTGTTCTGAAAAAATTCACTCCTTCAGCTGTTTTGGGAACCCACATAGAACCCATTTCCACCTGACATTAAAGGATAAGTCCAGTTTATTAAAACTGGAACTATCCACTTTTGTCCATCATTTTTTGTCTAGTATAAGAACATCGTACTCATCAAAGTAACTGCTGAAAACTTAAAAGATGAAAAATACTGTGAAAGGGAGAGAAATGTGTTAGTTTATCACTGGCAAGAGAAAGCAAAAAAAAATATGTGAATGGGAAGTGCATTTTATTTGCAGTAAATATAATCCAGGTGGTAAGAATACAAATTCATTATTCATTTTTTGGATATGTACAGGTAATGCTCAACAAAAAACATTTTGCAGTAATTTCCCCCCAATTTAGACAGGTTTTTTTTCTTTTTCTCTTTTTGAAGGTAGGGTTCAAATACAAATTACAAATCATTTGATTAATTGCATAAAATATTCTATTATTTTATTAAAATATGTAGGAGGAGTATACATGGACAATAAATTTTATGCAGAAAATTAAGCAGATTGGGAAACTTTAAACAACTTCTGGTATGAATATACTGTAAATACAGACATTTTCAGAGATTCAGATACAGATAGTACACACAGATAGTAGCACATTTTTCTGTTTATGTTTTTTTTCACACATGCTTTGGCAATGTTAACATCTGTTTCCCATGCCAATAAAACCCAATTGAAATTAATTGAACAGTAGCTTTGTGTTACACCACGTCCTGCTTCGAGATATATGTTAATATCAGGTGGAAAGGAAGACACAGCAGCTCCCAGTTAACACACTGCACTGCTTTCTCATGAAGATTCTCTGTCCATTTGTCTTCCTCGTTGCTCTTAGGGGAAAATGTCTCTCTGTACCCTCAAACAAATGCACACACACACACACACACACACACACACACACACACACACACAAACTCACACAAATACACAGGACACACACAGAAAGACATATGGAGATTAACGTTGAGTAAATACGAGATAGCTTACATGTTTGATAATACAAATGATGGGGCGTAGAAACCCTTTTACTGGTATATGCAAAGGAAAATTGACACTAGTGTCATATTATATACACTATATGCAGAGCTTTAGACAGAACATTAGCTGTAGTTTACCTGCGTTTACTGATTTACTTTCTTTGTGGCATCTGCTCCCTATTTATACATGAGTACTACTTTTTCTTCTGACATGAGGCTCTTACACTATGCATGCAATGTTGTTCAGTACAAAATGGTGCACTGTTTTAACTTATCAAGTTTTATAAAATCTCAAGAGAAATAAACGTGAAAGGGTTTACACTTTTGAATCAAGGCTTTTCAATAGCCAAGGTAAACAGTCTCATATCATGAGGGAAAATGCCTGTACACTAACAAAAAGACTAGAAGAGGCTCCTCAGATGCAAAAACAAATCAATTTATTACATGTGGAAATGCATTTTGTTTTTTGTTGTGACATATATACAGTATATTTACATATACAGACATACATACATACATACAGATAAATATTAATGCAGTGGGATGCATTACATATACATGCATATACATGTACTGCATTGTTCATGTATTTATTCTTGTGTCCTTGTAGGTCTTGTGACCAAACCCAACTAGCTGATGACTTCAAAACACCTTCTGCCTCTGTTCACCTTTCTCCTGATTTTTAAATTCAGCTGCATTCAGTTTATATTCAGTGTCTCTCATCAAAACACATTGTGTGTATCCTTGAGACCTAACAAACATGTTGAATGCATTTCCTTCCTCTTGCAAAGCTGGTTCTTCTTAACAGTTTGAAACCAGCATTCATTTATTATGTATAGTTACATTAAAAATATGCCTTATTAATTTGTCCTTTAACTGTAATCGCAGCACAAATAGTAGCTATCAGCCGTTGGCTGCACTCACAAAGGTCAGCACAGCTGCAGTTCAAAGTTCAACAAATTTTAACTGTCAGCATAGGGCAGCTGAATACATCAGCACCGGCCTGTCACCAAGAACGATGTGGCAGTAATGGAGGAGGTGCATTCAAAAGCCGTTATCCTGTGATAATGTGGTCATGGTTCAGGCTCTTTACACTTGATCATCAGTATGAGCTGTGCTCACAGCAAGGTTGTGCATAGAGCACAGTGCAGAGGTAAAGTGTGCCCGTTAGCAGGAAAGAGCTGGGAAATTTGACAAACTGTACGTATTTGAGTTTCACACAAAAGAAAGCACTCGTAGTTACACTCCTTCAAAGAAGAAGATGGGTAAGAACCTGGAAATAAAGAAGGGTTAGGGTGCATGAAATAGTTTTTGTCCCTTTCATCCATCATTGGTTGTCTTACGCCACAGACAGCTATAATCTCATTGGTTGGGCATTGCAATGTCACCAACAGACACAGCCTGAGTTGAAAATGACTGAAGTGATTTGAGTGCAGAGGTGAAAATTCAAGCAATGTGCAATGTCCCAATTAGCGCTGCCACAAGTTTACTGTACACTGATGCAATTCTGCCTGTGATGATGTGCAGAGTTGTCAAAAAGTATGGAAAGTAAAGGTAAAGATCTGTATGAAAACAAAAGTCAAATTTGCACAGACCTTGTAATGGAGATTTTAATGTTGTGTAGATTAACAATGTAAAAAATACATTCTTTCTCTCCAAAATGGATTATCTTACTACATGAATTAAAACATGCAATTCCCTTTTGTTCATAATCTGAAAAGCTATCATAGTGTCACTAACAGTGACGTCTAGTCCAAGTAAAGCAACTACTTGATATAAACTACCTAACATTCGTATAAGGTCCTATTGTTCAAATTGGGATACTTGCTGAAAATATTAACTCCACTCAGAGTTTTCCTCTTCAAAAGTGAGCTGAGCCCAGGTCACTACAAGTAAAAATCAATTCAAATGCTTATCAAGTCCCCTAACTTCCACACCCATTATTTTCAAATGTGCTCATTCTTTTCAAACCTTTCATGTGTATAGCATATATTCTGCATGTTGACCCATTCTGATTCATTACATTATATTCCACGAGACCACACTGCACTAGTTTAAAACTGGGTTAGAGGATTGGGGCCCTGGTGGGAGGGGACAGTTAAAAGGTCATCCCCGGGCCCCTGTTTCCCACCAATCTTCTGCTCCTGGATGGATTTTTCAGGACTAATAGAGTGGGGGGTCTCTCCCACTTCTGGAGGACAACTTGTGCCACTGTTACTATTTATAAAAGCAGTAATAACACAGCACAACAGGGAGTGCTTCCGCCCCACCAGCACACATCTATGTCCTTGGTGCTCCATTCACTGCTTCGCTGGGTGTGTCTGTACTGTGTGAATGTGTGTATTTTATGAGGACCAGATATATGGAAATCTTTTAGATCTTCACCCTCTAGACCCTGATTCCTGAAATGTTTCAAATGAACATCCAGAATTAGATGTTATGATTTAATTTATTGTGTGACCTTCTTAATAGGTTTATCGATTTGCACTAGGTTGATAGCTTGTTTTTGTATGTTTTTATGGTATTGTGTTGTGAATGTTCACGATTATTGAACTATTTACTGACAATATGCGAATTAATGTTTTTATATTTATATTTTAATGTTTTGTATTTTTTATATTGCATTACTTCACTACAGTTTTTCATGTATATGCTGTTTTTGATTTAGGCTTATGCTGTGTATTGTAGTGAGAATTAACCTCTTCACTTGTTGTTTTTGGATGTTCATTGATAAGGTAATTTAACATTTTGTTCTTGTTTGGAGTTTGTTGACAGTGTTATTTGATAGTTGAGTGATTGGCTGCAGTGGTTGATTGTTCTTTGTAGGTATTTATGTAGCTAAATTTGGTGTAGTGTAGACAGTGTGTGAGCTGATTTTTGTCACTAAGGCCAGAAGAGGAAAATCCTCTGAATTTAGAACGTTTTGTTGCTCCTCACTTCCTGAAATTTAGGATTTGGATTGAGGGGTTAACAGTGAAATTAAAATTCCATTTAGATTAGAGTAAGGGTAGAGGAAATAAAAGAATTCAAGGATCCTCTCATTCATCCTGTGTTTGTATGTGTGCTACTGAGCCATCATGTGAGGCATGCATTGAGACCTGGAAATCATCACTTGTCAGCCTTATCATTTATTAGCTGGAATGTTCCCAGTGACGAAATAAATCTGCAAGTTTTCTCCTCCAAGAAAGATGAACAACAGCTCTGTTATGCATGTTTAAATGTTTGGAATGAGTGAGTTTGTGAGTTTACGAGGTCACCTTCTTACCTTTCTGTGAAATTTGCTGTTTTGAATCCAAAATAGGTAATTTGTGTGATTTGAGTAGATCTGATGAGCTTTTGAAATGGGGGGGGGGGGGGGGGGTCTGCGAGGAAAGAGCTGCAGGGAATTAAATGAGAACCACACCTTCTAAGTTGTAAAAAAAATAAAATAAAAAAATAAAGCTCCTGGCTTCTGTGCTAGGCACATGCAATGCACCTGAGAAAAGTAAAGACTGAAGAGGGCCGTCTCTGGGAGGTCAGTTTTTGACTGCCCGCATGCCTTAAGAATCTCTTATAGTAGCGTTATGATAACCTTAATTGGCTTATATGATGATATGTCAATCTTACAACTGTTAATTAGCCTGATAAGGTTGAGTTGTTTTGATTTAGTAAACACTATCCATCACAGTCTGGATGTTATGTTAGGTGTTAACATTATTTCCATTATTTCCTAACATTAGTTAGCATACTTGTTATTCCAAATTCCACTTGTATAATGTTACTGACATTAGGGCTCTGGACTACTCATTTAACGTTAATAACGTTACCATCTTGCCAAAATAACAACATAAGCTTTGCTCCTCAGCCAAGTGCCAATTTAAAGGTTCTGTATATGAGATTCTGAACATTAATATAGCAACAAACTACTATTTGCTATATAAAGACATAGTGGAATAATGACATCCTGAGCAGAGAATGTCACACTCTTATCTTTCTCACTCTTCTTATCAGAGCTTCTGTGTGCTTTGTTTATACAGCTGCGCGTGCATGTTGTGCATGTGAGTCCCTCCGTGTGAAACTGTTAATCTGTGAGGAGAGCTATATAAAGGCTGGTTCTTTTCTCATCTAACGTGGTGAATTAAGGATTTATTTCGACCAAACCAGAGTTGGTGATTATTGGAACAGTGGAAAGACTAACAAATACTGTTTTGGTGAGTTTTATTATGTTTCTGTTCAGCTTGAATGAAGTGTGTTTTACGATGATCTGCAATGTAAAATTAATGTTTTTCTCAATGGAGTCTGGTGCGCCGTAGCGCCCATTTGTTTTGGTCTGAGATGCTGGTGCTCTAGTGCGACATTTAGTGGCAGTGAATTGTAGCGTAACCGATATTAATTCTACATAGATGAGGTATTTTAGTGTGGCTGTCTTCCACTGGAGGTGAGTAAAAAGATGTTGATTGAAGAATGACTCAGGAGGCAGAAGTCTGTGCAAGAAATTACAACAAAACCAAGGAGAAAACAACAGAGTGAGGCACAATGCAAATACCACCTAGAATTTTTTTTGTTACAGTAGCCTAATTATGTTGCTTGAGAAAGGGGCAAATGCCAAGCTTACTAATAACAACAGAAGCTGAATTGAAATTACCTTTTGACAGTTTTTGTTTTAGTTGTAGTGGTTGTGAAATCAGCTTATAAACATAATATCTACACCCTATCTATTAATTGACCAAACAGCAGTTGCAATAACTGTAAAGAGCAAAAACCACATTATATTTTACTAGCTACCTATTATTTTTTATCTAGCTAACTAGTTTGTGGTGCAGACTGATTCGTCAGAGGTGCTTGGGGCAGTGGGATGGAATGTCAATAACAACAACTGTAGTAGCAGTTGTCGAGCAGGAACACGGGGGCAGCAGGTGGCCCACAACCACAGATCCAGTCTCTGCAGCTCCAGAGACAGAAATACTTGCTGAAAGCGACAGAAGAAGAGAGGAGAAAAACGAGAAAGCACAAAACTACGGGAGAGAGAAGATGTTGAGTTAGTAACATGCAGTAATAGGATAAAAATGCATACAGATGGAGAGAAGGAGAGAGGAAAGAGAGAGGAAAGAGGCGCATCATCAAGTCTCCCGGCAGTCTAGGCCTATAGCAGCATAACTAAGGGATGGTTCAGGACTCACCCAGGCCAGCGCTTACTATAAGCTTTATCAAAGAGACTTAAGCCTACTCTTAAATTTGGAGATGGTGACTGCCTCCTGAACCCAAACTGGGATCTGATTCCACAGGAGAGGAGCTTGATAACTGAAGGCTCTGGCTCCCATTCTACTTTTGGAGACTCTAGGAACCACAAGTAACCCTGCATTCTGGGAGCTCAGTGTTCTTCTCGGATAATATGATATTATGAGATCTTTAAGATACGATGTTGCCAGGCCATTAAGAGCTTTGTAGGTGAGGAGTAGGATTTTAAATTCTATTCTGGATTTTACAGGGAGCCAGTGCAGAGAAGCTAATATTGGAGAAATAGGATCTCTTTTCCAAGTTTTTGTCAGTACACGTGCCGCAGCATTCTGGATCAACTGAAGAGTCTTAAGGGACTTATTCAGACGGCTGGATAATAAGGAATTGCAGTAGTCCAGCCTAGAAGTAACAAATGCATGGCCAAATTTTTCGGCATCATTTTGAGACAGGATGTGCCTGATTTTTGCAATATTACGTAGGTGAAAAAAGGCAGTCCTTGAAGTTTGTTTCATGTGGGAGTTAAAGGATAAATTCTGATCAAAGATAACTCCTTATGGTGCTGCTGGAGGCCAGGGCAATGCCATCTAGAGTAACTATATCTTTAGATAATGTGTCTCGGAGGTGTTTGGGACCAAGTACAATAACTTCAGTTTTGTCAGAGTTTAACGTCAGAAAGTTGCCGGTCATCCAGGTCTTTATGTCCTTAAAGCATGCTTGAAGTTTACTTAATTGGTAAGTTTCAACTGGCTTGATCGAGATATATAATTGGGTATCATCTGCATAGCAATGAAAATTTATGGAGTGCTTCTAAATAATACTGCCTAGAGGAAGCATATATAAGGTGAATAGAATTGGTTCAAGCACAGAACCTTTTGGAACTCTGTGACTAACTTTGGCGTGCACGGAGGACTCACCGTTAACATGTACAAACTGACATCGATCTGATAGATAGGATTAAAACCAGCTTAGTGCAGTTCCTTTAATGCCAATTACATGTTCTAGTCTCTGTAATAGGATGTGATGGTCAATGGTGTCGAATGCAGCACTAAGATCTAACAAGACAAGTAGCATTGTCTGATGCAATTAAAAGGTCACTTGTAATTTTCACCAGTGCTGTCTCTGTGCTATGATACACTCTAAACCCTGACTGAAAATCCTCAAATAAACTATTATTATTTAGAAAGTCACACAACTGATTGGCGACTGCTTTCTCAAGGATCTTAGAAAGAAAGGGAAGGTTAGATATAGGTCTATAGTTGGCCAAAACCCCAGAGTGGGCTTTACTGGATATGATCAATCTGTCTTTATTAACAGGCTTGGTACCACAATCCTTTAAAGTAGCTGTAATTAAACCGCTTCTTAAAAAGAAGTGCTAATTAAGGGTAAAATATCTTTAAACAGCCTAGTTGGAATGGGGTCTAAGAGACAGGTCGATGGCTTAGATGAATTATTCGTCGAAGTCAGCTGAAGAAGATCGACAGGAGCAAAGCAGCCAAAACACACATCAGGCTCTACAGCTGTTTCCAAGGTTCCTGTGTTTGAAGACAAGTCAGCACTGGTTAAAGGCAGGACTTGATGAATTTTTTCTCTAATAGTTAAAATTGTATCATTAAAGAAGCTCATGAAGTCGTTGCTACTGAGAGCTATAGGAATACATGGTTCAACAGAGCTGTGATTCTCTGTCAGCCTGGCTACAGTGCTGAAAAGAAACCTAGGGTTAATTTTATTTTCCTCTATTAATGATGAGTAGTAAGCTGCTCTGGCATTACGGTGGGCCTTCCTATATGTTTTAAGACTATCTTGCCAGACTAAACGGGATTCTTCCAGGTTGTTGGAACGCCATTTCCTTTCAAGTTTTCATGATGTTTGCTTTAATTTGCGGGTTTGGGGTTTATACCATGGAGCTAACCTTCTTAGTTTTATTATTTTCTTTTTTAGAGGAGCAATAGAATCGAGTGTCGTTTGCAGTGAGCCTGCAGCGCTATCAATTAGATGGTCAATTTGGGAGGGGCTGCGATTTGCATAGGAGTCCTCTCTTATATTGCGACATAACATTGAATTAAATGCAGATGGGATCGCTTCCTTGAATCTAGCCACAGCAATATCAGATAGACATCTAGAGTGAGAATTTTTGCCTAATGATGTGTAGTCCAGTAATAACAGTTCAAAAGTTATTAAATAATGATCCGATAAAGAAGGATTCTGTGGAAAGAAAATGTTCAATTTCAATGCCATATACCAGAACAAGGTCGAGGGTGTGGTTAAAACAGTGAGTGGCTTCATGTACACTCTGACAAAAGCCAATTGAATCTAAAAATTAGATAAACGCAGTACTAAGGCTATCATTTTCAACGCCCACATTAATATTGAATTCACCTACAATAACCACTTAATCTGTTTTAAGGACTAAACTTTAAAAACTATAAAAACTCGGAGAATTCAGATAAGAACTCAGAATAAGGACCAGGAGCGCAGTACACTATAACAAATAGAATTGGCTGTCGTGTTTTCCAGGTTGGGTGTGAAAGACTAAGAACAAGGCTTTTGAATGAGTTATAATTTAGTTTAGGTTTAGGGTTGACACCATCACTAAGGAGTTTTGGGTGAGTAACTGCTCTGGAAGCGCAGAGAAGCGTGTAAGACTGCAACTGCCTCCTGGTCTCAAATCTGAGTTGTCATGGTTTTGGTCCACTAATAAACTCGGCCAGATTTCTGGATGACAGCTGCTCAATCCAAAGTGGGATGAATGCCGTCTCTCAAATCAGACCAAGTCTTCCCCAGAAAGTCCGCCAATTATCTACAAAGCCCACGTCGTTTGATGGACACCACCTCTCAGATGTCAGCAGTGTTTTAAAAGCATTGAAGACACATAACTGTCCTCCATTATGTGACTCTTTTATCTGTGTTTATGTTGGCAGCAGGACAAATGAATGGCACTTACTATTCTGCAGTACATGTACCAGCAAGTATTGAAGAGGCATTGTGCCTCAGAATTCCTTTTCTCTTTTTTAAATTTTCAGGGTATTATGAAGATTTGTAGTACAGCATTATTTTCTTTTTTCCCTTGTTAATTTCCCGGTGACACCAGTCAGCATTTAGCATTGAGACCACATGACTTTCCTCCAGTTACACCTTTATACCTATATATGTATATATATGTGTGTATATGTCTATACACACATACTGTATATACACAGTGATGTAAACAGGTTAACATAAGTAGTATACAAGTAAGGTGTAACAGTGCAGTCTTATGGCCTGAGGGATGTAGCTGTCCCTGGGCCTGGTGGTGCAGGACCGGTTGCTGCGGTATCGTCTGCTGGATGGCAGACAGAACAGTTTATGGCTGTGGTGGTTGGGGTCTCGAATGATCCTGTAGGCCTTCTTCCTACACCGCTGAGTGTAGAGGTCCTCCATGGATGGCAGC
Source organism: Siniperca chuatsi (assembly GCF_020085105.1). Taxonomy (NCBI): domain Eukaryota; kingdom Metazoa; phylum Chordata; class Actinopteri; order Centrarchiformes; family Sinipercidae; genus Siniperca; species Siniperca chuatsi. The sequence continues at coordinate 4,703,983 of NC_058060.1, read as the reverse complement.
TTCATCCTGGTGATGTGCTGTGCAGTTTTCACCACCATCTGTAGAGCCTTACGGTTGAGGGCAGTGCAACTGCCATCCCAGGCCGTGATGCAGCCAGACAGGATACTCTCAGTGGTACACCTGTAGAAGTTGCAGAGTATCCTGGAGTCCATGTTGAGCCTCCGCAGCCTTGCATCACTGGTCTGTCCCGTTTGAGTTTCTGACTGATTTGCCAAAAGGGGGGGCAAGGGAGGGCCTTATATCTAAAAGGACTGTAAACATGGTCGAGTGTGTTACCGCCATGCGTAGGACAACTGATGATATCTCGGCAGGACTTTCTTCAGGTTAGTGTTGTTAAAATCCCTGGCCAAATAAAAGCAGCGTCCGGACGTGAGGTCTCGGCCCTATCGATAACTCCATACAGCTTGTTCAGGGCTTGGTTGGTGTCTGCGTGTGGTTCACGACTAAACCTAACAGTGGATAAAACCAATAGATCTCCTTTGTCCATCGCTCTTCATTTTTCGATCTCCATCCCTAAGGAGATTCTCACCGCTGCTCCTCTTAGTTTACCTTTTCTCCGGAGATTTCTTTTCCTACATTGTCTATCTTGCCCAAGTTGCGTGTATTTTAATCTTAGTGAAAGCAAACCTAATTTATTTTCTTTTTTTGTATTCCAGTCAATCTCGTTTTGATAAGAACAGAGTTTTTCTAAACGAGTATAAAAAGGAAGTTTAGCAGAGCTTCTCTCCAGAAGAGATCCTTTCTTCCAGAAGAGGCAGGAACATAGGGTGACATATAAGGTGGTAGAAGCACTCAGGTGGACTACATCTTGTGTAGACGTTGTAATCTGAAAGAGACCAGTGACTGTAAAGTAGTGGTAGGGGAGAGTGTAGACAGACAACACAAGATGGTAGTGTGTAAAATGACTCTGGTGGTGAGGAAGATTAAGAGGACAAAGGCAGAGCAGAGGACGAAGTGGTGGAAGTTGAAAAAGGAAGAATGTTGTGTAGTTTTCAGGGAGGAGCTGAGACAGACTCTGGGTGGTCAGGAAGTGCTCCCAGATGACTGGACCACTACAGCTAATGTGATCAGGGAGACAGGTAGGAGGGTACTGGTGTGTCATCTGGAAACAGGAAAGTGGACAAGGAGAGTTGGTGGTGGAACGAGGAAGTTCAGGAGTGTATACAGAGAAAGAGGTTAGCTAAGAAGAAGTGGGACACTGAGAGGACTGAAGAGAGTAGACAGGAGTACAGGGAGATGCAGCGTAAGGTGAAGGTAGAGGTGGCAAAGGCCAAACAGAGCATATGAGGACTTGTATGCTAGGTTGGACACTAAAGAGGGAGAGGTGGATTTGTACAGGTTGGCCAGACAAAGAGATAGAGACGGGAAGGATGTGCAGCAGGCTAGGGTGATTAAAGATAAGGATTGAAATGTATTGAAAGGTGCCAGGAGTGTGATGGGAAGATGGAAGGAGTACTTTGAAGAGTTGATGAATGAGGAAAATGAAAGGGAACGAAGACTAGAAGAAGTGACCGGTGTGGAGCAGGAAGTAGCAAAGATTAGCAAGAGTGAAGTGAGGAGGACGTTGAAGAGGATGAAGAGTGGAAAGGCAGTTGGTCCTGATGACATACCTGTGGAGGTATGGAAGTGTCTAGGAGAGGTGGCAGTAGAGTTTCTGACTAGTTTGTTTAACAAGATCTTGGAGAGTGAGAGGATGCCCGAGGAATGGAGGAGAAGTGTACTGGTGCCAATTTTTAAGAACAAGGGAGATGTGCAGAGCTGTGGCAACTACAGAGGAATAAAGCTGATGAGCCATACAATGAAGTTGTGGGAAAGAGTAGTGGAAGCTAGGCTAAGGGCAGAGGTGAGCATTTGTGAGCAGCAATATGGTTTCATGCCTAGAAAGAGTACAACAGATGCAGTATTTGCTTTGAGGATGCTGATGGAGAAGTACAGAGAAGATCATAGGGAGTTGCATTGTGTCTTTGTAGATTTAGAGAAAGCGTATGACAGGGTGCTGAGAGTGGAGCTGTGGTATTGTATGAGGAAGTCTGGAGTGGCAGAGAAGTATGTTAGAGTGGTGCAGGACATGTATGAGAGCTGTAAGACTGTGGTGAGGTGTGCTGTAGGTGTGACAGTGGAGTTTAAGGTGGAGGTGGGTTTGCATCAAGGATCGGCTCTGAGCCCCTTCTTGTTTGCTCTGGTGATGGACAGGCTGACAGATGAGGTTAGACAGGAATCTCCATGGACTATGATGTTTGCGGATGACATTGTGATTTATAGTGAGAGCAGTGAGCAGGTGGAGGAAAATCTAGAGATATGGAGGTCTGCTCTGGAAAACAGAGGAATGAAGCTTAGCCGCAGTAAGACAGAATACATGTGTGTCAATGAGAGGGACCCAGGTGGAACGGTGAGGTTACAGGGAGCAGAGGTGAAGAAGGTGCAGGATTTTAAGTACTTAGGGTCAACGGTTCAGAGCAATGGAGACTGTGGAAAAGAGTTGAAGAGGCGAGTGCAAGCAGGTTGGAACGGGTGGAGAAAAGTATCAGGTGTGTTGTGTGATAAAAGAGTATCAGCAAGAATGAAAGGAAATTTGTTCAAGACGGTGGTGAGACCAGCGATGTTGTACAGCTTAGAGACAGTGGCACTGAAGAAAAGACAAGAGGCAGAGCTGGAGGTAGCAGAGCTTAAGATGTTGAGGTTCTCTTTGGGAGTGACGAAGATGGACAGGATCAGGAATGAGTACATCAGAGGGACAGCTCATGTTAGATGCTTCGGAGATAAAGTCAGAGAGGCCAGATTGAGTTGGTTTGGACATGTTCAGAGGAGAGACTGTGAACATATTGGTAGAAGGATGCTGAGGTTGGAAATGCCAGGCAGGAGGTCTAGAGGAAGACCAAAGTGGAGATTTATGGATGTAGTGAGAGAGGACATGAAGTTAATTGGTGTGAGTGAAGAGGATGCAGAGGACAGGATTAGATGGAGGCACATGATTCGCTGTGGCGACCCCTGAAAGGGAACAGCCGAAAGGAAAAGAAGAAGAAGCAGAGCTTCTATCCGACGTCTGCCACCGTGTATAGCATCTGCCTGCCGGCTGCCTTAATTCTTACTGCGGCCTAAATTGTATCAAAGACAAAGGCCGAGGACCACCAGAGAAACACTGCTGTCTGACCTGACCTGCTCCGCTACCAGTGTTCCAGTGGGCATCACCTCGCTGGGAGGCCGTGAAGTAAACCGGGGCCAGAACGACAGTCTGGGGTCCCTCCTGAAAGATCCTCTGCCTGAAACTACACTGCAAAATAGGCAAAACTTCCATCTTCTGCTGTGATAAGAGTTTGATGTCGGATAGAACTCTGAATCTTAAATTTAGGTCTTAGAGAAGTTGAATTGATGATCTAGCGTTCATTCGTTCCCTCTGATATCTAATATAACATACTCATTTTCACTGTCGCCAAACTGAATAAGACCTAAATTGCCATCTAAACGCCCCATTTACTGCATTTATTTGATTGTGATTTTATGCCATATAACCATCAGTAATACTTCATTTATTCACTTTATTCACTTGTTATAGATGTTTAGCTATAAATAAATGTTTCACTTATCACCAAGTTTCTGTCTGTGAATATTTATATAAAGCAGAGACGAGGATAAATGTAATAAGAATTCATAATTCAGGTATAAGACTGATTATTTGGAAGTGGTGCCCCAGAAAATTCACAGGAGTGCAAATATTCAAATTTAAGTAGTTATAAGCTACACAAGAAAACACACTCAATCTATTATAAACAATATAAATTGATATTATATCAGAATCAGAATCAGAAATACTTTATTGATCCCCGTAGGGAAACTCTTTGTTACAGTAGCTTGCCTTTACGTCAGTGCACACAGGATAAGTACTAGAAAACGATATGATACACTATAAACACTATAAAACAGGTCAGAAAATAAATTAAGTATCATGTCGGTATAAGTATAAGATAAACTAAGTGTTGAGTACCAAGTGGGTTTACTGGTTGATGATGAAAGTACAGTATAAAATACAGTGTCACCGAATATGTAATAAGTAATAGTAATAAGCGGAGGTGCATGTACTGTCAAGAGTAATAGAGGTATGTAATATCAATACGAAAAATATATAAATAAGAAAAACTAACATGGGAAAACTAATATTGCACGGGAGTAGTACACAGAATATTGCACAATTATTATTAATTATGGCGGAGATGTAATGCTCAATGTCCAGTTTAGTGACCTAGGGTCAAGACCTAGGGTCACACAGACTAACCCTTAGAGGGAGGAGTTAAATAGTTTGATGGCCACAGGCAGGAATGACTCCTGTGGCGCTCTGTGGTGCTTTTTGGTGGGATAAGTCTTCCGCTGAAGGTGCTCCTTTGCTTTACCAGCATGTCATGGAGCGGGTGGGAGACACTGTCCACGATGGCGTGTAGTTTGGCCAGCATCCTCCTCTCTGACACCACCGCCAGAGAGTCCAGCTCCACCCCCACAATGTCACTGGCCTTATGGATCAGTTTATTGAGTCTGTTTGCGTCCGCTACCTTTAACCTGCTGCCCCAGCATGCAACAGCATACAGGATAGCACTGGCCACCACAGACTCATAGAACATCTTCAGCATTGTCCGGCAGATGTTGAAGGACCTCAGCCTCCTCAGAAAATAGCCCTGGCCCTTCCTGTAAACAGCTTGAGAGTTCTTGGTCCAGTCCAGTTTGTTATCTAAGTGTACTCCCAGGTATTTGTAGTCCTCCACAATGTCCACACTGACCCCCTGGATGGAAACCGGAGTCACTGGTGCCTTGGCCCTCCGTAGATCTACAACCAGCTCCTTTGACTTTGTCACATTGAGCTGCAGATGGTTCTGCTCACACCATGAAACAAAGTTACCCACCACAGCCCTGTACTCCGACTCATCACCACCGCTATACATCCCACCACAGCAGAGTCATCAGAAAACTTCTGAAGGTGGCAGGACTCTGTGTGGTAGCTGAAGTCTGTGGTGTAGATGGTGAAGAGGAACGGAGAGAGGACAGTGCCCTGAGGGGCCCCAGTGTTGCTGACCACGCTGTCTGACACACAGTGCTGTAGGCGCACGTGCTGTGGTCTGCCAGTCAGGTAGTCCACAATCCAGGACACGAGGGGGGCATCCACCTGCATCGCTCCCAGTTTCTCACCCAGCAGGGCAGGCTGGATGGTGTTGAAAGCACTGGAGAAGTCAAAAAACATGATCCTCACCGTGGTTGCCGGCTTGTCCAGGTGGGTGTGGATGCGGTTAAGCAGGTAGATGATGGCGTCCTCAACTCCCAGCCGGGGCTGGTAGGTGAACTGAAGGGGGTCCAGGAGGGGTCTGACCATGGGCCGCAGCTGTTCCAGCACTAGTCTCTCCATGGTCTTCATTATGTGGGAGGTCAGTGCCACCGGTCTGTAGTCCTTGGAGCCACTGGGACGCGGCGTCTTCGGCACAGGAACGAGGTGTGTCGAATCTGTTAAAGAACAGATTAAGTTTGTTGGCCCTGTCCAAGCTGCCTTCAACTCCTCTGCTGCCAGTCGATCTGAAGCCAGTGAGTCTTCATGCCGCTCCAGACCTCCCTCATGTTGTTCTGCTGGAGTTTCCGCTCCAGCTTCCTCCTGTACTTCTCCTTGGCTTCCCTGATTTTCACCTTCAGGTCAGCCTGGATAGCCCTCACCTCCTCCCTATTACCATCAGTAAAGGCCCTCCTCTTGGCATTCAGAATGACCTTGATGTCCTTTGTTACCCATGGTTTGTTATTTGGGTAACAATGGACCATCTTGGTTGGGACATTGCAGTCCACACAGAAGTTAATGTAGCCAGTGATGCACTCAGTGAGCCCGTCAATGTCCTCTCCATGAGGCTCACAGAGTGCATCCCAATTTGTCACCTCAAAATATTCCTGCAGTGTCTCATAGGCCTCTCCTGACCATCTCCTCAATGTCCTTGTGGTCACAGGCTGCCTTTTAACCAGAGGCACATAACAGGGTTTAAGGGGAACCAGGTTGTGGTCTGACCTACCCAGAGGGGGGAGGCGGGAAGAGCTGTATGCATCCTTAACTTTAGCATACAGCAGGTCCAGTGTCCTCTCCTCTCTAGTAGGACAATTTACATACTGGGTGAAATTAGTCAGTGTTGTTGAAACACTGACATGGTTGAAGTCACCCGAGATTAAAATGAGTGCACTCGGGTGTTGAGTCTGGAGATGTGCTATGGCGGTGTGAATGGCGTTGCACGCCGATGCTGGGTTAGCAGAGGGGGGGATGTAAACAGCCACAACAATGGCATGTGAAAATTCACGTGGCAGATAATATGGCCGGAGTCCCACAGCTAACAGTTCAATGTCCGGGCTACAGATACTCTGCTTGATAGTAACGTGACCAGGGTTACACCATCTGTTGTTGACCAGAACAGCAAGCCCGCCGCCTTTCCGCTTACTGCTCCCGGTGTGATCCCTGTCAGCCCGAACAGTCTGAAAGCCGTTAATGGAAACGTTATGGTCTGGGATATCCTGGTGTAGCCATGTCTCTGAGAAGCACATCAAACTACACTCACGGAACTCTGTCTGACTCCGGGCTAACGCCGTTAGCTCGTCCATTTTATTCGCCAGTGATCTCACGTTGCCCATGGCGAGAGAAGGCAGACACGGCTTAAATCTCTTATTCTTAAGTCTCTTTTGTCTGCACCCCTCTCTCTTCCCTCGCCGCTTCGTTCCACCTCTGCATCCTCGGTGTGTCCTCCTCCAGATCTCCGTGGGGACATCAGTTGTCCTGGGCGCCATGCCGCTCGGCTTCAGCGCGATCTGCAGGTGCCCTGACCGAGTAGCAGATGAAGAAGTTCCACGGCGAAAAAAAGTACAAAAACACTTTCTACCCTAATTTTCGCAAAGAGCATAGTTTAAATTACACTTACACACAAGTTACTCAAGTAAACTTAAAGTTAAAAGTTGGAAAAAGTAAGACGACGAGACGGAGCTACGGCAACAGGCAGCATGCGGGCTGGCGCATGCGCACTACGTATATATATGATATAAATCTGATTTGATTCTGATAAATAATATCCCATGCTTGCCAACCCTTTTGATTTATCTGACCCTCTCCCTCATGTTCTCCTGGAGTGATCCCCCCCCCAACATAATAAAATATCATGATCTGCCCATCCACTATATTTATTAGAAATAGTATTACTGCTGTTTGTGGTTGTGTTTTATTCCACAGTGACAGTGAAGCCAGATAACCTCACAGTGGTGTCACTGCTGTGTGTATGTGGCTCCACGACCAAAAGTAATTTTGGTGTAGATCAATACACACAGAGAAACTGGTGCCTGTGCCGATGACCCAAATTGATCCCCCTCTCTCTGATTCAGGACTTGTTTGATGTGTCCAGCCACAATAGACAACTTATAAACTGTCCTCCAGCCAGCCAGACATCTCCCCAAAAACACAATGAATAAGCTAGCACATCTTAAGACACCATGGCTGAGACTTTCTCTTTCTGTAGTATTACCATCCAGATCACAAAATTCCTGGAGCAACAATTTCTAAAAATTTAGTCTCTTCACTGACATGTTACTGTGCTGTGTAATTTATGTATGCTTTCAACCAGGCAACAGAGCAGAGACTTTAATCTCACTACCTGTAATTGTTTAAACCCAACTGACACAATTTGCATCAAAAACTGCAGCCCCTCTTAAGGGCAGCCCACCCCACCAGAATTTTTGGAAGTCTTTCTTGACTGTTTTTGTTGTCCATCTCATGCAACAGATAGGCTTCCAGTTTTACAAATGTATTAACAAAGTGTGGGACTTTGACACGGGAGACTGCTGTTCATTACCCATTTCCCACCAACAGTCAAGGTTATTTTCTTTTTATCATGACCGTGATTGTTCCCTAACCAAGTACTTTTTGTGCCTAAACCTAACCAAACCTTAACCATAGAAAAGACAGATAAACACAGTCAATATGAATCATTTTGGTAATGGTCATTTGTAACAGTTTTAAAAGGCACTGATAAATTATATTATTCTGCTGATAGGGGCAAAAGCCAAGGGCCAAAGCAAATATATTCCTCCCAAATGGAGATTTGGGAAAGAAAAAAATATCATTTCATGGATATTGTTTTGACAGAACTTATGCTCAGTGTATATATATATATATATATATATAAACTTCGTCCTTCAACCTCCGCGGGTGGTCTCATCCTTCAAGCTCAGGTCCTCTACCAGAGGCCTGGGAGCTTGAGGGTTCTGCGCAGTATCTTTGCTGTTCCTAGTACTGCACTCTTCTGGACCGAGATGTCTGGTGTTCTTCCAGGGATCTGCTGTAGCCACTCCTCCAGTTTGGTGCTCTGATGACCACGGGCACCACTGTTGCCTTCACCTTCCAGGCCTTCTCCAGCTCTTCTCTGAGCCCTTGGTACTTCTCTAGTTTCTCATGTTCCTTTTTCCTGATGTTGCCATCACTTGGTATTGCCACGTCAACCGTAACGGCTTTCCTCTGCTATTTGTCCACCACCACGATGTCAGGCTGGTTCGCCATTACCATTCTGTCAGTCTGAATCTGGAAGTCCCACAGGATCTTGGCTCGGTCATTCTCTACCACCTTTGGAGGTGTTTCCCACTTTGACCTCAGGGTTTCCAGTCCATACTCAGTGCAGATGTTCCTGTACACTATGCCAGCCACTTGGTTATGGCGCTCCATGTATGCTTTTCCTACCAGCATCTTACACCCTGCAGTTATGTGCTGGATTGTCTCAGGGGCCTCTTTGCACAGCCTACACTTTGGGTCTTGTCTGGTGTGGTAGATCTGGGCCTCTATTGCTCTGGTGCTCAGGGCCTGCTCCTGTGCAGCCATGATGAGTGCCTCTGTGCTGTCCTTCAATCCAGCCCGCTCTAGCCATTGGTAGGATTTCTTGATATCAACCACTTCAGTTATGTTCCGGTGGTACATCCCATGTAGGGATTTGTCTTACCATGATGGTCCCTCCTCCAGCACGTCTTCCTCTGTTCCCCATTGCCTGTGACATTCCCTGAGCACGTCATCTGTTGGGGCCTTATCTTGGATGTACTTGTGGATCTTGGATGTTTCATCCTGGATAGTGGCTCAATCACTAGTCCACGGCCGCCTTCCTTACGGCTAGCGTACAGTCTCAGGGTGCTGGATTTGGGATGGAACCCTCCATGCATGGTGAGGAGCTTTCGCGTCTTAACGTCTGTGGTCTGTATCTCTTCCTTTGGCCACGTTATTATTCCTGCAGGGTATCTGATCACTGGCAGGACGTAGCTGTTTTTTGCCTGGGCCTTGTTCTTGCCATTGAGCTGACTTCTTAGGCCTTGCCTTACTCGTTGGAGGTATTTGGCCGTTGCTGTTTTCCTTGTTACCTCTTCGAGGTTGCCATTTGCCTGTGGTATTCCAAGGTACTTGTAACCATCCTCAATGTCTGCTATTGTTCCTTCTGGGAGTGAGACCCCTTCTGTGTGGACTACCTTACCTCTCTTTCTCACCATTCGACTGCACTTCTCAAGCCCTAATGACATCCCAATGTCAGAGCTGTAGATCCTGGTGGTGTGGATCAGTGAGTCGATGTCCCGCTCGCTCTTAGCGTATAGCATGATGTCATCCATGTAGAGGAGGTGACTGATGGTGGCCCCGTTCCTGAGTCGGTATCCATAGCCAGTCTTGTTGATTATTTGGCTGAGGGGGTTCAGACCTATGCAGAACAGCAGTGGGGACAGAGCATCTCCTTAGTATATGCCACATTTGATGGATACTTGTGCAAGTGGCTTGCCATTGGCCTCCAGGGTGGTTTTCCACAGCCTCATCGAGTTTGCAATGAAGTCTCTTAGAGTCCTGTTGATGTTGTACATCTCCAAGCATTCAGTGATCCATGTGTGACACGGGAGACTGCTGTATATATATATACACATGTCAAAAGCCTGTAAAATCGACAGTAAAAACTGAGCAACAACAGCTAAGGGTTCACAGGGTTAAGCTTCACTTCTGTTGATTGTGGCAACAGGTTCCTCTACTGTGTCCTCCTGGGCTAGCAAGGTGTATTTGACCCCTGACCCCAGCCCTCGATGATGCTACAATCATTCAGAGATCAATGGAAAGCTGTCCATCACTTACAAGAGCAGGATGCAGTGTGTGTCTGGCTCAGTCACCAGGGGCCACTCTGTGTCATCAGTGTTTTAAGTTTTAAGAGTGAAGCTTTCCTTTAATTAATCTGCACTGTTGAGAAGCACTCCAAGGTCACCCTGAAGGATAAAGTAAAGGTTTCTCTGTGTGTGCAGATTCTGCTGCCGTGTTTTATTTCTTTCCTCTCTCTGTGCACAGGTGCTCTAGCTGCTGGCTCTCACAGCAAATACATGACTTCATCACATTTTCACACATAATGACAATTTCCTGCATTTCAGCCACTTTATTTTCCAATTCCAAACTCTGACTCGCTCTACGATTTGTGGAGTTTTGTTCCAGCGTGCATGGAAGAGCAAGGTGACAAAACATTGATTTTTGTTATATATTGATTTTGTCCACATTGGCACTGTTGAGTTTGAGGCCACAGCAGGGTCCCAGTGGAGAGCTGAACTTGTAACTGACTGCGCTTAGAAAATCCTTATCCCCATCCATTAGCTGAAACTCGAGATTAAAACCCTGAGGTTTCAACGAAGCCTCTTCTCGTTTTCCTCGAGGGGCAAATCCAGCTATCTAGGGAGAGGGGAAAAGTTCATCTATGAAGGTGTGTGTGTGGTATGTGAGTGTATTTGTAGCCCTCCCACTGAGCTGTAGGGAAGTGGCAGCTGAGGCACTGGCCAGGGTTGACTTGAAAGGGTGTTTTGCAAGACTCCAATCCGTCACTTCCTATCACAGAGGAGAGGGGCAGTGGTAGTGTCACACTGTGACTGAAGGGAGGACACATGTAACACTTTACCTAGTTTCCCACTGGACTGTTTCCTAAACAAATCACATTTAATGTGTTCAAGTACAATAAATCCCCTGTAGTTCATGGAAAAAACAGCTAAAGATATTTTCATAATGTATATTAGCACATGGACAACAGGGTGTTATGTACCATGTAATCTTAAAGGATAATTCTGGTTTATCCAGATTATCTAAACTACTTTATTTTGAGGTAAACAACACACAGTTTGGGTAATGATTTTACTGTTCACCTTTGTGTTCTCTTCCTAATCAGTTTGACTAAACTGTTTGTTTCTTTCCAACTTGTCAGATCATCTGACTGCATTTTAGTCACTGTTCCCAGATCTCACCAATTAACCTGGTTTCATGTGTTATGCAGGGCAGACACTGATTAAGCCTAATTTTAACCCGAATTGGGCAACATTTCTGCCAGATTTGTTGTTTTTTGACGTTCAGTTTTAAGGGGGGGTCTGGACACTTGATTAATTGCCTGAACAATTAACAATCTGGCTGTTGGACAATTGGATGGATTTCTGGCAGGTCAGAAACTTTGGTCAGCTGTCTGTGGTCTGAGCAGTTGAGTGATCTGATTTCCCACATGACTGCTGTCAAAATATTTTACATGTTGTGGCTACTGTAGTCTGTGCTGTGATCGAAATGAAACTGAACAAACAGAGCAGGTTTCCTTTTTTTCTTCGTGTCTTTATCTTTCTTACTTCAAAAGTAATTCTGCCTCACTCTTTATTATCAACATTGTTGAGGATGTGGTCATCTTATTTGAACAAACTGTTTATCTTCAGTGTGATCACTACGTTGTGACCGGTTGATTGATCCGTACAGTGTGAGTGGAGAAGTCATACGTTTTGGCCATACAGAAAGGCCTATCAAAATGTGTAGTGTGAGTTACCACAATGTACAGGATTAATGAAATGTACAGTGACTGCCCAGCTTTAGTCTTAAAACGATTGGTAATTCCATCATTTATGTTGTAATAAACCAGAACAATCCTTTATAGTTTCAAACTGAACGAGTTTATAATATGGGCACAAAATCTCGCATTAGATGCAGAAACGCGCATCGGTGAGCCTGTTTTCTGATAAAATCAATCTGATCGATGATGCAACATTGCCAGAGCTATTTTGCCGATCCTGTCTAAAACAGCAACACTGCTCTCGGGATAACTCCCCATCACTTTCACTCACTACAAATGCAGTGTGTGACAGACAACACTGTAGGAGAATCAACTACTTTAATCAAATAATTACCCTTTAATACACTTGTTGGGGCACCACCCGGTAAACCGGGAAAAACAAAACTGAATTAATTAAAACTCTGATCATTACGTTGATCAGTCTCTAAGAAGGATGGAATTATTTTTGATAGACTGACCTTGTCTTTTGCTTCAAAGAAAACACACAGACAACTTCTTACTGATTAAATGAGGACTTTTATTTATAGCTAAATGTCTAATAACTGAATAAATGAAGGATTAATAAGGTATATGATGAAGAAATGAACAAACACAACAGATGAAATAGCAGATATTTAGTGATGAAACCTTATAAAATCTTATTGGCAATCGTGAGGTGAGATATGTGATTTGATTATAAAAACGACTGCAAGACGCTATGCAATGCTAGGGCAGGTAACTTATCTAAAGGGGAATTAATTTATCTTATTCGACATCAACACACAGCAAAACTGTGGTTTAGCCTACTGTTTTGAAGTGCTGGCAAAGATGAGGCATTTCCGCCAGCTTTCCAACGTGGTGTGAAGTGTTGAATCTGCTGTGCAGAGGAAGGTGCTGGCGTGTCTGCCTGTGGCTCAGACTCCGTGGTTTAGGAGCCCAGCAGGCCGCTCCCAGGAGAAAGCAGTTGGTCACCGAGCTGATGAGGTCTCCTGGCTGATCTACCGGTCTTGTCCCAGCGCCAACGGCGAAGGTCCGGGCCAAGACGCTGCTGGCACAGTTCTCTGGGAGATGCAGGGTTCAAAGTTTCTTTAGCTCTAACCTTTGTTGTGTTAGAACACAGACATTGTCCAGGCTTCTTTCAGAAAGGCTTTGTTTTTAACATTGGCTGGCTTCGAGCAACTCGGGGTGGCTTCTGTAGAGTCTGGTGTTGTGACTAGTCGAATAAAATATCTCTTGCTACACTAACTTCTTCCAATAGGCTTGAGTGTAACTTTAAAAGAAAATAACGTTGCAAAAATTGCGAGGCTTAGTAGTAAAGTTTCAAAAATATAAAAGTCAAAAGAAACATCTTAAACAAGTTAATACTGTGGCATTAAAAAAACTTGCTTGGAAAAGGGTTAAATTGTGAATGGACTATAGGCGAGGAAAAGAAAACTTATTAAGAAATATGTATTAAAAATAAAACGTAAAATAAAACAACTGTTGAGCTCAGACGTGAGGGCCAGTCTGGGGCTGAAATGTCGGTGAAACTGGTTTTGTTCGTTTGCCAAAGGAGGAAGACTTTTGGGTGTGGATGAAGGCTTAGCTGGCTAAGCTACCACATTATCTGGGCAGTTTGAGATGTGTGTAAGCATGTAAATGTATATGTAAAGGTGTGTGGGTTAGTGGAGTGAAAGAAGAAAGAAAAGCACACAGAGAAAGGTAGAAGGAATCTCATATGCCGTGGCAAAGCATAATAGCTGTCCCTTCACACAGTAATCTGGCAGAAGACTTTGGTACAATGGCCGTGTTACTGGACCTTAGTCTGAAAAAGCACAGTTATTAGCTCCCACAGAAGCTAAAGCTAACACAGTTAAAACGGCCCAACAGCGTGGTACCGTTACAAACTGGAACATGCTTAACACAAAGAAAAACACACAGCAATTGGAATGCAGTGGTCCATCACTTTTCCAAAAAGCAAAGCACAATTCACAACAATGAAACTTAAATAAAATAATAATAAAATAACCTTACCTTAGCCTCTTACTTGAAATGCTCTCGGTTAGCAACTGATGATGCGTCAGTCTGGAGTTGGCCCGCAGAGTTTCTCTCAGGCTCGGACACTGACAAAGCCGGGTCCAATGGCGAAACTGTTCCTTTCGGGTTAGCAAAGGAAAACGGCGGCCAATGTCGGTAGGGAGAGGGCTTAGCGGCGATCTTGCTCTTTGTGAAGGGAATGGTCAGTCCGTGTCTCTTCCTTCTGCAGGTACAGGATCATTATGGGGAGTAAATGATCAGGATCCAAAAAGTGTTCAGCAAACACACAACAGTCTGTTTCTCATCCAGCGAGTTAAGACTCTTCCTAGAGAAATTAAAGCTCATGTGAAAAGCGTCTTCTTGTGGTAACGGTAGTTACTGTGGAGAGAGATGTGATGTGCCTCCCTTAGTAAACGGATTACTGTTGAAATGGCAACGGACAGTGTGGTAAGGCAGGCTTTATAGAGTTGATATCATCATAGCTGTGCGCCGAGATTTCATGCGCTGTCTCGCGCGTCTCATTCAATAGGAGTCCATTAGATTCAACTGAGATCTTGCATTGGGTTCAAATAAGATCTTGTCTCACTTTTACATTCAGGTGTGAATTAACGGCTGTGTCAGCTTGGCGCCTTCCTATTTTCTATTATTTCTTTCTAAGTCAACCCTCTTAGTGAAGGCTTTGGCTTTTCCAGGTAGGCGTGTCTTTTGTCCCTCACACATGGTGAGGCTAGGCGAAGCCTAAAAATGGCCATACAATCATGATTTGAGACATAAAAATAGCATAACGGTTATGAAACATTCAGAGCAAAATTATTCAACCAACAGCTATTTCAGCAGATCATTCAACCAGACTTTTCATTAACTTTAACACACACTTTTAACACTACTAATAAGTGGCTTAAGGTTAAACAGTTAGCTTAATGCAGGATAATAGCTACAATATTATAAAGATTCATAATGGCGATGGTTGCAGAGACTTCTGTTTATTGTCAGGGTGGCAATGCTGTCACCTGGTAAACAAGAGGTTAACTCCCTTCATAAGGGCAATTCATAACTTTCTCATTTCGTGTCCTACAAAAATAAAAGTTGGGTTACACATCAAGGTAACGTGTTGATTAATGTTAGCTGGATTACTGATTGACTGGTTATCACATTAATTTAGACTTATATCACGGTTCTTTCACTTAGGAATGTACTTCAGCTTTTATGATAGGTGTCTGGCAAACCTTATCTCAGACCACATCAGGGGGTGGGAAAAGAAAGAGTGTGTTTGTTTGCGTGTGGGTGTGTGTATGTGTTTGTGTGTTAGAGTGATAAGGGAGGGGAAGATGTTTTTTATTTCTCCTTTAATTAATTTAATCCAGAGAGTCAATTTATTGTCTTTAAATTTTGCTGTTGCTTCATTAGCATGACAAGACATGTCTTTCCTGCTGGGTGGAAAATTCTGCGCTTGTCTGGCAAGTATCCAAATCGACACCTTTACTGTTTGAGAGGGGAAGAATTCAGTTTGTAGATCCAGAGGTCTGAGCAGAGTTAGTTCAAACCTTCCCCCCATGGAATTCTACCGGGTCGTAAACAATGTTGCTGTGTGTTGGTGAATGTGGGGAGACATTCACCCCCCTGTTCTCACTACAACACTGATAAGCAACAATGTTTCGACAACCATCCAGCTCATATCCCATGCCTGTTTTCAATGAACAGCATAAGGTGAGGCTGTAAGAAATGATGAGAGAGTGAGATAAGATGATTGATGACCATTCATTTTTACATTTTTGTTTATGTACAGATTAGACAGAAGTAATACAATGTGTTTATTAGTGATGATTTAGAGGTGTTGGTGGGTGTATTTTTGAACTTTGGACAGAGCCAGGCTAGCTGTTTCCTCCTGCTTCCAGTCTTTATGCTAAGCTAGGCTAGCCATGTCCTGACTCCAGCTGCTTAATACACAGACGTGACATTGATATTGATCGTCTTCTCTTCTCCAGTGCATTTTGCAAAACATTTAACTATTCCATTAAACAGGTATTGAAGATCAAAATAAAGATTTACTGAAAACATGATTTTCCTATAAAGGATACATCCAAACCAACAATGTGTTAGTTCATCTCTCAATATTTTCTGACTTCCCTACTCTGTGCCTCTCAGATCCAAGGCCATTGGTTCCCACTGAAGATGTAAATCCTAAAAAAAAACCCTCACAAATATATAGTTTCATTTTTAAAAAAGGCTCAATAATTTCCTAAAACAGATGGCCACTTGTTTTTAGCAAACTTTACTCAAACAGGAGGAGTTTTTAGTGGTGGATTAATCCACATTTGGTGCTGTAGTGAGTATTTGGGGCATCAGGATGGTGTATGGGGGATTTAGTCAAAATAAACTAGAGTGTGTGTGTTCATGGAATAAGATATATCACGCTTTGAATACTCTCTCTCTCTCTCTCTCTCTCCCCCTCTCCCTGGCCCTGGTTAGCAGGCCAAGCTGTTGAGGGCAGTCAGTTGTAGTAGACACGTACCACAGCCCACACACATCTAATTGAAAATGCAACCATTACACTTTAATTCCTCAGCCAACCACAAACCCACACAAAGATATGCACACACTGGTGCCAGTGAGTACTGAATGTAGAGCCCGACCGATTTATCAGTCAGCCGATATTGGCCTATTGCAGATATATCTGTATATATGTTATCCGATATGTGTCGACTGAACTGTTTTCTTTTCAGTATATTAGGTGAAACAGGACGGCCTGTGTGGTGGTGTCAGGAAATGTAACAGCTACCTCACTAATGGTTAAAAATATAAACCAGCATAAAAATGACAACTACCAACATAAACCACCATATTCACACTGACACAAAGTTACATTTGCATTTTGGAACATAAGGCAGCTAACTTAACAAACTGCTTTCAGCATTGGGCAGTGCATGCTGGGAAATGTGGGCCATCGCTATGGCTACAATTCTCTTTTCTTGGTAAGTTGCTAACTAGTTTGTGAAATACATTGCTGAAAAGTTAATAAACAATGAACCCATCAGTTTCCCCTTTCAATATAATTCTTATAAAACTCTGTCCCTGACAACTTGTCACTCATGCTTATCACAACTATTTGCGAGGTAGCTAGCCAGCTATAGCTTGTCAGTCAGTAGCAGATTGAAAGGTAAGCGTCAGAGCATCTCTTCATCATTCTGCAGCTCAGCAGACGATGGTGCAGTGGTGTTTGATTCTATTGAGTGTTGACTACACACTACATTGTTACCTGTCTGGGTGAATAAATGTTAAAAAGGGAAGCTAAAGGGCAATGAAAATGCTGAGCTTTCAAGCCTCATCAGGAGTCATAACACTATCAAGTACATCATGTTTAATTAGAAAAGTTGTTTAAAAACACGCACACAAAGGGAAATCATTTACTGCATACTGCCGTTAGAAACAATTAGCAATTAGCTGATAATTAGCCTGATCAGCCACCATCAGTAATCAATACAAACACACATTATTACACTGTAAACCATTAATCAAACCGATAACTAACCACAGTCAACGACACCCTAACCATAGTGGTGACAAAACATTAAAAAATATAGGCTACATACAGTATTAGCAGTTTTAATTAAACTGAAGCTCCCTCCGCGCTCCGGGGGAAATATTACACCAAACTCCCTAAATATAAAATAGAAATAGAAATATGACATATTAACAATTCCTTACATGTCCGCAAAAACACATAACTCTAGAAACACAAGATAAAAGGCGTCATATGTCGACAGTTTTCTTGACAATTGGCATCAATGTAATCCATAAAGATAAAGTGAATTTCCGTAGTGTCACGTTTTCCACACGTTCTCATTCAAATTAGCAATAATAAATATGCAACGTCCAGGTAGACTTTCAAAATAAAGCTTGCTGAGAAACATTTCAGGTGACGGTTGCAGTTTGGCGAGGTTTAGGCCTGTTTTATACAGTCTATGGTTTAGGCACCAAGACTTCTTGGTCAGGTTTGGGTTAAAATAACTACTTCCTTAAAGCAATCAACATTGACTCTTGGTTGCACACTGGAAATGACTCCTGTGTAGCAGGTCCTTTGTTTGACCCATTACTTTTATGTTTGATCCTAAAGTACAGTTAATAGTAAATACTTCAGAAGAATTTTGAGATCAAGACTTCTTCAGTTGTATTCAGGCTTGAATTGATTAACCGTCAATATGCTACTAATACACTACTACTAATATACTAAACAATATATTAAAATTATTTTGCTTCACATTTTGCTCTGACCTCTTCTTTAAGTTTGTATTCAACATAATACCTTATTATTAAATGTATATGTGACACAAAAAGGCAATTTATTATTTTGGCCGGTGGATTTTTTCATCTACCAATCCCATTGGCCGGTGAGTCAAAAAGTAAATTTCAGAGACTGAGTTCAATCCATTGAAATAATGGTTCAGAATCGGAACAAAGCTGTAGCATTAATCTCATAGCTTGATAGAGTAAGTTAGATACTATGTGGTTTAGTAGAGAGCAGTGGTTGAATGTAACTAAATACATTTAGTACTGTACTTCAGTACAATTTAGAGGTACTTGTACTTTACTCAAGTATTTCCATGGCATGTTCTGCTACTTCCGCAACTGACTGATACTGAACAGTGCTGATGTTTATGTAGCTATTTATTTTAATTATTCTTTATTCAAATGGTCAGCAGTTGATTAATACTGAACATACAGTACTGATGTTTATTTAGCTATTTATTTTATTTTTATTTATTCTTTATTTTCTCAGTGTTCATTTCTAGAATTGGTTGACAATGTATATTTATAACATGTTAAAGAATATTTAACTTAAATATCCTTTAATAATTTGTTTAAGAAAGCAGCTTTCTGAGTTCCTTTTCATAGGCATATCGGTACAATATCAGTACACAATCCACACAGAAAAGGTCTATTTTCATTCCAGCTCAAAAATTCGGTCAGGCTCTAATTGAATGTTTTCTATGTAGACAAATCTGATCCACTAATTTGGCTAACCCACATCCAGAGGCTCAGGATGATAACATGCTACAGTCCAAAACTGACACACTAACATATAGTAGCAAATCAGTCATAGCGCGCACACACATTTCTCAAGAACAAGCTGACCAGCCAAACGAGAGCGAAACAGTAACCAGTGCAATTTAGTTCTCCCTCCCTGCTTTGAGTGACACAATGACCTGTATGAAGCTGCTGCTATTGAATAGGTGACTCAGGGCTCAACATTAACTTTTAAAAAGTGGTTGCCAGGCTGGCAACCAGGCATCAGCTTTTGGTTGCTGAAACTGAAAATATAGTTGCCATTTTCAGTAACCTTATATTTGGTGTAATTAAGATACTATGCAGTTATACATCAGCTTAATTATGAAAATTTGACAGAAAAGAATGTTTATAAGTTAACAGTTAACATGTCCATCCTCAATTCCTGGTATACAAAATACCAGCATTCTTTGTGATGTTGACGGATTAGTTGAACTTTTCCCACAGGTCAAACAACTTTATTTGCTTCGCCATTGTCTCTAAAACAGATGCCTGTGCACGCACACGAGTAAACGCACTAACCCATGTGCAGCGTTGTCTGGTTCTAGTTCCAACTGTAACAGCAATATTTTAATATCACTAATGCAACAAATATTAAAAAAATATTTATTTTGGGGTGCACGTTTTGCTGTTTGCTGTCACTATTTTTTGTATGTTAAAAGTAGGGGTGTCACAATTCTCCAAATCCACAATTCGATTTAAACTTTTTTTTTCCTGCACTGACGGCTATGCCATTGTCAATATGTATAAAAGTTCTCTGCTCAGTCGAGACCTTCTTGGTTTCCACAATTACTCTGCAGAATTGGAGTTCCCATAATTTAGACAGAGTGAAACCTCATTCCAGTCCTGACGAGGCGGCAGGCTCCTGGTAATGGACGGCCCGGACAATGAACGGATGGTTAGTGGGTGAATGGTGTGGTGGTTGGGTCCGGACTGTAAGAAAAAAAATTGGGAGAACTGCCGATCCTGCTTTTGATTTCAAAATTGAAAAATGGTTGCCAATAGCAATCTGGCAACAGTTACTGTCTAGCCATGTGACTGTTGCGGTCGTGTTTTGTTTCTTTCTGCTCTCTCCCATGTCTCCCTCCAGGTACCACCCTCCCCTCCTCCCCCTCTCGACTTCTCTCCCTTTTATAGGAAGCTGGATTTCTGTGTTTTGTGGCTTTTGTTGTAATTAATTTACCTTTGACTTAACTTGTGCTTATACTTCCAGTTTCCTTGCTTCTTTTAACCTGGGTCAGTTTTCATTGTTACTCTCCTTATCCCCTCGATTTTCTTGGGGACGTACTATAACAGTGACACTGATTGCTTTTGTTCTCTGTGGATGATAGAACAGCAGAGCAGAAGTCTTCTCTTGTCACTGTTACATACTGTCACACTGTGTTTTCTATTCATCAAATCAAATTGTTTAGTTGTCCCAGCTAAACAGCAGAGCATAACTGAATAAATCACAGTGAGAAATATAATAGTAAAACAAGATCACTCAGCAATACCTTAGATGTGAAAATTATGTTTTAACCCTTTCATTAAGGAAAGCAACAGAAAATATCTGTTTCTATAAATATATGGGACTATATAAACTGTAATTCACTGAAAATGTTAATTTCTTTGAATTTGTAAGAGTGTCAGAGGAAAAAGTGTTTAAATTAATTTAATTAGATAGGTGAATATCAGTCAGATTAGAGGGAACACCAACCTTTATGCATGCTTCACTAGACAGAGAGGATTGGGAAAAGTGAACTGCTGTGTTCAGCCTCTAAAAGCCTTACTATTTAATTTAAACTGTGTTGATTCAGCAATGGTCCAGTCTAAGAATGGCAACTGGTCCAAGGCCCTAGACCCATAAGGGCACTGCATGTCAGCTGATTTTGATCATTTGACTAAGTGCAATTTTTAGGGATTGTATTCCATGAAAGTACAATGAAGTTTTAGTTTATTTAGTTGTGCTATATTTCACATGATAAAGTCAATCTGGAGCCAAGGCAGTGATATTAAATACAGGGTTCAATATTAAGGTAGAAATCTACTTCTACTTACTAAATAATTGCTTTAAAAAATAATACATTCAGAAGAGGATTATAATTGAATATTTTAAATATAACTAAATGTTTCTAGAGCAGTAACAGTGTTTACATTAGCAAAGTCACTATATAAACTAAATAATATCTCACTGGAAACAAATCTAAAATGTTACTAAAATAAATCATATTCCTGACATCAAAATACTGAGTGATATCTGTGTGCTTCATTCTTTCTAAACATCAGTCACTGTCTGTCCTTCCTCCTGTCCTCTGTCCTCCTCCCTCTGCTGCTGCTGTGATTGTGACTGGTTTGTCTTAGCCAGCAGCTAAGTTAACAAGAATTTGCCAAATTTTAAGAGTCGTGGCAAACTAAGCTAAACAGTTAGACTACATACAGACAGCTTCGTTTTAGCTTGTTTGAAACAATTCACTATTAGCCGAGCTAGCTCGCTGAGCTTGTGTAAAACAAATGAGAGACTGCAGATTAAAATATCGCTTTCTACATGTTCACATGTTTATGCTTGTTGAACAGGTGTGCACTTACTTACAGTAACAAGCGTAGTTGTTGTTAACTCTAGTAATCTCCTCCGCGGCCTGTCTGATCTGCTGACTGCTGCGCTACGTGTGTCGATATGTGTGTGGAGGAGCTCAGCCGGACACATTCAGCAGGAGAGGCTGCAGCGGGCATGATAACACTACGATCTTTAATGATTTAGCCCCAGGGCCCATATAATACCGTGCTTCAGTACCCATCCCTACTCGCAAGTGCCCGAACTCTCAACAGAGACAGCTACTTCCATCATCAGCTGTGTTTAATTATTTTTTACCCCTTGCCCGATTGGGAAAGGGAGTTGCTAGATTTACTTTCCCGACGTGGCATTTTACTTCCCCTGGGAAATCGGGCAATCCTTATTGTGCTGAATTATTAAGGTAAGAGCCTTTCTGGATTTATATTCTCATAAATGCACATCCAAGGGGAAAGAAACTGTTGATTTTGTTGTGTACTTTGTATTTTGAATTTTCTGTGTTGGATATCCTGCATCTACTCTATGTGTGTGTGTGCATATTTAATTAAGATTCAGCCTTCTGTAGTGTATATATAGAATGTACTTTTACCAACTCAGTAAAACGTCTTTGGTTGAATAGAGGATCAAATGTGAAAAAAACAACTTGGCAAATGTAATTCACTTTCTGGAAGAGTCTGGGTCACCTAGGCGGCAGATGAAGTAACACAGCAGACTTTTCCTAAAAGGTTACATTGTCCTCACATGGTGCATGCTCCTAAATAAAGCTAGAGTTTAATCAAATTGACACAAAGAAAACCTGGAACCAATTAGTATATTTCCTCTACTGTAGTAAATGAGTGTTGAGTGCATAGTGAGTACTGGTTGGTCTCTGGGCATATAATGAAGCTGCCTTTTATTAATTCTAGCACTCCGTTTTATTGCCAACATATAATACGATAACACATATCTGTTTTATTATTAGTATTTATCTTTATTGTTGGGGTTTTTATTTTATTTCATTTTAATTGCCTGATTTCATTTGCCTCAGTCCTCAAATGTTTTAATCCTGGTTCAACCATGTAAAGCACTTTGTTACTTTGTTTTCGAAAAGTGCTGTATAAAGTTTATTATTATTATTATTATTATTATTATTATTATTATTGTAGTGATTCTGTCAATACATTTTGATTCAATTAAGTTTTATTTATATAGCGCCAATTCATAACAGAAGTGATCTCATTGCACTTTTCCTATAGAGCAGGTCTAGTCCGTACTCTTTATAATATTATTTACAGAGACCCAACAAATCCCACCACGGGCAAGCACTTTGCGACAGTGGCAAGAATATTTAACTTAAAATAACTTATTTTATTGTTCTCATTAACTATCCATTCTGCTCTAGTTGTCAAACATGGACAATATTTTGTCAAGCAAAATATATATGGCAAATAAATATAGATTTGTGATCTCAAATCTAGATTTTGAATGGGGTGTTACAATATAATGAAATTCAAGCTGGGGTGGGGTAGCTTTTGATATTGCCATTGCTGTTTGGAATCCCCCAGTTAGCAGTGTAGAGCTGTGCTTTTTTGGAGAATTCATGTGGTGTCCCTCCTCTCACCCCTCCATGCTGCTGTAAGCCAGACTGCAGGAGCTCTCTGTACATGAATAAAGGCCAGTGAATACCTGGAGCTCCTCCATCTCTCTACAACATCTCACACCACCAGTCAGGGTGTCCTACACTGCCCCCATGGGGGCAGCACCTGCAACTTCCATAATCCCAATGATGGCAGTGATGCTGATACTATATATCGTGTTATATGATGTGTAAGATACTGTTGTATGTATTCACAAGAGGACAATACCTTCAGCATGCTGTGCCAGATATTGACTGTAGAGGACTGCTTCTTGTCCCTGCTTAGTGAGGTAGAAAAAAAGCTTCCCACTCACTCTTAATACACTTCCCCCCCAACTGCATCTTATTGTGTATTCTTTAATAGCTGAGTCTTGTTTCCAAGTACATCTTTTCCAAATCGCCCAGGGGGCTCTATCTGCTCTTTCATTATATCCGTCTCCACGGTAATTTGTCACCACGGATACATCCTCCATGGCAACAGCTGTCGGGGAGGCAGCCGAGGGTGACGCCTATGATGAGGTGTGGCAGCAAGTGTATTTTTAGCTCATCAGCCAGGTAGCCACAAACAGTGAGTTCAGACACTTCAGAGGATGTTTCTGTGATGGGAGGCAACACAAAGCCTGCTTTGGAAAAGCCTCATATTAGTATTATGTGAGGCTGATGATTTGGGATATTTTGTGCCCATATTATCTTTAATTGTGAACATTTAGAATTCAGTTCATCACCATCATATACTGTCCATCATACCAGATGGAATGACTCTTACTGACCAATATCTGACTGTCAAAAACAGGCCAGCAACAGCAGACCTGTATGTTGAAAAACTATATTGCTTGTGCACCTTGTGCACCCTTGGTATGTTGTCTGCTGCTGTGGATAATGTTGTGTTCATGTAGGATTGTAGGTAGCAATGGGAATGATCTCCTTGGTTACGACTTACTTATCGTTCAGTTTGCACCAAAGATGTCATAAGGTGATATCAACTACATGAGGAGGAGGACGCTGTACTGTCCTCCTTCTCACGTAGTTGACTATTTACATCACCTGTTTCCCCTCGTTCTTCTTCTTTCTCTTCTTTGCCCACCATAAACAGCCCCGCACCCTCCACTGCCACTAACTCCCCCTTGTGGACTGATAATAGTGCTGCTATTTCAATCAATCAATCAAACTTTATTTCTATAGCACCTTCCAACAACCGAAACTGAACCAAAGTGCTGTACAACATTAAAAACAAGATAAAAAAAATAATAATGATTATAACAAATAATAATAAAAGTACAAATAGGTCAGCAGAGCACATTACAACATTAAGAGAATTGTCACAGGGCCACTAAGTGTTAAAAGCTATTCTAAATAAGTGGGTTTTAAGTTTGGCTTTGAACAAAGGCAGGTCAGTGATGGAACGTAAGTCAATGGGCAGAGAGTTCCAGAGTTTCGGACCGGCCATTGCAAAAGAACGGTCGCCCCACTGTTTGGAGCCTGGATCCCTCTAGTGCTACTTTTAAAATTCCTGTGGTAATTTCGCATAGATCCTTAATACGAAACAGACACAGACGACACAGCAATAATAATAACTTAATAAAGATCCGGGCCAGAACCCTACCTCCACTTTCAACCTCAAATCTGAACCAGCACAGATTATTATTATTATTATTATTTTAAATGATTTTATCTCTTCTGCTGATTTAGATTTTATGTTCTTAACAGAATCCTGGTTACGTCCTGGTGATCACAGTCAGCTGGCTGTATTGTACCCTCCAGATTATGACTGCTTTAGCTGCCCTAGGGTTTGTGGTCGAGGTGGGGGCCTTGTTACTGTCTATAGGAAGCATTTAAAGTGTAATCTCATAGCTTGCAATGATTTTCTCCTTTGAAGTGCTCATGTTTAAACTTGGTGGCCCCCTCCCAGTCATATTTGCTATTATTTATCGCCCCCCTAAACCAGCTGGCTCCTTCTTGTTGGAACTCCCTGAGTATTTATCCAGTCTTGTTTTAAATTATGATAGAATTGTTCTTTGTGATGATTTTAATATTCATGTTGATGATTCAAATACCCTTGCTGCTGATTTTTTAAATATCACTAACTCTTTTAACTTACAACCACATGTGTCTGGCCAAACTTATTTCCGTGGCCACACCTAGACCTAGTCTTTACTTTGGACCTAAAAACTCCATCTGTGGAAATCAGGGACATGTTTGTATCCGATCACCTATGCATTGTTTTTAACTGTGAATTACAGGCTGCTAGTACTGTCTTATCCCGCTCTAAGTACACACGCGTCCTTAATGAGCATAGTGCCTCAAAATTCTGTACACTGTTCAGTTCTCCTGCCAATGTGAATTCCTCCAACACCAACGATTTGGTTGATTATTTTAACTACCTGTGTTCTTCAACCTTAGATCTCATAGCTCCTCTGAAAACAGCCATGGTTAAATAACAGTATTCAAAGCTGTAAAAGGAAATGCAGAAGAGCAGAATGTAGATGGAAGAAATCAGGTCTCCAGGTCCACTTTGTGGCTATGAAAGAGTTATTACGCCTTTATAATAGGATGGTGAAAGATGCAAGAGTATGTCATTTCTCTGCACTTATTTCTGCCCAT
The DNA here is from genome assembly GCF_020085105.1 of Siniperca chuatsi. Lineage (NCBI taxonomy): Eukaryota > Metazoa > Chordata > Actinopteri > Centrarchiformes > Sinipercidae > Siniperca > Siniperca chuatsi. The sequence continues at coordinate 4,678,302 of NC_058060.1, read as the reverse complement.
CAGCACAACCCCAGATTCGTATTTAAGACTGTGGATCAGTTAGTTAACCCAGCCTCTCCTTGTGCCTCTGCTGATTGTGATGCTGATTGTGAAAAGTTTCTTTTGCACTTTGCTGGTAAGGTGGAGTTAATAAGTTAATCTGATATCAGCATTAATAACTTCATGTCATCCTTTTCCCATATCAAGTACGGTGTGCCTCAAGGTTGAATTCTGGGACCAATACTGTTCTCCTTATATATGCTCCTCCTGGGTGATGTCATCCACAGACATGGTATTTCTTTTCATTGTTATGTGGATGACACACAGTTGTACCTCCCTGTCAAGCCCACTGACCTTAGTATGCTGAGTTCTCTGCACGACTGCCTGTCTTACATAAAAAATTGGATATCGATAAATATTCTTTAGCTCAACTCAAATAAAACTGAAATCCTTGTTACTGGTCCCCAACACATCACTAAACAAATACTGCTGGTAACCTGTCACAACATATCAAGCCTGTTTTGCACGAAATCTTGGTGTCCTGTTTGATAGCAATTTATGTTTTGAGCAACATATCACTAAGCTTGTCCAATCATGTTTTTATCACCTCAGAAATATTGCAAAAATACAATCTATTTTAAATCTTAGTGATGCAGAAACTGTTGTACATGCTTTTATCTCCTCACACCTCGATTATTGTAACAGCCTGTTCACTTGTCTTAATCAAAAAACTTTGACACGACTGCAGACTGTACAAAACTCAGCTGCTAGGCTGTTTACCAGCACCAAGAAGTACGACCACATCACACCTGTTTTAACCTCTTTACATTGGCTCCCTGTTTGTTTTAGGATTGATTTTAAGATCTTATTGATTACTTTCAAGCTTCTTCATGGCCTGGCTCCAGACTATATTTTAGTCCTTGTAATCCCTTATGAACCTTCACGTAGTCTGAGATCTTCGGGCAAGGGTCTTCTGTCTGTTCCTGAGTCCAGGATGAAAACTAAGGGGGACAGAGCTTTTGCTATCAGGGCCCCGAGGCTCTGGAACAACTTGCCTGAAGAAATTAGGTTGTCTGAGTCAGTGTCTTTGTTTACGTCTCTTCTCAAAACACATTTTTATCGGAAAGCATATCCTGATTTTACCTGAACTGGCTGTTTATTTTATTGCTTTTGTGTATTTTATGTATTTTATTTCTTTATATTTCATCATTCACTGTGGTATTTTATTTCTCTTGTTGTGAAGCACTTTGTACTTTGTGCTCTCTAAATAAAGTTTTATTATTGTTATTGTTATTATTATTATTATTATTATTATTATTATTATTATTATAATTATTATTATTATTATATATGATACTACTATTAAATTAAAGAACATCTTTAGGCTACAAAATAAATTGCATATCAACGTATAGGCCTACACTAGTGGAACAAGATCATGCTACCAAGACCTGATGTCCAAACCAACAATACATTCCATTTCTATAGAGACCCTCCGCAGCTGTGAATACAACTGATTATCAATTATAAATATACAACAACCTTTTCTTCCCTTGTATGGCCATACTAGAATTAACCCGAAAAGAGAACAAAACGCAGACAATTAATCAATAATGGCAGACAATAAAAAGTCACTGGGCACTGCCACAGTGCAACAAGCATATATGCCACATAAATTAAAAAATGTGACACTTCTTATAGAATCAACAGTAGAACAAAACACCACCAAAGCACAGCGACTGCCACCCACAATCACACATATATAAGCAAAGAAGAGACTGCACAGTTTTTATACACCACGTGACTGTTAGTGTGCACACACAACTCTTTGTGGATAGGCATCACAGTAGTTGTTGATGTTCTTCTCTGGACAGTGAGTGTTGTACCCACCTGTCTGAATGGCATTCTGTGAGTCTTGTGCACCTGTCCTGAAGTCTTCTACAATCTGTTCTAGGTTCAACTTCTTTACTTGATCATTCTCAAAGCATAATATAACCAGTCCACTCAGCCTCTCTGTCCCACAGCGTTCCTCAAAGTTTTCAAAGACTTAGAGCTGAATGAGGCTCTGCAGCAGAAAGACCTCAAACACCTCACTGGAGGTAAAAGTATGTCAGTGAATGCAGAAGTCACTGCTGGAGGATCCACCATAAGCATTTTAGCATTTTTCCAGACCCAGCATGCACCTGTTGGTCACGCAACATCGTGGGTGAGTTTGATTTGGGTCACTTAGCTTGCTCATTGGTTGGTGCATTAAATCAGTGATTAATTAAGGTAGATTCAACCTTATTTTAACTGTGCCGAGGCACAATGATGCTAACCATAACCCATAATAAAGTCATCCTTAATTTAATGCATTGTTGTGCATTTGTGTACTGTTTTCTAACTGCAAGCCCCGGCCTGGGTGCAACCGCACCCTCCATACCTCCCTGAAACTCAGCCAGTGAACTTACACATTCAACATGTACTTTTTCAAGAGCGTCATCTCTCTGGACATGGAGCTGTCTGGAGACACACCAACAGCTTCTTCTCTGCTGCAGCTGCTGAATTGGCTCCTTTCTTTTCCTCCAGTCTCACAAGGTTTATCATGACTTTTTCATGTGACTTTTGTCTCTGTAACTGATGCGACTTGAAATATAGCGAAGTACAGTACTTCAGTACTAGTATTTTTAAAAAGTACAAGTACAAAAAAACGTCTTTGTTACAGTAATGAGAGTAAATGTAATTTTTTACTTCCACCCCTCCCGGTCACCCAAATCAATGGCTACCATTGTAGTCACTCTCTGGCAGTTTCATCTCAGACTGTGAGAACATGTAGGGAAGATTGCAGGTGTAGCGACGCTCCAAGGAGTTTTGATGATGCCTGTTAAATAGAAACAATATTTCAGAAAGCTGTTTAAATATGCGCACACACACACACAAGATTATAAATCCAGAAAGCCTCTTTCAGTAATAATTAATATCACCAACTTGGCCGCAGATAGAATTAGCCGTTTGTCAACTTTTTCAACTAAGAGGATCTATTCAGGAATCTGCAGGAATTAAAATCCCTGTCTAGCTGCAGAGGGGTTGGCAGATGATGGGATCATGTCAGAGCCTGTGTTATAGGTTTCTGTGCTCTGGTTATTTGGTGGCACAGTAACATGCAGCCACTGCGGTGTCTACCCCCACCCAGAGCTCAGTTGAGCTGTCACTGTGTCTTTCTCACAGCTGAATGTCCCAACAGCCAGAGAGTGACAGTAATGACTTTTTCCTGAGCATGCTAAGGCATATTTTATGGAAGGCCAAAAATTCATTATTCTAGCTATAGATCAGGCCCACCAGATGTTTTTGTTTTAGGTCATAGAGAAATGATAATAATGATAGTCATCCCCCTCTGATTTGATCAAAGCTCCCTCTGATCCCCACTATTCTAAATCCTTTTATTTAGGGCTACAGCTACCAATAATTGTAATACTGATATATCTATTGATTTTTTTATTTATTAGTTAATTATTTACTGTATAAAAATGTCAAAAATAATTACAAATTCATGTAATTATCTAATCTTACATGTTCTCAGAGCCCATAGTGATGTCTTCAGAGCTCTAATTCTACCTGACCAAATCCCAAAGGAAAATTCAGTTTACAGTGATAAAGAACGGATGAAAGCAGAACTATGTGTGAATATTGCGTGATGTTGTAATACATGGCTGATAAATTGATAAATTGATATTCATTTTTGGCAGCAAATCATCTGTCAATGACAAATATGGCAGTTGGTTCTGACTGTGACCAGCTTTTGCCTTCAGGGCCATGCAGCTATATTCAGAAAGGTTCATTATTATTATCATATTGTTCTAACTAATTAATCATGTCAGCATAGTGTTTTTTAAGTCAAACCAGAGAATCTTTCTATTGTGGTGTCTGAGTTTTGTAAATCCTGACATGAAACCTGTCTGTGCCTTCTGTCCCACTGAAAATACCTATTATTGCGTCTGTTGTTTCACTGTGTGACAGTTTATGTCCCATGTTACTGGGACACAACTCACAGAGGCTTTTCTCCTTTTCAACAGTACACTTAGTAGTAAATTCTTGTATGTATATGTACGTATGTATATGGCATTGAATCCCTACTTACTAATTTATTTATTGCTTTATTTATTTGCTCTGTTGAAGAATGTCAACTGGTTTAGCAGCCACAGTTTCAGGCTGGATTAAAAAGTCAACACATTATTTTTAAGTCAGTTAATCAGACTCTCTGTTGACTTTGTCTCTCTTCTGTCCTCCCCTTCCCTCTCTGTCTCAGCTGTGGTTGTTCCTGACGGGGTGTCAGAGAACGCAGGGCTTGGGGTTGAGCTGGGCAGTGAAGAGGATCTGCTGTATGAAGAGTTTTGCAGTTCTGGACATCGTTTTGGACACCCAGGAGGTGGCGGAGGAGAGCAGCTAGCCATCAATGAGGTAGGCAATATAGAGATGTTGTCTCTACCACCAAATGATGGATTTCACCAAGTAGTGATTGGCCCAGAAGAAGTGAGTTTAGGTTGAAGACTTAAAAAGGTATATGTAAAATTATTATGTGATTGGATCATCTTTCAAATTATTCTGATGGCACAAGTATTTGTGTGTGTCATTTTTCCCACGGTGTCTTTTTTATTTCTACCACTGGGGGCCCCATAGTAGGATTTATTTTAATAATAGTGGCTTTAAAATTGTTAATGTTTAGGTTAAGGCTTTGATATGGTTAAGCTAGGTATAAAAATGAAAATGGCTATTTTAAGATAAGATGCCCATTCCACTAAATGATACTCCAGCAGCGATGATGGCAGAGAAGCCGTCTTCCTTTTAAATTTCTGGCATTGTTAATTAAAAAGGTTCTGATGATATCGTGGGTCCATATCCTTTGTTATTGGGGCTGATTTCAGTCTCTCCAGACTCCTTCCTCCTGCTGGTTGTCAGGCAGAGTTGCTGTGACAAATTACAGAAAACCATGAGCCACCAAAACAATTACTGTGTTAAAAAAAAAACAATGTGGAGGCTCTGCAGACATAGAGGGGTCAGAATTGTTGGAGTCGGTCCCTCCAAGGAATGAAAGAAATTGTTTTGTTGTTGTGATTGAATTATTAGAAACCTCTCCCCAACTGTAGGGGAAACAAAGTGTGTTTGTCTCTTTAATAGTTTTTGGGTCTGAATTCAGGCTGAAAGGAATATCTTTGCAGACACTACTCAAGAATGAAAAAAAGTCATTACAATAAAGGAACAATCTAATTGATTTGGGTGTGCAAACCCTTTTTATGCTTTAATATTTGCAATGAAAAAATGACTAGATGTAGTGTGAAAGGAGTCGCTTGTAGTGATGAGCTCACAGAGAATATTTACCAATTCCACCAGCAGTTCCCCTTAACTCTATGGAACATTTAATTGTGTTTCAGCTCATTCATGATTGTCCAGTGTGCTAACAGAGACTGGTTTTAATTGCGACACATGGAAAGTGGGGTGAACTCTCATAGCACGGGGCAGTCTGAGTTTTACTGCAGAGGGATTAATGATGCGTTCAATGATGATGATGGGGGGGCAATTTTCTGGATTCTGTTCGTAAGGGGATGTTTTTGGAGGACAACCAAACTTTCTGACCTGGTTTGTACGCAGGTGCAGGGTTCCTATGTCGATCCGCAATTTGACGGTTCCTGTCTCCAGATCAGCACAGTGCTGCTCGAATCTCCCTCCATACCTTATGGCAACGTCGGATGTGGTGTTGGACCGAGGGAACTGCCAGCTCGCTCTCCTGGGATGGGAACGGGGGGGCTGGTACCCTAAAGATGCCTTGAACGGAGAGAGACCAGAAGCAGAATTAGTTAATGAGTTGTGTGCATACTCAACCCAGGCAAGGTGGGAGCTCCAGGATGATGGGTTGGTGGCTGCCACACAACGTAGAGCTGCCTCGAGGTCCTGGTTGGCTCTCTCAGTTTGGCCGTTGGTTTGCGGATGAAAACCGGAGGAGAGTCTTCCAGACTTGAGAGATGAAGTGGGGGCCTCGGTCGGAGACTATGTCCAATGGTATGCCATGGAGGCGGAATACGTGTTGCACCAGAAGTTCAGCAGTCTCTTGAGTCAAGGGGAGTTTGGTTAATGCAATGAATTGCACTTCCTTGGAGAAACGGTCTGTAATGGTAAGAATGGTGGTGTTACCTTGTGAAGGTGGCAACCCAGTGACAAAGTCTAGTGCATGGGACCACGGACGGCTGGTGGTTGGTGAGAGGTCTTACCCCGAGCGCAGATGCAACAAGCGGCCACGAAGGCTCGGGTGTCCGCCTCCATGGTGGTCCACCAAAAATGTCTTTTAAGCAAGGAGAGGGTGCGGGTCACTCCGGGATGGCAGGCGAAGCGAGAGTTGTGCACACACTGGAGCACCTGGGAATGAGCTGAGATAGGGACAAACAGGCGATTAGGGGGCCCGTTACCAGGGTCTGGCTGGTCACGCTGGGTTGCCCTAACTACAGCCTCAATCTCCCAGGTGACCGTGGCCACAATGCAGGTAGATGGAAGGGCCGTCTCGGGTCCGGGGTTGCTGGCCAGGTAATGATGCTGCAGACGGGATAGTGCGTCTGGTTTGATGTTTTTGGACCCGGGACGGTAAGTGAGCGTGAACTTGAAACGGCCAAAGAACAGGGCCTAACGTGCTTGGCGGAAGTTCAGTCTCTTGGCCGTTTGGATGTATTCCAAATTCTTATTATAATTCAGTCCACACGATGAATGGGAGTTCAGATCCCTCCAACCAGTGCCGCCATTCTTCTAAGGCTAACTTGACTGCCAGGAGTTCTCGGTTTCTGACGTCATAGTTTCGTTCAGCTGGGGAGAGGAGAAGAAGGTGCACGAGTGGAGTCTCTGATCGGTGGAGTAGCGCTGAGAGAGTACAGCTCCGACACCCGCGTCCGAGGCATCCACCTCCACCACGAATTGACGTGAGGGATCGGGTTGAACGAGGACCGAGGTAAAGAGGGTCTTGAGTCGGGCTAAGGCAGCGTCGGCTTCGGGACTCCAGGTGAAGGGGATCTTGGTGGAGGTGAGTTTCGTGAGGGGAGCTGCCACCCGATTGTAATCACGGATGAACCTCCGATAAAAGTTGGCAAATCCCAGGAACTGCTGCAGTTGCTTACGAGTGGTGGGTGTAGGCCAGTCCACTACTGCTTGAGTCTTGGCTAGATCTGTCCTCATCTGTCCCCTCTCCAGAATGTAACCGAGAAAGCTCACAGAACTGACATGAAACTCACATTTTTCAGCCTGTTTTCCAGGAGCCTCTGAAGGACTTGACGGACATGATAATCGACATGATAGGTGATAGGAGTTCCGGAGGTCGAGCTTCGTAAAAATCGGAGCTTATCAGGGGCAAGGGGTATTTATTTTTAATGGTGATTTGGTTTAGCCCTCTGTAGTCGATACACGGCCGTAGTGTCTTGTCCTTTTTGGTCACAAAGAAGAAGCCCGCCCCCACTGGCGAGGAAGACGCACGGATGAGCCCTGTGTGCAACGAGTCATGGATGTAGTTCTCCATGGCCTCTCTCGGGTCGAGATAAGTTGTTCAACCGGGAAGACGGAAGAGGGGCTCCCGGGAGGAGGTCTATGGCGCAATCATAAGGGCGATGCGGCGGTAAAGACAAGACTTGGTCCTGAACACCTCGCTAAGGTCATGGTATTCCTCTGGAATTAGAGATAGATCCGGCGGCTCCTGAGCAGTGGAGTACTGATCTCTGGAGGTGACCGAGCGGATTGCAGGCAGGTGGAGAGGCAAAATGGGCTCCATCCCATGATCCTTCCCTTGACCTAGTTGAAGTGTGGATTGTGGCGATGGAGCCAGGGGAAGCCCAGAACCAGGGGTGTGTTGGGGGACGAGATGAGCTGGAACTGGATCTCTTCACGGTGGTTTCCGGAAAGCACTAAGGAAACAGGGACGGTACAGTGTGTAATTTGAGCTAGGAACATGCCATCCAGCGCCTCCGCGTTGCGTGGAGCCTCCAGAGTCTCTGTGAGGAAACCAGCCTGTCGAGCCAACTTGGTGTCCAGGAAGTTACCCTCTGCTCCGGAGTCGATGAGCGCTAGCAAGGGGAGTGACGTCCGTCGGCTATTGAGGGTGGCCAGGATCTGTAGTCGTGACGGAATCTGATTACGGGGGTGTTCGGGGCTCACCAGAACCCCCACTGCTACTGGTGAGCCTAATCTTTTGGTCTTGAGGGACACGTAGCCAGGAAGTGGCACTTGTTACCGCAGTACAGACACTCCCCCGCTGCGCGTCTCCGGAGATGCTTGGCTGGCGACAGATGAGTACGGCCTAGTTGCATGGGTTCCTCCACAGCCGTGGGTGGGGTCTGCGGATCTGGAGCTCTGGCCAGACTGGCCGGGGTGCGCCGGAAGTTGGGTGGCGTGAGGGACGGAGGAGAGGACGGGTGGAGCATTCCTGGTGCCACTCGTTTATGCGATTGTCCATCCGAATGCATAATGAGACTAACATGTCCAGGCCCTTGGGTTCCTCCCGGGCTGCCAGCTCATCCTTCATGGTTTCACCCAGCCCTTTCACAAACGCACTGATTAGTGCTTCCTCGTTCCACCCCAAATCTGCTGCCAGGATGTGAAATTCGACCGAATAATCCGCCACACTGCGATCACCCTGTCTGATCCGCAATAGCCGTCTCCCTGCGTTCCCAAAACTCCTCTGTGGAGAATGATGAGAGGGGTTGGCTAGCATGTGTGGCTTCTGCCCAGGCTAATGCTTTTCCCCTTAACATTCCCACAATGTAATTTACCTTTGACTGAGCAGACGAAAAGGTAACGAGGTGCTGACAGAAGACCAGGGAACATGGTCAGGGTAGCAGGAAACCTCGACATCTGGTGACATCGCCGGTGAAGGAATCCGGGTCAGAGGCGTAGGATTCCCAGGGAGGTGGTGGTGTCGCCAGCGGGCTAGCAGGGATAGCTGAGGTGGCCGGCGCGGATGGCGCCGTAGTAGTGAGCTGAGTGGTGAGTCTAGATAGCTGGTGGGTTAGCTGCGTGATCTGGGTGACCATGGCCTGGTTGCTGTCGGAGAGGGCCCGTAGGATCTGGTTAATGCCTGATGTAACGGGACTACCGCCGGGTTGGTGTCTGCTGGGTCCATGTTGGCCAGATCGTTCTGTCGTACTAATGATTACTGAACCCAAAATGCAGAACACACGACAGAGCAGAGCTGGGTAGAAAAGCAACAGATTTATTTATATGTGAACTTGATATCTGTGCAGAAGTCCGACGTAGTTCACCGTCATGTTTCACTGTTGCTTCCGGGGACTCGACCGGCCCGGGTCAAGGAAGGAGAGGCGACGTGCTGGAGGGAGACTGAACACGACAGGTTCTGGTCTGGCAGGTGTGGTGGGTCTGGGCTGAGCCGTCCAGGCTGTGGATCCGATAGGCGGCAGGCTCCTGGGGTGAGTTCGGCAGGTCAGGTGAGGCAGCTAGCTCGTGTAGCGTGGCGCTAGGTGCAGAGACCAATTTGGCAGAGGTCCAAGGACAGACTGTGGCTGAGATCACTGGCGGAGAGTAACTAAGATGGGCAAAGACAGCGTCAAATTAATGACAGTCAAGACAGCGAAATCGAACTGATTACTTAGCTGGATTCGAGGTAGGAGCCATTACGTGGTGTCGTACATGAGTACAGAGATGATCTGGCGCTGGTAGTGTGGGAGAGCCTGGTTGATATGCAGTGGAGACTGATGAGTGATTGATGACAGGTGTGCCGGTGAGGGGAGGTGGGGAATAATAATGATAATTAGAGTAATAATAATAATTGTAGTAGTGGTTGTCGAGCAGGAACATGGGGGGAGTAGGTGGCCTGCAGACTCTGCAGCTCCATAAGCAGAAATACAGCAGATAAAATAAGTATTGAACATGTCACCATTTTTTTTAGTAAATATATTTCTAAAAGGTGCTATTGACATGAAATGTTCACCAGATGTTGGTAACAACCCATGCAATCCACACATGCAAAAAATATAACCATAGATGTCCATAAATTATGTATAATAATGTTAAATGACACAGGGAAAAAGTGTTGAACTCGCTTACTGAAATTCATTTAATACTTCGTACAAAAGGCTTTGTTGGTAATGACTGCTTCAAGACGCCTCCTATATGGAGAAACGAGTTGCATGCATTGCTGAAGTGTGATTTTGGCCCATTCTTCCACACAAATAGTCTTCCAATCTTGAAGGTTCTGTGGGCCTCTTCCTCTCCTTAGCTGTGTGTTTTGGATCATTGTCTTGCTGAAATGTCCACCCTCATTTCATCTTCATCATCCTGGTAGATGGCAGCAGATTTTTATCAAGTATGTCTCTGTACATTTTTCCATTCATCCTTCCTTCAATTATATAATATAAACTTCACTGTTGGTGTGGTGTTTTGGGGGTGATGTGCAGTGCCATTTCTCCTCCAAACATGGTGTGTATTATGGCATCCAAAGAGTTCAATTTTGGTCTCATCTGTATTCTCCCAGTATGTCACAGGCTTGTCGAAATGTTGTGCAGCAAACTTTAAACGAGCTTCAACATGCTTTTTCTTCAGTAATGGAGTCTTGCATGGTGAGCGTGCATACAGGCCATGGTGGTTGAGTGCATTACTTATCGTTTTCTTTGAAACAATTGTACCTGCTAATTCCAGGTCCTTCTGAAGCTGTCCACAAGTGGTCCTTGGCTCTTGAACAACTCTTCTGATAATTTATTCACTCCTCTGTCAGAAATCTTGTGAGGAGCACCTGGTCGTGGCCGGTTTATGGTGAAATGATGTTCTTTCCACTTCCGGGTTATGGCCCCAACATTGCTCACTAGAACATTCAGAAGTTTTGAAATCCTTCTGTAACCAGTGCCATCAGCATGTTTTGCAACAATAAGGTTGCAAAGGTCTTGCGAGAGCTCTTCTCTTTTACCCATCATGAGATGTTTCTTCTGTGACAACTTGGTGATGATGTCATGAATATGGTTTGCTTTCTTTGCATGTGTGGATTTCATAAGTTGTTACCAACATCTGGTGAACATTTCATTTCAATAGCACCCTTAGAAATATATTTACTGAGAAAAATGGTGACATGTTCAATACTTATTTTACCTGCTGTACCTGCTGAAAGCGACAGAAAGAGAGACCAGAAAGCCCAAAACTACGGGAGAGAGAAGATGTCGAGTTAGTAACATGCATTAATGGGATAAGAGTGCATACAGATGTAGAGGGAGAGGAGCTCAGTGCATCATGGGAAGTCTCCCGGCAGTCTAGGCCTATAGCAGCATAATTAAGGGATGGTTCAGGGCTCACCTGAGCCAGCCTTAACTATAAGCTTTATCACTCTTAAGCCTACTCTTAAATGTAGAGATGGTGTCTGCCTCCCAAACCCAAACTGGGACCTGGTTCAACAGGAGAGGAGCTTGATAGGTAAAGGCTCTGGCTCCCATTCTACTTTTGGAGACTCTAAGAACCACAAGTAACCCTGCATTCTGGGAGCGCAGTGTTCTAGTGGGGTAATAAGGTACTATGAGCTCTTTAAGATATGAAGGTGCCTGACCATTAAGAGCTTTGTAGGTGAGGAGAATGATTTTATTATTTTTTTTTTAACTGTGTATTTATTGAACTTTTTTAAAAACAAAACAGTTACATAACTTTTACATACAATATGAATACATGAAACACAAAGAATAAATAAACATTGGGGAAGAAGAAAAAAAAAAAAAAAAAAAAAAAAAAAAAAAAAGGGGAAAAGATTCCTGACAGCAGTTCGGTAAATGCACCACATATCGGTAGATTACCTGCATGGTTTAAACATTGATGTATTAGTATATGTTAAAACTATTTCCTTCGAGCAAATATGTTTCAATAAGTGCCCACTTCTGTCAAAAAGAGTCAGATTTTACCTGCAAGTCTGCAGTCATTTTCTCAAATATATATACTTGTTTCAGTCTTTGTGTCCACTCTGTCACAGTAGGTTCACGCACCTTCATCCAATTCACAGTGATTATCTTCCTAGCTACCATTAATAATATATGCAATACAAATAAGTGGGATTTATTAAACTGATCTGAGGGGAAACCATCAAGCAAACAGAAAACTGGGAGCATTGGTATATCTCTTCCCAAAATTTTAGTAATTTCCCTTTTAATCCCCTGCCAATACAATAGTACTTTGGGACATTCCCAGAATATATGCACATAGTCCCCCACCATTCCACATTCTCTCCAGCACTGCGATAACGGCGATGTACTGTCAAATTTGGCAACCACCAGTGGGGCTCTGAAGAATCTCATTTTCATTTTCCAATCAAATTCCTTCCACATTTGACTACTTGTACCCTTATGACAGCCAGCACATATATTTATCCACATCTCATCCTCTATTACAGTATTTAACTCTAATTCCCAGTTTCTTTTGATATGAAACATGTCATCAGATTGGTCCTGCATTAACTTCCTATAAATATGTGCTATATGATTTTTAGTAGGTAGACCATGTTCAATAATATTGATAAAATATTTTTCAACATTTATTGGAGTTCTTTTGATTATGTCCCAATGTTTATAATTTGTGATATAATGTTGTAGTTGTAAATATCTAAAGTCATTAGATTTCAGCGAAAACCTATCGCATAATTGAGAAAAGGATCTTATGGTCTCCCCATCAAAAAATTGATTAACTATCTTTAAACCATTCTCTTCCCATCTATTAAAAACATCATCCCATATAGAAGGAAGAAAATCTGGGTTACCTTTAATGGGTATTGCACGTGATAGGGCTATTATTCCTCTAAACTTCTTTTGTATGGTGGACCAGATTTTAACAGTATGCTGTATCCATACATTTGTTATTTTCACTTTTTTCTGTGCCTGCAAGTCCATGAATGGCAGAACTGTCAGAGAAACTCCAGGAAGTGAATTCTGTTCAATATTAACCCATTCTGCTTCTTTATCAATACCAAGCCAAGCAGTCATAGCCCAAATCATTTTTTCTAGTTTGTTAAATGCTGAGAGCGGGACCCAAACTGGTAGGGATTGAAATAAGAACAGAAGTCTCGGTAATATGTTCATTTTCACTGTTTCTATCCTACCGAACATGGAGAGAGGTAGTATTTCCCATCCTGCCAAGTCCTTTTTTATCATCTCAAAAAGCCGTGTGTAATTAGCTAGGTATAAACGTGATGCCATAGGTGTAAGGATGACACACAAGTATCTGAAGCCCTGACTAGACCATCTAAAAGATACCTCATTATCTAACTGTGTGGGCCAATGTCCTGATATCATCATTGCCTCAGATTTCTCAGAATCTACCTTATATCCGGAAACTGAGCCATAGTCTCTAAGGCTCTCTAGAAGGGCTGGGATTGATGAGAGGGGGTTTTCAATGAATAGTAGTACATCATCTGCGTATAGCGATATTTTGTGATCTTTTCCTCCTTTATCTATTATCCCATGTATTCTGGGGTTGCTCCTTATTAACTCCGCTAGTGGCTCAATGCTAAGAGCAAATAAGACTGGGGACATCGCATCTCCCTGGCGAGTTCCCCTGCCTAAATTAAAAAACTCTGAGCAATGACCGTTAACTCGAACTCTTGACTTGGGATTTTTGTAAAAAGTCTTTACCCATTTAACAAAATTATCATGAAATCCCATATAATTAAGAGTCTGCTCCAGAAACACCCAATCCACCCTATCAAATGCTTTCTCAGCATCTAGGCTGAGAAGCATTGAGGGTGTTTTACTGTCTTTTCCAATTTGTTGTATATTTAAAGCTTTTCTTATATTATTTATGCCATAACGTCCATTAATAAATCCAGTCTGATCTGGTTTAACCAATTTTTTAATATGTTTTTGAATTCTGTTTGCAAGTATTGAAGTTAAAATTTTCATATCCTGACAAAGCAAACTTATTGGTCTGTAAGACATACATTGTGTAGGGTCTTTTCCAGTTTTATGAATTACGGTAATAATAGCATCAGACCATGAGTGCGGGGGGTCTTCATTTTGTAATACATGGTTAAACACCTTACTTAAGTTAGGAGCCAATTCATTTACAAATGTCTTATAAAATTCCCCGGGGAATCCATCCACGCCAGGTGATTTGTTATTTTTTAATTTTGCAATAATCTCTCTTATTTCCTCCTCTGTGATAGGGGATATCATTTCCTTTGCTTCTTCTTCTGTTAATTTATTTAATTCAATTGATCGCAGAAAGCTTTTAACTTTTTCTTCCTTATTTATTAATTTCTGGCCTTCATATAATTTTTTATAATAATCTTCAAATGCATTAACTATATCGTTTGGTTGTGTTAGCATTATTAACGTATCTGGGTGTTTAATTTTTGGAACTACCCTGCTTGCTTGAGCCTTACGTAATTGGAAGGCTAGGAGCCTGCTTGCTTTATTACTCATCTCATAATGTTTTCTACTCACAAATCTGAGTGCCCCTTCTGCTTTATATGTGAGCAGATCATCCAATTTCTTTCTTTCCTGTTTTAAACATTCTAGAGTTTCGATTTTACCTGTTTGTTTATGTTCAAATTCTAGTTTTCTGATTACATCCTCTATCTCGTTTTGTTTGGCTAATCTGTTTTTTATTCCTGGATGTTATTTCTATTATTTTACCTCTCATCACTGCTTTGGCTCCCTCCCACAAAATAGATGGAGTAACCAGTCCATTGTCATTAATATCAAAGTATTCAATCAATTGTTGTCTTATTTCTTCCTTGGCTTTACAGTCGTTTATCATTGATACATTTAATCTCCAGTATTTAAACTGTTTACCTTGATCTAACTGAAGTCTTTCGGATGCAAGTGACGCCAGATATCTGTTAAACCTAATTCTCTCATTATTCCTAATAGAGCTTTTACTTTTTTTGACTGTGGTCCCCTATCTGCTGGTAACCTATCCACATGTCTATCTAATACACAGTTAAAGTCCCCACCAATTAGATACATTCCTTCGCCCTTCTGTGCCAACAGAGAGAAAACATTCTTAAAAAATTGTGGATAGTCTTCGTTAGGTGCATAAAGATTAAGAATCGTAATTTTTTTGCCTGAAATTGTACCAACTACCATGATATATCTCCCCTCTTTAT
Organism: Siniperca chuatsi; assembly: GCF_020085105.1. NCBI lineage: Eukaryota > Metazoa > Chordata > Actinopteri > Centrarchiformes > Sinipercidae > Siniperca > Siniperca chuatsi. Next base: position 4,663,235 of record NC_058060.1, on the reverse strand, counting down.
CCTTGTATACTTGCTCCACATTAAAAAAGACTGACTTGGCAAACATGACTGCAACACCTCTCCTCTTCCCCTTGTTGTATGAGGCACTGACAACTTGGTCCACCCATTCCCTTCTCAGCTTTAAATGTTCCCCATCAGACAGGTGGGTCTCTTGAAGCAATGCAATGGAGCATTGCATTTTTTTAAGCTGACTAAATATTTTCTTTCTTTTAATTGGGCTGCTCAGACCTTTTACATTATAACTGACACAGATTAAATTGTCCATTGTTTGATGTTGTATATGTTAGTAACCATCATGTTCCAGTGGTATAAAAAAATAAATAAAAAAAATTAGAAAATAATAAAATAAAACAGCTGTCAAGGGCAGATATTTAAGATATACAGAAACTAAAACATGAACTATATACATGAACAAGACTCCCACACATCCATTTGGCCAAGTCATCATCTCACAGGCCAAATCCTGATGTAACAGGGGCAGGGAATTGTGACGCTGACTCCCTGGGGTACCAAAAATGCACCGAGTGCATGCGGCCATTCTGTTTTTAAAACAGGGCCGCCTCCAGGAGTGATTTCCACTCAAAATTCAAAATACCAGCAAGTATCCGTCAAATTAGAAACAAATCACTTATTATCCCGGGAATGAAGAAGAGAGGGGGGAAAGTTACTTAAACATACGAATCTCAACAAAGTGCCACTCTCTTCTATAATTTAACCAGAGTTTACTCACATTCTGAAGCAAAAATATCTAGTTTAAATGTACTGCTTACACCTTTTTAAACTGTTCATTCCTTCTGCAAAAATGCTTGAAGATCCGCGTCGGACAACGCTGTGCTCAATACACGTCCACCTTGACCTTGCACTGACCATCTAGCCCTCGATATTTCTCTTACTTGTCGGTCCCGTTCATCCACTCGAACTTTGATTCCTAGGTCCCGCAGCGGTAGTGCAGCATCCATCAGGGTAGGGAAAGTTTTTATTCCCGTCTCCAGGTAGATCCTTATCTGTGCCGGGTAGATGCACTGCGCTCTCACATTCTTCATCTTGAGCTGTTTCATTACATCTCGCACCTGTGCTCTTTTCCTCTGCAGCCCAGGCGAATAGTCATTGTCAAAGTAGATCCGTTTTGTGTTGTAAACGACTTCTTTTTGTGACCAGGCTTGTCTTAAGATTGCATCCTTAACCGCATAGTCCAGGAATCTCACAATTATCGATCTTGGAGGTGCGGTAGAGTTTTTTGGTTTGGCTGCAAGGGCCCTGTGTGCTCTTTCAATCTTTATATCCATGTCCGGAGGTAGCTGTAGAACTGAGGCTAGCAGCTCCATAACAAATTCCGCTGTGTTTTCCCCTTCGCAGCCCTCGGGAACTTGATATATTCGCAGATTATTCCGACGAAGTCTGTTTTGCAGGTCTTCACATCTATGAGATATCGGAGCGCTCTTTCGTGCCGCATTTGAGTTTCCTCAGCAACATTTATCCGTTCCTCCGTCTCCCCGATTCTGCTCTCCAAACTATTTATTTGGCCTTTTAAGTCCTCGACCCAGGTCTCTAATTTCGTCAGTGATATTTTCGTTTGTTTATGCCCTTCTTGATTTTCTTTTCTTAGAGATTTCAGTTCTTCCATCACTTCAGAAAGTTCGGGAGCACGCGGGCTAGCTTTAGCATGTCTGGTAGGGGTAGGTGATCATTTTTTCTCGTCTCTTTCTCTCGAATTGTCATTTTTAGAAGCATTCTTGTGTCTTGTTATCGTACTCATTTCTGCAAACTCTGATTATACCTGAATTGATTATATAAATCGGGATTTTTGCTACTATCCGACGGAGCTTAACTTTCAAGCGTTTACCATCTCCGTGACGTCACCGGAAGCCCAGGAGAATGATTTTAAATTATATTCTGGATTTTACAGGGAACCAGTGCATATACTGGAGAGTCTTAAGGGACTTATTGGGGCAGCCTGATAATTAGGAATTGCAATAATCCTGCCTAGAAGTAACAAATGCATGGACTAGTTTTTCTGCATCATTTTGAGACAGGATGTGCCTGATTTTTGCAACGTTATGTTTGTGAAAAAGGCAGCCCTTGAAGTTTGTTTTATGTAGGAGTTAAAGGATAAATTCTGATCATAACTCAGAGATTCCTTACGGTGGTGCTGGAGGCCAGGGCAATGCAATCTAGAGTAACTATATCTTTAGGTAATGTGTTTTGGAGTTGCTTGGGTTGTGAGTTTAACATCAGAAAATTGCAGGTCATCCAGGTTTTTATGTCCTTAAGGCATGCGTCATGTTTTGCTATCTGATTGGTTTCATCTGGCTTGATCGATAGATATAATTGGGTATCATCTGCATTGGGTATCGAGAAACCAACTCTGATTATTGGCAGCTCTATTTTGAGAAACGTAAAGTTAGTGACACCAGCGACCATAGTCAAATGTATTCCTGGGGCCAGAGCGGGAGACGTTGAATCCTATTTAAAACTGCTGGCTAAGGATAAACGTAAATACAGTAAAATTGTTATTCACGTTGGCGGTAACGACTCCCGATTACGCCAATCGGAGGTCGCTAAAGTTAACGTTGAGTCGGTGTGTACATATGCAAAGACAATGTCGGACTCTGTGTAGTTTTCTCTGGGCCCCTGCCAAACCTGACCAGTGATGATATTTAGCCGCATGTCTTCATTCCGCCGCTGGCTGTCGAGGTGGTGTCCAGCAAACGATGTCGGCTTTGTAGATAATTGGCGGACATTTTGGGGAAGACCTGGTCTGTTTAGGAGATACGGCATTCATCCCACTTTGGATGGAGCAGCTCTCATATCCAGAAACCTGGCCGAGTTTATTAGTCGACCAAAACCGTGACAACCCAGAGTTCAGACCAGGAGGCAGAGTTGCAGTCCTACATGCTTCTCTGCGCTTCCAGAGCAGTTACCCACCCTCTGTGGAGAGGTGGAACGAGGGAAAACAACGGCTCACTGACTTCCCCATGTCAGTTTCTACAAGCTCATTAGCTCAAACACAGGTAGAATAATCATTGGAAATGTTACTGCTAATCCTCTATAATAGCTTTATTCTGAGGGTGAGGTGATAGAGGGGAATTAAAGGAGTAGTGTTTAGGATTTAGTGGCATCTAGTGGTGAAATTGCAGTTTGCAACCATTTGAATACTGCTGGCTGCGAAACTTGCGAAAAACGCCAAAGGCCCTATCTAGAGCCAGTTTTTGGTTTGTCCGTTCTGGGCTACTGTATAAACATAGCAGTGCAACATGGCATCCTCCGTGGAAGGAGACCTGCTCCTTCTGTAGATATAAATGGCTTATTCTAAAGTAATGAAAAAACAACAATTCTTATTTTCAGGTGATTATACATTAATGAAAACATACTAATGAATATTATATTCCATTTCTGCCAATAGATCCTCCTAAATGTTACACACTGGTCCTTTAAGCAAACATTAGATGTAATAAATATACATGTGTAACAACAATCAATACTATATATTCATTAATTTGTGTCTCATCATGAATGAATTGCTGCAGGCACTGAAGTACACGTGCAAGGGTGTAATTTCCACTATTTTTCTCACCCCCTTTTCACAGTTTTACTTTGATTTCCTCGCTAAAATCTCTCTAAACAATGCCCTCTGACTGTCCAGCCATCATAATACAAGATGGATAGAACAGAGGGAGAGAGCTGATAAAAGTGTTGATAAGTTTTTCTAGGTTGCCTTCAATTATTACCTAGGTTTTGCCTCCCAGGCTACATAGTGGCCCTAACCCTATTATTCCTCTGTGCCATAGAGCTCCTTTTGTTGTCCAAAAACTATTAAAAGATAGGTTCACATTTTTTCAAGTCTATCTTAAAACAAAACTCACATGCCCATATGTACATTGAAACAGTCTTCTGCTGGGGGCTTCTGTTGACCTGTACCTTGAAATAATGTGCTGCACCCAGTAATCAGGTACTTGGCATTTCTCTGACCTTCTTTAAAGACTGAATAACACCAAAACAATCTATCAGGGGTCAGCCAAAGCACATTAGAATGAAAGTCACAATTTCTGATACAGGTCATCAGAAATTGTTTCCTTTCTTTCATTCGTTTTGAAGACTGAATAAGGTTAATAACAACAACCACTAATGCAAAGTAACATCCATGCAACAGCGCCTTCTGTGGTCACACTTTATGATGGTCACAGAATATGGTGTAATACTAGAAATACTCTTTAGAGCACCAAATGTGTATTTATCAGCTGCTGAAAATATTCCCCAAAAATGCATTATTTCTTCCTGTTTGAGTAACATTTGATAAAAACTACAGTGGCCAGCGGTTTTAGGAAATTAATGAGCCTTTTTTTAAAAACTATATATTTGTGCATCGTTTTTAAAGATTTCATCTTCAGTAGGAACCAATGGGCTTGGAGATGAGAGCCGCAGACAGGGTAGGGAAGAATCAGAATCAGAAACTCCTCGGGGGGAAAGTCAGAAAGTATTGAGAGACGGATTGTTGGTTTTGGTCTTTTCATGGGATTTGCTGAAAAATATAGACTAACACCAGACTCTATCAATAAAACTAAATTTGATTTTAAGTTTTTAAGTCATCTATAATATAGAATCATACTGTGTGTATATGTATATATATAGACTTCTTTTGTGACTACTGTCAATCAATCTGTTATTTGCTAGATCAGTGTAAAAGTATGTGAATGCAGCGAATAGCACTCAGCCATAAACCTTTGCACATGTGTGCACACAGACACACACTCACACTATTTCCCTTGAGATCTGTCCATTATTCTAAATGGCCTCCACCGTACCCCTCCCTCTGCCCCTATCATCCCAACACCCCACACTAACCCCTCCCCACGCTCCCAGGGGTTGTCATGGCCCTGCCTCAACTATTGTGGTATCCAGGATACTGTGACACACTCTGCATCCTGATTGGCTGCTAGCTATTCAAGGGTGGGCACACAAAAAAAGGAAAGGAAGGAAGGGGAAAAAAAGAAAAGAGGGTGATTCTGGTGGTTAGATGGATGGCTGAGGCAGCACAGCTCCAGGCAGAGCACCGAGCACCATTTTAGCAGGACCTCTTAACGGAGAGAAAAGGTGGGCAGAGGCAGAGGGATAAAAGACATAAAAAACAAGCCAGAGGGAGAACAAATGGCAGGTTGGTTTGAGAGGTAGAAACGACTGAGCGTATGTAGGCTGGAGTGAGAGAAGAACAAGCTGGAAAACAAGAGGACAGAGGGATCAAAAGAAAAGGAAGGAAAAGACGAGGAGGCATGAGCATGAACCGGAGCGATGCAGCATCCCGTCCCATGTCTTTCATCCTGACACCCTGACCGAGAGAGAGAGAAGAGGAACCAAAAGGAAAAGAAAGACTGAACTGGTGGAAGATAGAAAGAATAAAGAGAGGGGAGGTACCTGTTCCTCAAAGAGGAAAAAGGGAGTAAAGGAGGACGGGGGTTGCTCAGCACGTAACACACAATAGCTTCACAGCGCGCAGATTCACATACACGCTGACACAGATAGGTACCCAGCCTGCACTGGTAGGCCGGGGCAACGCTGGGCATCAGCAAAGTGGCAGGAGAAGCAGAGGAGGCGGCCACCGGAGCTGAGCGGAGGAGGAGAGCAGCACTAGAGGACAGCGACGTAGATAGTAGAGGAGGACGACGAGGTGACGCGGTGTGGTGTGGAGGCTCAGCACTGAGGGAAAGGCGACGGGGGAGGGGAAGCGGTGCTGAGGAGGAGGAGGAGGAGGAGGCTAGGGGACTGATGGCTCGCGGCAGTGGCTCGGGTAGGTGGAGCAGGCAGAGGATGGGATTCTTCAGTGCCATGCTGCGCTGCAACCTCCCTCCAGAGACCCAGAAGGTGGTGGTGTTCATCATCATGATGCTGCTCATCATCATCAACGTGGTGCTCATGTTCCTGCTGGCCTTCCAGTAGAGAGCACACACAGACCACCACTCTCCCACACACACACACACACACACACACACACACACACACACACACACACACACACACGAACACATGCTTCTAGATGAGGAAAAGACAAGATAAACTGGAACACAGCGAGACCAAGGAGCACAGGAGGACTGCCCTGTTGATGAAAGGGGCTGCTGGGATTGATGGGTGTCCAAGATGGCAGCAGCAGAACACAGGTACAACCAGGAGGAGAGGGAAGATCATTTAGTGTGAGAATGGATGATGTGTGAACATTTGTATCACCAGAAACATGTAAACAAGAGGAATTAGGAATTTGTTGTATATGAGCATTGGAGCCTGTAAAGGGTGGGTTCATCCAAATTGTAGAAAAACATTTTTTCTCATACCTCTAGTAATGCCTATCAATGCAGATAGTTTAGGTTTGATTTGTCCTGGTTTTAAGATATCTGTTTCTGTGATTTCAGACTCCACCGCAATACAACAGAGGTGATGGAATTCAGTTTGTGGTGCTTGAAGGATAAGGCTTATGTTATTCTATGTTTATTAATTGACAACAAATTCCATAAAAATATCCAAACCTCCAATGTGTAAGTCTTTCTCTCATTACTTTCTGACTTCCCTACCCTGTCTGTGGCTCTAAGCTCAGTGGTTCCTACTGAAGACATACATCTTTAAAAATGCCTCAGAAATATATAGGTTCATTTTTTTCCTTAAAGAGCTGGCCACTGTAGTTTTGAACAAATGTCACTCAAACAGGAGGTAATTGTGTATTTTGTTGGGGACTATTTTCAAAGGTGGGTTAATACACATGTGGTGTCAGAGTGTGTATTTCGGGCAGCATGAAGGTGTATGCAGGATTGATTCAAAATAAACCACAGTGTGTGTGTTCATGGTAATGAAGGAACATGTCACCCAACAGTGTGCAACAGTGTGGCTCATTGGTGTGTTTTTAATAGTTTTTGGACAACAAAGGAGCTCAATGGCACAGAGGAATAAGATATATCAGGCGTTGGACACACACAAAATACTTAATAGGATACATTCATTGTTGGTTAGGTTCTGCACATGGGATTTGTTGACTCTGACAAAAATATAGAATATTGCCAACCTTAACCTTTAAAATAAAACAGCAACATATCTTCCAGAAACAGTGTCCCAATGTTAATGTGGATGATCCACAGAACACACTTTTTTCCCCCATATGGAGTATTTCTTTGGTATGAAGTAGTTTGAAAAAAATATGATTTTTTTTTCTTTGGATGAACCAACCCTTTAAATGCAACAGTAGTTAAACAGATCAGGTGATGTAACACACTCTACGGTGTTACAGCTCCTCAGCTCTTAGATAACCATGGCTGATTGTGTTCTGAACATACAACTGCCATACAACTTGGCAGTTTCAACAGAACTGAATAGACAGGGTTAATTTGTGTGCTGATCTGACCTGCCCATTTTAGCATTTATTTGGTGTTGTATATTATAATAGAATATTAATGTAATAAGTATAATATAATAAAATATCAACCGTTAGTGATGTAATCAGTACCTAGTCAGACTAAAAAGACTAGTCTTTTTGTAAACACTAGTAGAAATTAGTGTTTAAAGTGGAGTGCACTTAAACTTTAACATTAGCTGCTGTTGCTAAATTGCTAAATGTATAATACAGTATAGCATTTGCAGTATATGAGTTTGTCCAGGTAAACAGAGCTGATATCTCAGGATACAGTATTTGATGTGAGAGACTAGTGCTAATAGCAAGACAGTTTACTGTCACAATAACCTCCATGTGGAAATAAATGAGATCTTTGACTTTTAATGAATAGATCTACACCAGCCTTCTCATGTATACTTCTATTTTCTGCTTGGTCGTTAAAAGAGATACATGGGATTATCTAAATTGATACTACTGTGAAGAAATACAATTTCAGATAACCAGTATATCTTCTGATATACTACTATTCTCTTGCACCTTATCAGAGCAGAAATGCATCAACATATATAAATGAATTTTTATATATCGCAAAAATAATTAAAAAATAAACATATTATAGTCTGTCAAAATAGGCACTTTTTTAAAAACATACAGTAAATGTGTGATTTTGGAGCACAAATGACATAATCTGCATCATCAAACATCATCACATATTTAAAACAGAACTCTGTTCGTAACAGGAACACTGATTTGACAAATTGATTATGATTTATTAGCAGAAGTTGAACATCATTTTATCAATATCAGTGAACCAGGTCTGTTCCAAATTCACATGCTGAGATATTATTTGTGGGCGGGCCTTTATTTACCTCAACTGCAGCTTATTTGAAACAGGCTTGCATTAGAGACAGACCTTTACTCCCAATTTATATTTGATAATTTTTTAGTAAGAAGCCTCCCTGTTTTCTGATCTGCTCCTGTGTTCATTTGCTGTTGATGCAACTCAACACTTCCTCCATGTTTACCTGTTGTCTTAATAAATTCAGTATAATGAGCCATGTCATGCTCATCACTCTGTTGCTGAGTTTCTCTTTCCTGACAGAAATACTGCTTTCAGTCATTAATTATTTCCAATTTCTTGTACCTTGCTGTTTTTTCAATCACTGCCAAGTTACTGTCAATGAAACTCAATACCTTCTACACATATGTTTCAAATGAAAAGCCTCCTAGTGGCTCAAAGAGCAAAATTCAGCGGACTGATGGACTTGCAAAGTAACAGTGCTTCATAAAACAGCAAAGTAGAAGGACTTGGGAATTAAATTATTATTTCTCTGTGGTGAGTATGAAATGACTCTGTTGTTGTACTAATGGAATTAGTGCTGTGGAAATGGACATTATACTGAATTTACCATGTGAGCCTAGACGGTGTAGTCCCTCACAGTCTGAGTTCTTAGACCATTTTCACAATTGAGAATGACTTCCGGATGGGAGCCGAAACGTCTTGATTCTGAAAACAGTGTCCAGATGACTACGACTGAAACCTTTTCTACCATGTGAGCCTAGCATTAGCACTAGCATTTATTTGTTTGTGTATTAGCTATTATCTAAATACCAGTTTTTATTTGAGATTTTAGAGTATCTAAAATGTGGGTTTCAAAGATTTGTTTACTTGTTATACTTTTTAAATAGTCACTGAGAATTCTTAATCTTGACTGACTGCCCAGTGTCCTTTATTTTCTTGTAACATACACTATAATTGTACAACTCTGACACGGGTGTTTGTTGTTCTAAATTAATTTGCCAGCATTACACTGTAGGTACGGTATAGTAGCAACAGCAACAATAGCAACAGTTCTGACAGTTTAGCTAAATCAGTGGCCTCGACTCAAAAATCTTGGGGGGCACTGGCCAGGTGTTCTCTCCTAGAGGGGGCTGCTTAAACACTTGGTAGAAGGAAAAAACTGATTTTTCTCAACATAAATTTTAACAATATACACTGTGAAGCTGAGCAATTCGTCTTTCCCTCTATTCTCTCTCATAAGAAATACATAAATAATAAATTCTAAACATGTGGAGGGGGTTTTAGCCAAAACTGGCACCCGGCTGGTAGAGGTAAAAGGAAAGTGAATATTGAACTTAGATTCATCAGATGGCCTGAAATATGGGATGTTCATTTTACTCCGTGTCCTGTAGGACACCATCAGAATATGGGACACCTTGTCATACATTGTTACTTATTTACTATAAGGAGCTTTTTGACAGCACTTGAATACATCACTTAAATTTACATGACTGAGATATGAAATAAACCAGCTGTTCCCAACCCCTTTGTTTTATGTCCCCTTAAAATGAAGCAATAGCACTTGGGACCCCTCATCATAGGTTGTACATGTCTGTGAGTTGTGAGCAATTCAACCAGTACTTTCTCACATTGTTTTTACTTTACTAAAATTAGTGGCCCGATGAGGTGAAATGATCTTAAAGCAAGTCAGCAAAAGCAAGCTAAATACAAGAATATTTGTATTGGTGTGGCATAGATTACATTAAATATTACATTGAATAAACAGTATTTCATTTGGTATAATTCAGGTCCTACATGTGTGTCCAGAAAAAGGTTTATGTCTGACCCATGAGCCCCTCAGGGCCAGACAAGAGCGGTTTATGCCCCGCTCAGCTGCTCACATTAGGTGACGAGGGCACAGTTGCCTGTGTGTGTGTGTGTGTGTGTGTGTGTGTGTGTGTGTGTGTGTGTGTGTGTGTGTGTGTGTGTGTGTGTGTATGTTTTAGCCACTGCTGTTGCCATAGTGACCCTTAGACCAGCTCTAGGAGCACTGTCATGATGATCTACTTGTTTACAACAAGCTGTATGTTGCTGTTTACTATCATAACATTTAATAAGAGGATATTGTGGTGTCATGTAGTAAAAGAGGAATATGGAGAGAACGGCAGCAGAGAGGCAAGATGGTGTAGGTGTGTTGCTTAGCAACAGCCACATCATCTGTTTTCCTCATCGCCATGATGGATCAGTGGAACTACGAGCCAGATCACAGAGGGAAAAATAACATGACTATGTCTTTAACAACATTGGTGAGGTAGTGTGAAAGACATCCAGCCTGCAGAGTGGAGGAATGCTGGGTTGATGTGGTCCAGCAGGATTTGTGTTGCCTCTGCAGGGATGAGAGCCTAAGCAGCATAATGGAAGGCCTCTGTGGAGTCTAGGGCCATGTTGACACGGTGTGAAATATGACCGCTGCAGTGTCTTCATCAATATCACTGGCTCCATCTCTTTCTGGTATCACTCTCTTTCTGCCTCCTCTTCCACTGTCTCTCACACTTCCTCTTCCCTCTATTATACCCCCATCTTTGAGTCCTTCCACCATAGCTCCTCATTGATTTCTCATTCTGTACTCAGACTTCAGCAGCAATCAAAGCCTGCTCACCACTGCCCTGCTTGTTAGCCTATATATAAGCTGAATGATAAAGTTGGAAGCCACATACAGTAGCATATTATGGTGTTACAAATAGGCCTACAGTATGTGTTCTGAATTATGGGCCTGCCTTTGACTTCATGACATCAAAATAGACTGCACTGAACACACCTTCACTGTGTCCCAAACCCATATTTGATACCAATTCTATCAAGTACACACTATGTACCAATGTTGAAAGTGCATTATTTTGACAGTTAGTGGGCTAACTGATATTAGTAACACTAATACTTTGTACTAGGAGGAAATGGTGCAAAATGTGCAGTGACACACTATGATTTGGTAACACTGCTGCCAATTTTAGAAATTATTTTGTTTTTCAAGCTGTTAATGGAGTTGGTTTCTTTATTTCACCATAGAGTGGCATCATATCCTCGTATTTTTAAAGCAGCTATAATCAATATTTTTTATAATAACAATGTATTAAATGACAATGTGAAAGGAGTGGCTCCATGCCCAGGCTGAGATAACCCTGATGACATAATCATCTGGGTTATTTTCTCAGACCTGACAAAGCTCCCCCAGAGCCACAGAAGACATTATTCAACTGTTTTAAGAGGCTGAGTAAAACTGACCTTGATGATAAAACTGATCTTTGTGTAAAATTGGTGGAGTGCCCCTTTAATATTGTCTGTGAAGGTTCCTCTGAATCATCTGGGTGGTACAAAGTCCAAACAGATATTTAATATAAGCATTTATTTGTTTTAAAGTCACGTTCATGTCCACCACTTGGATCCAGACTTAAAAACCTCAACATTCATGGTGTCCCGAGGATGAATCCTGGGACCTTTGGTGGCAGCGGTGGATGGCCGCCCACCATTGAGTCTGGTTCTGTCCAAGGTTTCTGCCTCTTAAAGGAAGTTTTTTCTTGCCACTGTCGCCAAATGCTTGCTCATGGTGGGATTTGTTGGGTCTCTGTAAATAATATTATAAAGACTACCGTCTAGATCTGCTCTATAGGCAAAGTGTAATGAGATAACTTCTGTTATGAATTGGCACTATATAAATAAAATTTAATCGAATTGAATTGGTGATTCTTTGACATTTCATCCATGGCCACCATCAGGTTCACTTGTGTGGCTTTGAGTTATATGTCTCAACAGCTATTGGATGGATTGTCATGAAATTTGATTCCTCTGAGGATGAATTGTAATAACTTTAGTGATCCTCTGACTTTTCATCTAGGACCATCATCAGGTAAAAATTTAAGTTTGTCCAATACTTTGGTTTATGACCAAATACCTGCAAAATTCCCATCAGCCTTAGCTGTACTTTGTGTTTAGTGCTAATTAGCACATTAGCATACCAACACAGTAAACTAAGATGGTGAACATGGTAAACATTATGGTTGCTAAACATTAGCATGTCAGCATGTTGGCCTTCAGCATGTTAGCCTTCATTGTATCACTGAAAGTTCCAATCATGACATTACAGCACATTTTGTGGCAAGTCTTTGCTACTGTATGTGGTAAACTAGAATTAAACTTAACAGAAACCTGACCTGTGTTTCTTCTGTGGTGCTTCCTCTGCAGCTGATCAGTGATGGTAGCGTGGTGTATGCCGAGGCCCTCTGGGACCATGTCACCATGGACGACCAAGAGCTGGGCTTCAAAGCAGGTGATGTCATCGAAGTAGTGGATGCAACTAACAAGGAGTGGTGGTGGGGTCGCATCATGGACAGCGAGGGCTGGTTCCCTGCCAGCTTTGTACGGGTGAGACGAACTCTGTCCAGGCTGCTGGAAGAAACCGAAATTTCTGTTTCATTAATGACTGCAGCTGCTGCAATACTGACAGACTGAGTAATATAAAAGCCTCAACCTGTTATCAATATTTCTGTAATCTGCCAAATTAGGGCTCTGTTTTTTGTGGATCCTCATTAAGACATGGCTCATAATAAGCGTGCCATGTTCTTGCACAAGGATCTACAAGTAAGAAAAATGACAGAATGTAGGCTTATCAAAATGTTTGTACACATGTTCCCCTCATTAAATCACCTGCATAACTGTAAACCAGAAGCTATTACAAAATTGGAGTTCTGAAGAGAGAATTAAAAATTAAAGAGATGCAGAGTTAATTGTTGGGGGAAATCTGAATTCTTCCTGGGGTTTGAACAATTACCTGTGTCCTCCTCAGTTGCGTGTGAACCAGGATGAGCCCATGGAGGAGTATCTGGCACACCTGGAGGAGGCTCAGGCTGGAGAGGAGGACAGGGCAGGTCTGGGCTTGTTGCTAGGACCTGGTTTACCCTGCAAAGAGCAGATGAGGACCAATGTCATCAATGAGATCATGAGCACAGAGAGAGACTACATCAAGCATCTGAAAGACATCTGTGAGGTCTGGATTAGATAATAATTTTTTGTCTTGTGTATACACTGGCCCCAATAAACCCATTAATTTACTTTGACCATGGAAAATACTCTTTTCAGATTGACTGTCAGGTCTCAAACTTAAGTCTAGACAATGTAACCACTGTTCTAAATACTTACACTAAACGTTACATTCAGTATTAGCTTGCTGGTGAAACAAACCTAAACTTTAGTTTTAGTTTAGGTTATTTGATGTTATGAAGAGACGGAGGATGTCAAATCCTCCATCTCTTCATAACATCAAATAAACCCACTTTGTACTTCACACTTATTTTATTTTATACTTATACCCACTTAGTACTTAATTTATTTTCTGTGTGCACTGACGTGATAGTCAGCTGCTGTAGCAAAAGAGTTTCCCCTCAGGGATCAATAAAGTATATCTGATTCTGATTCACAATAATCATTTCCACTATGGTCATTAATGTAAAGAATGCAAAAATGCAAAAGGTAACAGTAAAATCAACAAGTCAAACATCCAAAAAATAAATAGCTTACAAAGTATGAATTTTTTAGTCTCTCTCTTAGTTTAGTCTCCTTCCTTCCTTAGGTAAGTTGTCATAATATAAGATCTGATGATGCGCTCTGAGGCGATGTAAAAGATAATAGACTTTCCAGAATGCCATGTTATTGGGACACCTCAATTGTGCATTATTACTTACACAGAAGCCTGTGTAAGATATACGATAATTCAACTCAAAAGTCTACATAGAGCTCATCTAACACCATGTAATTAAAAAACTAGAACCATGAACAGAAATGTGCTGGCATGGCTGTGATGAGGTTGGCTCACTCATGCACTTGTTATTGGTTTGCATTAATGTGAAAGGTTCTGATGTAACTGATTTACTGTCATCCATGTGAATGTACAGATTCCTTCCTGTTAAGCAATATGTTTACTTGGAAAACAACTTGAAACTATAAATCAAAAGCAAACAAAGCACCTTATTACATCTGCATAATTGGAAGCAAAACAGACAATCTTTATTAACTGGAAAATACAGAAAAAACAGTTTGAACTGGTATGGTATATGGACTTACCAGCAGTGGAGCAAGCAGCTTATGCCCTCCAACAACATTATACATTATATCCCTCATATGTGTGTTATTGTATATGTATTGTGTCTAATGTATGTTTAAATGTATTTATTTATGTTGTATGTTTCTGTTTCCCACAGGGTTACATCAAACAGTGCCGTAAGAGGACAGACATGTTCACTGAAGAGCAGCTTCGTACCATCTTTGGCAATATTGAAGATATCTACCGATTCCAGAGGAAGTTCCTGAAAGGCCTGGAGAAGAAGTTCAACAAGGAGCAGCCGCACCTCAGCGAGATTGGCTGCTGCTTCCTTGAACATGTAAGCTGAGTCACAAAAGTCAATCACAACTTGAATCCAAAGAACTTGTAGAGGGCCTATGAATTTCTATATTTCAAAAGTATGCTATCAGAGATATGTAACTGTATAAAAAATGGCACACAAAAGTTAGTTTATAACCTTTCTTGCTCAATGTTAGAAGTCTTTTTTTGTTGTTCTATTTCACATTGCTTCTTTATTAAACCTCTTTCATTTTGTTTTCTAAAACCCTCAAACTAATATTGATATAGTCTGTGAACAATTTCCCCACTGTAATGTGAGTGCATACCTTTTTACACTGGGTTAAAGAGTCTACCCAAACCGTTTTCTTGCATCTAACCCTTTCTCTTGTTGTCTTTTATGTGTAGCAAACAGATTTCCAGATCTATTCAGAGTATTGTAACAACCACCCCAACGCCTGCGTCCAGCTCTCTAAGCTCATGAAGGTCAACAAGTATGTGTTCTTCTTCGAGGCCTGCCGACTGCTTCAGAAGATGATTGACATTTCCTTGGACGGCTTCCTGCTCACCCCAGTTCAGAAGATCTGCAAGTACCCACTGCAGCTGGCTGAGCTGCTCAAATACACCAACCCACAGCACAGGTGACTGCAAACTATTTACGTGTTCACACAGTGAAGGATCCATTGGTGCAACTTTTTTCATTTATCGAAGATATCTTCCCTATATATCTTAGCTTTCTTAATATGTTTTTGTGTTACAGGTAAATAATATCAATTATCTGTATATTGTGTCTTGTTAAAAACCTTGCTCATTAAAATCTTTTAGGAATGTGACTATTATACATATAATAATAAACAATACTTTGTTAAACAGAGGCCATGAATATTCAAAATAAAAAAAAAAATATGCCCACACAATTCTTATTGTCTGTAAACAGGTAATAGTCATTTACTATGTGTCCTCATAACAGCTGCTCCTAGCCAAATGCTGGTTATTAAAAATTTTAAATAGAATTTTGCTCTTGCTGGGAGGATTGCCTGCTCCAGGAACTTTTTTGTAAGATAATAAATTACAATTTGGAAACAGCTTTCTCTTTTCTACTTTGCTCTGTGTAGTTATCAAATTCCAAATTTGTGCTTAATTAATAAATGATCTTGTGGTATCGTAGTTCATGTTTGTGTTGGTTCAGATTCTATTTCTATAGATGAGGGCACCCTCATTAAAGCATAGAGCTCGTGTTCTTTTATATTTTCTTACTGTGAACAAATTCACAAAAAAACACCAAAACTCTAAATCGTCACACAAAGCTGGATACTAGTTTTTATTAAAAGTTACTCAAACAGGAGAAAATAGGGACTATTTTCAAAGGCAGATTAATCTACATTTGGTGTTCTATTTCTGGCAGCAGGACGGTGTATGTGGGATTGAGTCAAAATAAACTCCAGTGTGTGTGTTCATGGTAATGAACACGTCACCCAGTGCAACAGTGTGGTTCATTGATGTGTTTTTAATAGTTTTTGGACAACAATGGAGCTCTATGGCACAGAGGAATAAGATATATCAGGCTTTGGATACACACACAATACTTGTTAATAGGATAAATTAATTGTTGAATCTGGTCTTTTCGTGGAATTTCTTGACTATAAGAAAAAAATAGAATATCACCAGACTTATCCCTTAAGCTTCAGCTTTACGCACCAACTGTATGTCACTGTCTAACCTTTAGGGACTACAAAGATGTGGAGGCAGCCTTAAACGCCATGAAGAACGTGGCCAGGCTGATCAACGAGAGGAAACGTCGTCTTGAGAATATTGACAAGATCGCACAGTGGCAGAGCTCCATAGAGGACTGGGAGGTGTGGCAAGAAGCATCTTTGTTCTGAAATGGTCTCTCACTTCATACTGTTCAATGCAACTGCAACAAGGCTGGGTAGCAAGTAACAGCTGTGTGTGTGTGTGTGTGTGTGTGTGTGTGTGTGTGTGTTTCGATCCATGCAGGGTGAAGACGTCCTCAGCAGGAGCTCTGAACTTATCTTTTCAGGGGAGTTGACCAAGCTGTCCCAGCCTCAGGCCAAGAGTCAACAGAGAATGTTTTTCCTCTTTGATCATCAGATGGTGTACTGCAAAAAGGTGCCTCAGCATTTGACACTGTATTTTTCAGTTTTATGCTGATAACAATATGTGAGAAGAATCATTTTAAAGGGGAGGTGAAAAAGTGAACTTGTAGTATCTCTAACTGTGGATGGTAAGTTCATTTTAATGACACATTTTGACCCCTCGCTTGTTCAGGGCAATATTTCTCAGCTTGTGGTTGGGCACAAGATTTGTGGAATAGGAAAACGTAAGAAAGAAAGAAATTCTGAATACTTCTCAGCCTGCTGGTCACCTTCCATTTGTTCGAAGTATGCACCATTTCCCATTTGCACAGTTGTGTTGGTGTCATGAGTGGCTTTGCTTCCTTTAAGTGTACAATGATGGAAAAACATAGGTTGAAATGAAAATAAAATACTAATAATAACATTAATAATTTAAAAAAATAATTAAATGATCTGTTTTGTAATGCATGGCTCTTGAATTCAGAATACATGAATTTGCAGGCCACAGATTAAAAACCCAAACCATTGTTGGAATAATAGTTTTGATTTATTTTAATACAGTTGAAGCCTTCCACAAAATGTCTCCAATGCTTGTTTCCCCTCAATGTCAATTGATTTGTGCTGAGCAAATGGTTGATTTATGTTTATATATGAGAAATATAAAACATTTTTCAGTTTGTTTTATTTATATAGCGCCAATTCATAACAGAAGTTATCTCATTGCACTTTTCCTATAGAGCAGGTCTAGACCGTACTCTTTATAATATTATCTACAGAGACCCAACAATTCCCACCATGAGCACTTGACAACAGTGGCAAGGTAAAACTTCCTTTTAAGATGCAGAAACCTCGAGCAGAACCAGACTCAGGGAGGGTGGCCATCTGCTGCTGCCGTTGCTGCTGTTGAGAGAAAAAAAGCAGGAGGAAAGAGCATACAGTACCACAATGCAAATTCAACATTGAATTTGAAAATAATAATAATGTAATGGTAGTGGTAATATTAATATTAATTAAATAATAATGATAGGAATAATAATGATAAGAATAAAAATAATAATTTTGGCAGTGGGTGTTGAGCAGGAACATAGGGGCAGTAGGTGGCTTGCAATCATAGATCCAGACTCTACAGCTCCAGAGGCAGAAGTACATGCTGAAAGTGACAGGAGAGAGGAGAAAGACGAGAAAGCTCAAAACTAAGGGAGAGAGGAGATGTCGAGTTAGTAACATGCATTAATAGGATAAGAATGCGTACAGATGGAGAGGAGGAGAGAGGTGCATCATGAGAAGTCTCCTGGCAGTCTAGGCCTATAGCAGCATAACTAAGGGATGGTTCAGGACTCACCTGAGCCAGCCCTAATTCTAAGCTTTATCAAAAAGGAAAGTCTTAAGCCTGATGGAGATGGTGTTGTTGGGAATCCACAGATTAATTCATTCATTTGGGTGATTGTTAAATGAACGTTTGTTAGGAGACTGCATTCTCTTTTGTCCCACAATCCTGAGAGCCGTTGAACACAGCATTGGCCAGTCTGACCTGTGACCCGGATGTCACCAGGTCAATAAAAAAGTCAGTGATCACTGGTTCTGACTCTCTTTCTCCTGGAATTCTTCACTGTGGCAGACAGCCATGGCTGTCCCCCTCTCAGTGTGCCCTGCTCACCAGCAGACACCCACCTGAACTCTCTCTTCCTGGCTTCGCCGTGTAATCTGCTCGGAGCAGAAACACGCAGCAGAACCGAAGTGTCCGTCCCATTAGATCTCTGCAACAAAGTTTAGCGCAAACGGCTGCCACACACAAAGCCTGCCAGCTAACTTCACATGCTAACAGGAGCAGTAAGCAAGTTAACGCCGAGCTTTTGACTCTGTAAGAGCAACCACAGGCAGAGCGACCGGCTTCCTCCGATCTCTACGCGTGGACACTGCACAGTAAGACTTTTCCATAGCGGAATTCTTCCCAGCTTGGGTCGTCTACAACAGACTGACTGCCAGATAAGAGCAGCACCTAAGCCACCTCTCTTTCCCTCCCACTGACGGGTAACGTAACAACTGGGCATAGCATAGAGTGTGTGTTGCAACAGTGTACTTGGCTAAGCACAGGACTGTTTAGTTAATGATTACATGTACTGATGTGTTTTTCTAAGGTTTTGCTGTGACGTGTTTTTCTGTTAGGTTAATTTGGTAGCCACATGCTAAGTTGATGTTAGTTTATGTTATACACCAGTCTTTGCATGCTAACAAGCCCCTTTAACTTGGCAACGTTATCCTAAACAAATCATACACATACACCTCTACTTTGGCCCTTAAAGACAACCACACTCATATTGTGTTTTTGCTTTGTTTATCTTTTAAATAAATGCTTGTGTATAATTACTGCTGGCTTCTTTAATGTTGCACAAGAGTGAGTAATTTGCCAACCTCTTCTATGTTGAACTCCAAATTCTTCAACCTACTGGTTATAGTTATTAATTTAATTATTAATTTGAGTTCCAAATTAA
Source organism: Siniperca chuatsi (assembly GCF_020085105.1). Taxonomy (NCBI): domain Eukaryota; kingdom Metazoa; phylum Chordata; class Actinopteri; order Centrarchiformes; family Sinipercidae; genus Siniperca; species Siniperca chuatsi. Next base: position 4,644,112 of record NC_058060.1, on the reverse strand, counting down.
TAGTTTACTGTATTTTATGAAACTCAATCAATTAATTGGCTATCATTTATCCTCTTTAAGAAGAGTGGTGCCCCCGAGGACTTTATTCATTAAAGTTATCTATGATTATCTTTTACAATTCTGATATAACTAAGGGATGGTTCAGGACTCACCCAAGCCAGCCCTAATTAAAAGCTTTATCACAGAGGAAAGTTTTAAGCCTACTCTTAAATTTGGAGATAGTGTCTGCCTCCCGAACCCAAATTGGGATCTGATTCTACAGGAGAGGAGCTTGATAACTGAAGGCTCTGGCTCCCATTCTACTTTTGGAGACTCTAGGAACCACAAGAAACCCTTCATTCTGGGAGCTCAGTGTTCTAGTGGGGTAACACTAGATACTGTGAGCTCTTTAAGATACGATGGTGCCTGACCATTAAGAGCTTTGTAGGTGAGGATAAGGATTTTAAATTCTGTTCTGTATTTTACAGGGAGCCAGTGCAGAGAAGCTAATATTGGAGAAATATGATCTCTTTTCCTAGTTCTTGTCAGTACACGTGCTGCAGCTTTGTGGTTAAACTGGAGAGTCTTAAGGGACTTATTCGGGCAGCCGGATAATAAGGAATTGAAATAATCCAGCCTAGAAGTAACAAATGCATGGACTAGTTTTTTGAATGTGCCTGATTTTTGCAATGTTACGTCAATGAAAAAAGGCAGTCCTTGAGTTTGTTTTATGTGGGAGTTTAAAGACATTTTCTGATCAAAGATAACTCAGAGATTCCTTATGGTGGTGCTGGAGGCCAGGGCATTGCCATCTAATAATTATATCTTTAGATAATGAGTTTTCGGAGGTGTTTGGGACCAAGTACAATAACTTCATTTTTTTCTGAGTTTAACATCAGAAAATTGCAGGTCGTCCAAGTTTTTACTGTATGTCCTTAAGGCATGCTTGAAGTTTAGCTAACTGATTAGTTTCATATGGCTTGATCGATATATATTATTTGGTATCATCAAGGTGAATAGAATTGGTCCAAGCTTAAACCAGCTTAGTGCAGCTCCATTAATGCTGATTAAATGTTCCAGTCTCTGTAATAGGATGTGATGGTCAGTGGTGTTGAATGCAGCACTAAGATCTAACAAGACAAGTACAGAGACAAGTCCTTTGTCTGATGCAATTAGAATTCATAATTTTCACCAGTTCTGTCTATGTGCTATGATGCACTCTAAATTCTGACTGAAAATCCACAAATAAACTATTGTTATTTAGAAAGTCACACAACGGATTGGCGACTGCTTTCTCAAGGATCTTAGAGAGAAAGGGAAGGTTAGATATAGGTCTATGGTTGGCTGCAACCCCTGGATCAAGAATGGTGTAATTACAGCTACTTTAAAGGACTGTGGTATATACAGTAGCCTGATAAGAGACAGGTTGACGGCTTGAATTAATTAATCGTTGGAGTTAGTTGGTGAAGCTCGATGGGAAAAAAACAGTCTAAATATATATATATATATATATATATATATATATATATATATATATATATATCAGGTTTTACAGCTGTTTCTAAGGTTCCTGTCTTTAAGGACAAATCATTGCTAGTTGAGGGCAGGACATGATGAAATTTGTCTCTAACAATTAAAATCATTAAAGTAGCTCATGAAGTCTGTTACTACTGAGTGCTATAAGAATACATGGCTCAATGAAACTGTGACTCTCTGTCAGTCTGGCTACAGTGCTGAAAAGAAACCTGGGATTGTTCTTATTTTCCACAATTAATGATGAGTAGTAGGCTGCTCTGGCATTACGGAGGGCTTTCCTATATGTTTTAAGACTATCTTACCGCCGACGTGAATGACAATCTTACTGTATTTATGCTTATCTTTAGCCAGCTTTAAATAGGATTAAACGTTGCCCATTCTGGCCCCAGGAATACATTTGACTATGGTCACTGTTCTCGCTAACTTCACATTTCTCAAAATGGAGCTGCCAATAATCAGAGTTGGTTTCTCAGTGGGTGTGTTGCTGAGTGGGGAGAACTTTTTAGAAATGTGATCTGGTTGGTGGTGAACCGTGGGCTTATGCTTAGGGCTATGCTTCCTTCGGACAGTCACCCGGCCTCCCTGGTTTCCAGGCTGCGCGGGAGCTGCCAGGAGATGGTTAACAGGGGCTACCTTTGATCGGTCCGCACCGGCTACTGGGGGCTGGTTAACTAGAGCAGCTAATGATTTCCCATGGTGTGGAACCACGTTTCCAATTCACTAAGCCTCGCCTCCAACGCTACAAATAAATTGCATTTATAACATGTACTATTATCACTAAAGGAGGAGGAATAACTAAACATTTGACACACCAAGCAAGAGACAGCAGGAGAGAGAGAGAGAGAAGCCATCACTAGCTGCTAAGCAAAATTCAATTCAATTCAATTCAATTTTATTTATATAGCGCCAATTCATAACAGAAGTTATCTCACTGCACTTTTCCTATAGAGCAGGTCTAGACTGTACTCTTTATAATATTAATTACAGAGACCCAACAAATCCCACCATAAGCAAGCATTTGGCGACAGTGGCAAGGAAAAACTTCCTTTAAGAGGGCAGAAACCTTCGGCAGAACAAGACTCAATGGTGGGCGGCCATCCGCCGCTGCCGTGTTAGGTTTTGAGAGAGAGAGAGCGATAGAGAGAGAGTGCAAGCTAAAGTTAGCCAGCTAACCTCTATGGGAAATTATAGTAGTAAACTAATAGCCAAGAAAAGCAGTGGCAACTGGCAGTGCAGTAGTGCCCCTTACAAAAATCAGAACAAACTTTTAAATTAGGCCTTGTAGATCTAATATGAGTGAAGATTCAGCAATTGGATTGCTTATTTCTCATCTCAAATTTGTTCATAAATAAAAGATTTTGGTGGGCTGCTAAGGTGAAATAAGTGAAAGTCTACTTAGCCTACAGTCTATGGCTCAACCCCCATTGAGTCACAGAACCAGGGGCCTCAGGAGGGAGGACTGCAGTTGGATTCTTCTCCTCCCACCGGGTACAATCCTGGGAAAATGAAGGCTCGCTAGCTATGCTAGCTAATACTGGAAGCCAGAAACACACATTGTCCATTTGATAATCTAAACAAAGAACACGTTTTCTTGTGGTGGCCTTTCTAAAATGAACAGTGGGGAAAGTTACTATATTCTGTTATGATCAAGGAGTTGATAAGCAGACAGTGTTAGCTAGCGTGCACTAGCTAGTTTAAAAGTTGTCCGTACAAACAAATTATGGATGGAGCGTGAGTTGTTGTTGTTGTTGTGAACCTCCCCTTATAATACTGTGAAGTGATTTGCTGAATTAAAAACTGATGGACAACTGGTTCAGGTGGCGTATTGGTTAAATTAGTTTTTGACTGACAGTGGATTGGCCAAATTAAAAAATTATTGACAGTTACCACGCCCTCTCAAAAGTCTCTGCAGAGATACGCTACCAGTAACACACTGGCAACCGGAAATGAGACAATACGGTTACCGCAACACGTCAGCACACAGTCAACTGTTCAGAGAGTGTGTTCTCTGTGTCATTGTTTATACGAAGTAATCCTCACATATCCACATAATCCACATCTACAAAAAGTGTAGTCCTTAATAGAAATAGTAGCTGATTTCTAATTCAGGAGAGGACATGATCCAAATATTAACTACGTTTATTAAATGTTTGCATTTTTGATGACATCAAAATTTTCCTAAAGATTACATACATTTTCATGTCAACATTTAAGTCAAAAAAAAAGAAAAAGTACAGTCTCCAAGGCCCAAAGTGATGTCCTAACATGTCTTAGTTTAAGTAGCAGCATTCAAGTGTCATGTAGCGCAAAACTTATTTTTATTGAGATACCTGGACAGAAATGAAACAGACCTCACCATGACCTTAAAGCCGAAACATGTCCATAATATATCTGCTCATAGCATATTAAAAAACACGTCTGGTCTCTGACTCCAGAGCTTGGCCATTTACCTAGACTGTGCATCAATTATGAGTCATTCATAAGTTGTGCATGCTTCCTTTTCTATATTACTTAGTTTGACTAGCAGCCACAGTGACCTGGGCTGAATTAACCCACTAAGTTGCAAAAGTGAGCCAGTAAGCTGCAACTTGATCTATGATTGTGAGCCACCTACTACCCCATGTTCCTCCTCGACAACCGCTACTACAATTGTTATCATTATTCATTGTCATTATTATTACTATTATTATTTGTATTAATATTAATATTATTACCACTACCATTACTATTACTTTGCATCTCTATGTGGAACTTGCGTTGTGCTACTGTATGTTTTCTTTCCTCCTGCGCTCTCTCTCTCTCTCTCTCTCTCTCTCTGTCTCTCTCCCTCTCCCACTTGCTCTTTCTCTCTCAACCCAACCGGTCAAGGCAGATGGCTGCCCACCCAGAGTCTAGGTTCTGCTCGAGGTTTCTGTCTGTTAAAAGGGAGTTTTCCTTACCACTGTCGCCAGTGCTTACGCATGGTGGGAATTGTTGGGTCTCTGTAAATAATATCATAGAATATGGTCTAGACTTGCTCTATATGACAAATGCCCTGAACTTCTGTTATGAATTGGCACTATATAAATAAAACAAATTGTAAAATGTAATATATTTCTCATATATAAACATAAATCAACCATTTGCTCTGCACAAATCAACTGTCATTGAAGGGAAGAAAAGCATTGGAGAAATTTTGTATTAGTAATGTATTTAAATAAATCAAAACTATTATTCCAACAATATTATTCCAATGGTTTGGGTTTTTAATCTGTGGCCTACAAATATATATGTTGAATCGAATTGAATAGGCAGTCAGGTATTTAATGTGGAAATAAGCCAGCCATCTCAATCAGCGGCCTCCAAATTAAAATATGGACTTCAGTACCTAAATTCACCACATCTGTTAATGTATAGTATGTATGTACAATTGAGAATGACTTCCGGATGGGAGCCGAAACGTCTTGATTCTGAAAACAGTGTCCAGATGACTACGACTGAAACCTTTTCTATGATAGCACATAGAACACTCCTGGATGAATGAGGGACTATGTATGTACACTTAATGAACAGCAATCAATCTAACATCTTGCCTTGCAGGAAATTTCTTAGGAAATAATGAAGAATGTATATTTTCTAATCGATGTAAATTAATTTCAAATATGGAATGTACTAAAATGTACTCTTCAAAAGGATTCTTGGCTGAATTTGCCCGAATTTTCTTATCATTACAGGACCTCCTGCGCCGGGACATGCTGTACTACAAAGGTCGGTTGGACATGGACCACATGGAGGTGATAGATGTGGAGGATGGCAAGGAGAAGGACTTCAACATCAGCGTGAAGAACACCCTGAAGCTGCGGTCACTGGCTGGTGACGAGATCCACCTCCTGTGTGCCAAGAAGCCAGAGCAGAAACAGCGCTGGCTCAGAGCCTTTGCTGACGAAAGGATTCAGGTCCAGCATGACCGGGAGACAGGTCAGATACATACACAGTTCATGAACATACTTAAAGGAAAACACTGTTTTTAAAGTTTGCCCTTTTAGTCAAATGATCTGTTAGGTAATCAGAAAACACTGAAAGATTTCTGGGATCAAACCTGTGATCTTCTGGTTAGTTGACATTGTCTCATTAACCTCTCAGCCACGCTTCCTTTTATGCAAACCACAGAGCTGTTTCCATTAACTATCATGTGATCTATATCCTCCTTTCTTCTCCCTCCACTGCATCTGCATTAATACTTTAATACCCACACTTGGCAGTGTGTCAGGAAATGTGGGACTGTGGGCAGTAAATGGATTTCTATGAAGCTGATCCAAGGAATAGACAAGCAGAATATCAGTGATTCCACCTGATCTACCTCCATTAATTCAATTCAATTGTCATCCGCTACTGCTGTGTTAGGTTTAGAGAGAGATAGAGAGAGGGAGGTTTAGGGAATTTTAAAATAGTAATAATGTAACGGTAGTGGTAATATTAATACATTAATAATGATAGGAATGACAGTCATAGAAATAATAATGACAATAATAGTAATGGAGCCAATAACAACAACTGTAGTAGGAGTTGTTGAGCAGGAACACGGGGGCAGCAGGTGACCCACAACCACAGATCCAGTCTCTGCAGCTCCATTGGTAGATATACCTGCTGAAAGCGACAGAAGGAAAGAGGAGAGAAACAAGAAAGCACAAAACTACGGGAGAGAGAAGATGTCAAGTTAGTAACATGCAGTAATGGGATAAAAATGCATACAGATGGAGAGGAGGAGAGAGAAAAGAGGTGCATCATGGGAAGTCTCCCGGCAGTCTAGGCCTATAGCAGCATAACTAATGGATGGTTCAGGACTCACCCAAGCCACCCCTAACTATAAGCTTTATCAAAGAGGAAAGTCTTAAGTCTACTCTTAAATGTGGAGATGGTGTCTGCCTCCCGAACCCAAACTGCGACCTGATTCCACAGGAGAGGAGCTTGATAGTTGAAGGCTCTGGCTCCCATTCTACTTTTGGAGACTCTAGGAACCACAAGTAACCCTGCATTATGGGAGCTCAGTGTTCTAGTGGGGTAATAAGATACTATGAGCTCTTGAGCTGTAAGATACAATGGTGCCTGACCATTAAGAGCTTTGTAGGTGAGGATAAGGATTTTAAATTCTATTCTGGATTTTACAGGAAGCCAGTGCAGAGAAGCTGATATTGGAGAAATATGATCTCTTTTCCTAGTTCTTGTCAGTACACGTGCCGCAGCATTCTGGATCAACTGGAGAGCCATAAGGGACTTATTCGGGCACCCTGATAATAAGGAATTGCAATAGTCCAACCTAGAAGTAACAAATGCATGGACTAGTTTTTCAGCATCATTTTGAGACAGGATGTGCCTGATTTTTGCAATGTTGTGTAAGGTGAAAGAAGGCAGTTCACAGCCAGGCTTGTGTCCTGAGTTGTTTGGTCTGTATTATCTGGCTACTTTACTGTGACATTATGAGAAATTAGGGTTTTTCTTGTTTTTGAATGATATGGAGTTCTGCACATTTCCATCTATTAAATGCTTGTTGGGTTATAGTGAGAAGATGGACAATCTGTTGGATTCACCTTTTGAAAAGGGTGGTTGAGTTTAGAGTGATGAAACAGGTTGAAAATCCAACTTAAAATCTTTACAACCCAAGAGTGATGTCACATTTCACTAGTCCACTAGTCTACAACAGACATGAAGCTTTCAAGTGATAGAGGCCAGTGCAACAATACTTTTCTGCTAGTGAAAGTTCAGGACCAGATTTACTGTGGCTTTTGCGCCTGTTTTCTAGACAGACAAACCAGGCTGGAATCAAACGTTTGTAAAGTACATCTCTCTCCTTACTGCATATGCATTCAGGAGAGGACTGTGCAAATAATAGGCAGAGACATGTTAACAGAGGTTGATTATATAATCTACTGGATTTACTAAGATCGCACGCTGCAGTCAGTTTTGCTTTCAGGTAACACTTTCTTTTACAGGTCTGTATATTCCTAAAAAAATCAAATATGTTTCCTGGAAAGAACTATGTAATTTGGTACTAATTACAGGGAAAATAGTCATTTCCTAGTAAAGTAAATATTCTTTCATTATTGATTTATTATTGGACCCCTTATGCTTTATACGGTATATGCTTGACAAACTGACTTGTGGTGCACTGACTGAAAATCTAGGTTATTCTCATGGAAGATTTTAAATGCCTACATAAAAACAAATCAAAATATAGCCACAAGCGGCAATTCCGGGGTTCAAGCCAACACAGACCGTTAGAAGTTTAAAGCTTTTGATCTGGACCTGGTCAAATGTGGCCTAGACGTGAAAAAGCAGTGAAATCTCCCTTTTTGCATTTTTACAAATAGAATGAAGAAAACAAACAATTTCTGATTCATAGTCTAATTCATGTTATGCCACGCCCTTAGCGGTTGATTTGAATGAAACTTTCAGGGTATGTTTCAGGTACTTATGTGGACATATCCTTTACATTTTGTGATGATTGGCCCAACGGTTGTTGACTTTGGTCTATTTGTGTGCTGAGCCATGCCTCTTTTGAAGTTCATTGGTCAATATCTTGAAACTAAATAAAATATCAACAAGTTTTATACAACTTTTGATAAGCTTCGTCCAATGATGATCAACCGAAAATTTGGTAGCAATCGGACCTACGGTTTAGGATATGTTAAAAAAATGTGTATTTCAAAAAATTCAAAATGGCAGAAAATCTAGTTTGGTGGACATTTGTGGTCCAAGAGGCTTTTTTGTAGAGCACACTGAGCTGGACTTGTGAGAGAAATTTATGTATGTATGCATTTACTGTATTATATTTGCATTCTACCTTATTATCGCTGACACAAGCCAATGGCAGTTATGACTTAATTAATTCTCTCAGACAAATAACACAGATGCTAGATTTCCAGCTGATTTCATATATAAGAAAAAAAACCCATATGACATTTTGAATCCACTTTTGGATACTTTTTGTGTACCACTGACCACTACCAGTGAAGTTTTCTATTGTGTTTTCTATTATGTTTTCCCCATGAAAGAATATTGTTTATTGAGAAAGCTTCATAGTGATACTATTCCTTATCTCTTCTAAGGGTTCTCTCTCACAGAGGTCCAGAAGAAACAGGCCATGCTGAATGCCTGCAAAAGCCATCCAGCTGGGAAACCCAAAGGTATGCACTCAAGGGTTCACAGAAGGCAAATAATTAGATTTCATGAACTTGCACATTAGGCACTAAGTACCTGTACCTGAATGCCAGTGTAATATTTGTATCAGTATAGATTTGACATCTTTGTTCAGAAGTTTTATTTCCTTTGGTCAAGGAATATAATACACCTCAGATCATCTAAAGTCTCAGTATAATATCAGTCTTAAGATGTCCTCCTGTCTCCCTGGGCTTGGACATGGGTCACCTCTCTATGTATAATATATAAGCACTGATCTATAATGCATACAACAGCACTTTCCATTGAAACCTGTATTCTTCAAGTAAATCAATCCCTTCTAGGAATCACAGTAAAGGTTTGACAGGGCACTAAAATTACTCTATAATAATAGCTATTTATGAAGATTCCTACACACACTCTCTCAACAAGACAGAGATCTCCTTTAAAAATATATATCAGTGTTCCAATCGCTGTTCTTTGATTTATGTTTAGCTACCAACAATAACACTTCCTGCACAGATTTTTTTCACATTAAAAGCATTTCAGTAGCTCAAAGGAAATAATCCACCCCTTTTCTAGTGGGCTTTTAATGTGAGACATCTGCAGGAAGTGTTGGGTTTCATAGAGAGTAGCTTAACAGCAAGCAAAAAAATATATGGCAAAGTAGAAGTAAATGGCATTACTTAGTGAATCAATTTTTAAAAATTATTTTATACATCTCTTTTGTAAGAAGCCTCTCTGTTCTCTGATCTTCCTCTGTTTTGAATTACTGTTGATGCTTCTGGTGTCAATGCAAACTCAATACCTCACTGTTAACTAGTTGTTTTGTTAAATTCAGCATCATGTTCATGTCGACAACAGTAATATCATACTCTACTGTTCTTTGGATCAGTTATGTTACTGTCAATGAAACACAACACTTCCTGCACAGTTGTTTCATATTTAAAGCATTCCATAAGCTCATAAGAAAATATCATTCATTTTCCTAGTTTTATTCTTTAAAGTGAAACATCTTCAGGAAGTATTGAGTTTCATCGATGGTATAGCTTAACAGCAAACAAAGAGACGGCAAAGTAGAAGCAAGTCAAGTCAAATTTATTTCTATAGCACATTTAAAACAACATGAGCTGACCAAAGTGCTTTACAATACATATGCATAAAAAACAGATAAACAGAGCAACAATCAACAACAAAAGAAATCATGCATATACCCAGGCAGAGAGCAAGAAAAAATAAAGCAATTTAAGTACAATTAAAAGCCAAAGAAAAGAGGCTGGCCTTGAGCTGTGCTTTAAATGACACGATCGAGGGGGCAGATCTGATTTGGTGGGGCAGTTTGTTCTAGAGACTGGGGCCCACAACAATTGGAATCGATTATTAATTAATTAGTGAAAGAAAACAGTATTGGTGTTAAAAAAAAGAGCAGCAGAGCGGTGAGTATGACATGACTCTGTTATTAAACTGATGGAATTAGTGCTTTGGAAATGTGAGCCAGAATAGTACAGGCAATTCTGTGCCTGCTCAATGTTTTTTACCGGCCTTTTGATAGCAAGTGACAACTTCATGCTGGATCGGTCATTAATTGAATACCCACTTTTATTTTAGATACTGTGAGAATTCTAGGCCTCTGAGACACTTAATAAATACAGACCTGGAATATATAATGAATGCATGCTTCCTGTCAGCTTTTCTCATTTTTATGATATCTCATAAGAGCGTTATAAGTAATGATATTTTCTGTTTATCTCTTTCTCCTCAGCGGTGACCAGGCCCTACTACGACTTTCTCCTGCGACAGAAACACCCCTCTCTCCCCACTGCTTTGCCCCAGCAGCAAGTCTTCATGCTGGCTGAGCCCAAGCGCAAAACCTCCACCTTCTGGCACAACATTGGCAGACTGACACCCTTCAAGAAGTAAAAAAAAAGTATATATCATAAAGGAAAAGAAAAGTTGTGGAGAGAAGGAACAGAGGAGAAAGAGAAGAGCTCCCTGCTCATGCCTGAATAGACCCTTTTTAATTCTTCCTCTCTTTTCGTTGCTATTCGTAACATTTCCCTAATTGACATACTGATTTATTGTATAGATGAGGATGATTATGATGAGGAGGAGATTATCTTTTTGAAAGCACTTTATAGGTTGATTAACAATCAGACTTGAGAATGGTCTCCTGGAGACACTGAGTCAAACAGGGAGAGTAGACTCTTGTTTAACTTACTACTTCTACACCTTCAATCAAGCGCCGATTGGTACTAATACTACTACCGTACTGCTGCGAGTGAGAGTGGGACTCCTAACTGTGCTGCCTCTACCTGTGTGTTTTATGCTTTGACAGATGCCAAGTGTTCACAGTGCCAGATGATTTGTTTTTATATTCGTTTGTTCCATGTCTGCTTATGAAAAAAAGGGAAAATTGGAGGAGGTGGATAAAGTTTCATGTGCTTTCCTCTGTGCAAATATAGAATTTCCGCTGGGTTTTTAAGTGTTTTGTGATCGCCATCTGCAAGGATTTGGTTCTGTATGTCTCTGGTGCATTTGTGGTATTGTGCAAACACTTTGTCAAAGTCATCAAATGCAGCCCAAAGAAGATTCAACTCATCACAGATTAGGAGATTTTTCTTCAAACAAACAGCAGCAACCCACATGCTCCGACAACACACATTCCTCGAGTCTGATCCTCGACTCCTCCTTATACCTACCATGTCAATGAAAGTAAACAACCTGTTCTTTTTATCTTTTTTTTAAGTGCCATTTGAAGTGTGTCATGGATGACATACAATGACATGCATGGATGTGATGAAAAAATACTGTGAAGAATATTTTTTTATGTCTGAAGAACCCTGCTATATTTAACCAGATTCAGGAACTGAAGTTTCATTGTGCTACTAGGCTGACAGCATCATGCACACATGCGCGCGTGCGCACACACACACACACACACACACACACACACACACACACAGATGCTCCTTTAACCTGTACTTCTGATATCCAGTATTTCTGCTCTGTGGTCTGGTCTGGTCTCCAGTATAATATCATTTCAGATCAATGCAGCCCAGTGATATAGCTCTGTAAGTGCATTCAGTGAAATGTACCCCTTTCACCTTTATGTTAGAATATTTTGGCTTCTGATGATATGGAATATTAAAAATTCCTAAACTGACAAATGTGGCCGTCAGTTGGGGTGATTATTATTTTATTTCACACTGAACTGTTCTTGAAACTTGTTTAAATTGTGTCATGCATGTGTCATGCAAAACCGTGTACTACATTCTATGACAATTGTCTTTTTTTAACATCCAATACCAAAGTTTTTTTCTTTCTTTCTACAGTATCTGCACATGGCAAAAGGTTGTGGTAACATTATGTCCCTAAGATCTCATAACTAGGGCTAGGTATCAGTTCAATACTTTTTGGGTACTGACTGAAAAGTGTCCGAGTATCAAAAACTGTCAAATACTGATAATTGGCATTAATTGTGTGTCTATTTATTCATTGATCTGATTTTTTCTGATTTAAATAATTTTGCTCATTTTTAGACTTTAGATTTTACACGGCTGTTCCTGAGGTGAAGAATGAACTTCAGTGCTCAACGCTAATGCAGTTTTGACGAGAGAATTAATGCACACTTTATGAGTCTGAGGGATTATATAATTCAAGCAAGATTCAAGAGTATGCTAATGCATTTACATTAAACATACAGAAATAAATGAAAACCAATATATGTCTAGAATGGTAATAAAAAATCTGTTTATTTTTTTTAGAACACAGCAGCATGGTTAGCTGTGGTTAATAATTCTGTCTCAATATTATCAGCCCAAACAATAGGCTACAGGGGTTTTGTTGCTGATACCAAAATCAATATTTGAGTTACATTTCTTAATTTTATATTGTTATTTTTAACATAACATGAAAAACATTTTTCATAAGCATTCCTTATGGTTGGTTCTTAAAGTGCTCTGAGAGGTCTCTGGTGGACAAATTATGTAATGGCAACACTATTTCGTGTACGCCATTAAGAACGATTCAGTCTGTGTTGTATCGGAAAGGGTCAATGTGCATCACCTTCCTTCATTTCAATTCAATTCAATTTTATTTATATAGCGCCAATTCATAACAGAAGTTATCTCATTGCACTTTTCCTATAGAGCAGGTCTAGACCGTACTCTTTATAATATTATTTACAGAGACTCAACAAATCCCACCATGAGCAAGCATTTGGCGACAGTGGCAAGGAAAAACTTCCTTTAAGAGGCAGAAACCTTGGACCGAACAAGATTCAATGGTGGGCGGCTATCCGCCGCTGCCGTGTTAGGTTCCTTAACAACCCTCCTCTCAACAAGGGTTGGACAATGTCAGCAGGGGCACCGTGAAGTGGGGAAAGCATACTACATGAACATGGAACATTAAATAACTGAGGAAATGATTTAGGGTCCCAATATAATATTTTAGCCTATTGGAATTTCAGAAATAAAATTATAGTGTGTTTGTCCATTCCTTTTTTGCTAAAATCATCCAGGTAGCCTGCCATATCACACCCCTCAGTATAAACATTGAATGGTTCAGTCAGCGGCGAGTTTTGAAGTGTGTGTGTGGGGGGGCATAGGCTTTTTCATGTCAACTTCCTTTCAATCTCTGCCTAGCCTACCGTTTTTGTATAGCTAAAATATGGTAAGAAATCAGCAGTAGAGTATTTTTTTTGCTAAACTACGGTGGGGCTAATCCATACAGTGTTGGGGCTCAAATCAATGTCAGAATTTCAATGTGAATGCAATAGAATAGCACCCGCCCCCAACAGCTAGAAATACCATGAATTAGGCTACTATGGGTTAGATGTTTGCACTGGGTCTGTGTATCATCTGATCATTCAATTATTCCATTAAATCTGGCAAACGGAAAAACGGGTCAGAATTTTGTTTTTTTGTGGGCATCAAAAAAGGAAAATACCTGTTTTCATATTGAAGTGAGTAATCAGATAAAATAGAAAATCTAAATGAAAAAAATAATCTTTTCTGTTTCTGAGATTTTTCCAGACTTGTGGATTTCTGACTCTTCTTCACCATGTGCATGCGCTAAAAGTGACTGCTGCAGGCACCTCACAGGAGAGCAGAGAGCAAAAAAGTGGAATACTATCAGACATTTTAATGATTTCTGAGTAGATTCAGTGTTTATGACAAATATAAACCTTTACTATCCAGTTCACCAGTGTTGACAGACGGCATGTAGCCTGCATAATAATTATATAGGCATTATTAGACCAGAAATATCTCCATGTATAGGCTGCAGTAGGCCAAGCATTGTAATGATAATGAGATAACCTCAGCTTTATGTTAAAAAAGTTACACATCATCACATTTTGTTTTGAGGGGGAGAAGAGTTTTTACATAATCCCCACCACAAAGGTGAGGATGATCAGAACTGGACTTTTGGTGGTGATGAGTGACTCTGGGTGTCACAAATAGAACTGATTCACCAAACAAGACGTTTTGGTAAGACATCTAGGGTTGGTCACTAAACTCTCTTCCCACCATGTCATGGAGTAATTATACAGGTATTAAATTACTAATGGAGCTGCTTTGACGACCGTGGCCACTAGATGCCACTGTACGACGTAAGCGTGTCAAATCAAAGAGTCAATTTATTGTCTCCTCATTAACTATTCATGGTGCATCACAAGATAACTGTCTAAACTCCCATAAAAACATATCGATGAGGAAGGAAAATGATTTAATGGTTTAAATGCAGGAAACCTTGCACAATGTGGGAAACGCTATTTATGTGCACCTGGTCTCTCCTATGTTCAGGCTACAATCCTTGTCAATCCTCCTGTCATCAAATTCCTTAAAATTTACCTTAATTTTCAATTTCAAAAATGCTTTACAAACTTTTTCTGTGAATGAGCGTGCTTTGCGAGGTAAGTGTACGCTGCAGATCACACTACAAAACAAAATAACAGAAAATCAGAAATAAGACTTGTTCTTTGGTTTTGGTTCTCTTGTTTATTACATTACCCATTTCAAGACAAAAACAAGAAAACGCACGGCCATTTTTCTTTATTAAATCCTACAAAAAATGAACATCTGACGCATTTTTCCGTTTTTCATTTGAATGGAATAATTAAATGATACATTGACCGCACTGACTAATTTTTTCACATGCAAAATTACATCAAGAGCAATAGACGTGGATGGTCACTACTATTGAGTTTAGACAATACTATTCATGGTATTTCAACTCGTTCACAGTTGTCAGGCACACCCGTCCTCTACAAACCCCACGCATTCTGTGTCTCACACGCACAGAGTTAGTCAACAGAGCACTACAGGTGGCTCTAAGTGAAAATACAGCAGATACAGTAGACGATGAGACCAATATAATTTAATCCTATTTTCCCTACTTGGCCTAAAACCATCTTAGACTGAAAATGCTTTTAATGAGCACCTGGTCTGTTATGTGCTTGATTATACAGAGCCTTTGACTGCAAAACTGCATTCTTGCTAATGAAGTTACATTAGTGAATACTTTAATTCAATTTATTTATATAGCGCCAGTTCATAACAGAATTTATCTCATTGCACTTTTCCTATAGAGCAGGTTTAGACCGTACTCGTTATAGAGACTCAACAATTACCACCAAGAGCTAGCACTTTGGCGACAGTGGCAAAGAAAAACTTCCTTTTTAAGAGGCAGAAACCTCGAGCAGAACCAGACTCAGGCTGGGTGGCCATCTGCTGCCGGGGGGAGAGAGAACAGTAGCAAAATGCAAATTCCACATAGAATTTTTAGCAGCAGTTCAGAGGCCAGTGATTGTAGTTCTGGGGATTCTAGAGCGCACTGCAGCTCTGGGAGTTCAGGAGGCTGTTGCGGCCCAACCTGAGCAGGGGATGGTTGCAGCGGCCAAACCGGAGACGAGGCTCAAAACATGGCTGCTGCGATCCAGCAGAGGCAGGAGTGTGCTGCAGCACATAAAGTTCAAGGGACTGCTGCAGCACAGAGTTGGTGATTGCAGCAGCTCAGGAGCAGGCGTCGGCTGGGCCGCCGACTGGAGATGAGGAGCTGGAGTTGGCCGGGCCACCGACTGGGACCAGGTAGGACTGAAAACATCACTGTGGCGTTGGGTGGTTGAGTCTCTGTAGCGCCGGGCAGCGTTGAGGCACGACGTCAGCGGGAACCATGCTTCCCTCTGGAGGTATTCCCCGAATGTGGCTCCCAGACAGAACAGGCTGAGGTGCAGGCTGGTTAGCAGGCCGGAATGAAGGTTGGAGCCTAGCAGGTTGATTGCTGGCCGACTCCGGACAGGCAGGTTGCAGGCTCATGATCCCGAGCCTAATAGCCCGGGTTGCAGGCTGGAGGCTAGTAGGCTAGGGTGCAGGTGGCTAGCAGAAAGTGAAGCAGTCTGGAGGCTTTGCTTGAGGCCAGAAGTTAATTCAGTACAGTACAGTTAAATTCACAGCCATGGCCGGCTTGCCCAATAGCCTGGGCCGACAAAATGTAATCCATGAAAAGAGTCCAACAAAGAAATAAAGAAGTCCAACAAAGTTAAATCCAGAGGGAATCCAAGAACAAAAAGGAAACCACAGGAACACAGGGAGAACCAATTAATTATGGCTATCAGAAGATCATAAATAACTTTTATTAATAAAGTCCTTGGGGGCACCACTCTACTATAAACTATAACCAAAATTACCATTAATAGCTCGTAGGTTGAAGGATTTGGAGGTCAACATAGAAGAGGTTGGCAAATTACTCACAACATTAAAGAAACCAGCCTAATTACACACAAGCATTTATTTAAAAGATAAACAAAGCAAAAACACACAATGTGGAGTCTAACTCTAAACGCAAAACTACAGAACAAAGGGGTGTGTGTGTGTGTGTGTGTGTGTGTGTGCGCGATCTAAGATGGCGTCAAACACAAGAATGTGTGTATATTTCTTTGTTCTGCCTCCATATGTCTCGCATGCACAAGTGCACGTGGTCAGAACAAGAAAGCATGTGGTTTTCTCTCCGTCGGGTGTGGTTGTCCTTAAGGTCCAAACTAGAGCCGTATGTGTATGATCTGTTTAAGATAACGGTGCCAAGTTAAAAGGAGTTAGTTAGCATGCAAAGACTCTGTCTGTGTGGAGCATAACATAAACTAACATCAACTTAGAGGGGGCTGAGAACTAAGTTACGGTTACAATAATAACCTCACGTTAACCATGAAGAAGATCACAACAATAAAACCTCAATAAAAACACATCAGTAACGTCACATGTACACAAGTCCTTTGCTTAGCTATATACACTGTTACTCTATGCTATGTCCAGTTACATCTTTGGTGATTACGTTACCAGTCCGTAAAGGAAGATGAGGTTGCTTTGGACGTGTTGCTCCATTAGCTGGTGGTCCGTTGGTTGTGATCGGGCCAGGCAAGGAAGAATTGCGGTCCTGTGCAGTCTTTTGCTGTGCAGTGTCCGTTTATGCATATGGGTGGAACCCAGCCTGTTATCTGTTGTCCTCCTTACAGTTAGCTCAGCACTAACTTCCTTAGTTTCTTTTAAAGTTTAGCTGGCAGGCTTTGTGCAATAGCCGTTGACGCAAAACTTTGTTGCAGAGATCTAGTAGGCTCTTGTGTTGCTGCTATAAGGTCAAAGAGTTTGATTCTGCTGCGTGTTTCTGCTCCAAGCAGATTACACGGCGGTGGTAGCAGACAACTGTCTACTGCGTGCTGGAGGCGAAGCTAGGAGAAAAGAGAGAGAACAAATGATCTCTTACACCTTTATTTGACCTGGTGACACCCGGGTCATAGGTCAGACTGACCGATGGGCGCTGTAAATGCTCTCGAGATTTTGGAATACAAAAGAGCATGCCGTCTCCTAATGAAAGTTCAGTTAAAAATCACACAAATAAATGAATTCATCTGTGGAGTCCCAACACCAGAGCCCAACGGGATATTTTGACATTGCTTATTGTCTTAACCAATCACACAAAAAGGGAGAAAATATTTAATGATATGATGAAACAGCAATTGTTTGATATTTCTACTTGATAGATGACATGAAAAACTGATTATGAAGACTGTTATTTATTAATTTCTGCTAAATTAACCAATTGGTCAAAAGGTAGTAAGTACACTGTGGAGTTTTCAGTGTTAACAGTTTTGTTTACATTCAATGTTTTTCACTAAAACACATTAGGGCTATTGCTCTGTCATTAGCTTACCTGCAGCTTAGAGTTCAAGAACGTTTTTGTCTGGACAATTACAATTCATATAGCAACCATCAGGTGTTGGGACCACTGGCACTCCACCATTTAACTTTCATTCATTTGTGGAACTCTAACTTTAACTCTATTAGGAGATAGCATGCTCTTTTGTTCTGTAAACAAAGGAGAGCCATTGAATTCAGTCTCCCAGAATCCCCGGAGTTGTGAACACCAGCTTTCAGCTACCATTCGTCAGTCTGACCTGTGACCCAGGATGTCACCAGGTCAAAAAGGGGTCAGCAGCCATTGTTCTTTCTCTTCTGCTCCAAGAACTCTTCACATGCTGGACATGGCTGCTACTGTCTCCCTCTCTGTGGGGCCTGCTAACAGCAGGCACACAGCAGAACTTAACCCTCTCACATACAGCAGCAGAGAGCCTGCATAATAATGGCTATTTCACAAAGTCGGCCAGCTAACTTTAAGAAGCAACTAAGGAAGTTAGCACCAAGCTAACTGCAAGGAGAACAACAGACAGAGCGACCTGTTCCTCCATCTGCACAAACGGACACTGCACAGCACAGGACTTTTGGAATGCGAACTGCCAGATAACAGCAGCACAATTACAGCAACCTTTCTTCTTTTACGTACCGGTAACGTAACCACTAAACCTATAACTGGGCATTATATAGCTTCTCATAGCTTAACAGTGTACTTGGCTATACACAGGACTGTGTTACTTTTGTGAATGTATATGTATTTATTTGGTTAATTGAGTTTTATTGTTGTGGTGTGTTTTCACTGCTAGATTCTTTTGGTAGCCACATGCTAAGTTGATATTAGTTAATGTTATGCTTCACACAGAGTCTTTGCATGCTAACTAACTCTCTTTTTACCTCGCACCATTTATCCTACACACTTCACACATCCACTCCAATTTGACTTTTAACAAACTTTATCAAACATGGCCTTGCCGCCATTTTGAATTTCCTTTATTTGTCTGATGACACGCAGCCTCGGCAATAGCCGACATTTTGGATTCAAGCACCCATTTGGTACACACACACACACACCCATCCACCCAACACAAGCAAAGAGGGCCTGTTGTTTTATACGTCTGTCATTAATGTAGGCAAGTGAGCCACTTGAATTGTGAATTGTTCAGTCAGTGAGGCTGTAAATAAGTCACACACAAAAAACAAACAAAACAAAAAAACACAAAAATGATTCATGTATTAAATGACCAATTTGCACAGCAATTTTATGTAGGCTAATATATTTTACTGAAGAGGAGCTATACATAAAAACCTAATCAAAACTACCACCACTGAAATAGCATAACAGAATAGGAGAATTAAATGTTGACTCTTAAACGTCAGATCTCTGTCATCTAAAGCTGTACTAGTGAACGATTTAATATCAGAGTATTATATTGACTTATTTTGTCTTACTGAAACCTGGCTGGGTCATGAAGAATATGTTAGCCTAAATGAATCCACTCCACCCAGTCATATTAATACTCACATTTCTTGAGGCACCGGCCGAGGAGGGGGAGTTGCAGCCATTTTCGACTCAACCGTAAACCTAAACTAAATTATAACTCATTCGAAAGCCTTGTTCTTAGAATTGGCTGTCATGTTTTCCAGGTTTGGTGTGAAAGACTATTTGTTATAGTGTACTGCGCTCCTGGTCCTTATTCTGAATTTTTAAATGAATTCTCAGAGTTCTTATCACGTTTAGTCCTTAAAACTTTTAAAAATTTTATTGTAGTAACAACAGTAATTATTGTAGGTGATTTTAATATTCATGTGGCTGTTGATAATGATAGCCTAGTACTGCGTTTACCTCATTAGATTGTAAAAATCTAATGAGGTAAACGCCTCATTAGATTTACCTCTAAATCTAAGAGGTAGATTAGATTTAGAGGTAAATCTAATCTAGATTAGATTAGATTTGGGACTGTTTCTACACAATAGGTCTCTCCAGGCATAGTTCCATCCCATTGTGCTGTGTACACCCCCTTCGAGTTGCTTAGTTCTTCACAAATTTTGTTTCTGAAATGATCCCAGTCTCTGGCAAAAAAACGAATGTGTGTGGTAGTTCCACGAAGGAACATTTCATCAGCTTCTCTTGTGTAAAGATAGACCTCTCCTTGGTCAAACAAGTATCCCGATATCCAAAAATATTCCACATCCCATTCATACTGTGGAGCCCATGCCTTTTGACCAGAAAGTCAGTCAGGTTTTTAGGGGGGGGGGACTTTTTCTTTCTGGGAGCTATAAGTAGATCAGCATCAGCAAGATTTATGCATCGCTTTGGTGTCAAGACCCCTGAATGATTACCTGTATTCTCCTTGTCCATGATGGTGACAGAATCAGTGCAAAATGGAAAAGATGCATAGCAGAGCAGACGCTCAATGATACACTTACACCCTTATATTCTTCTCTGTTCTTAAAAAAAGGCATTTTACAGTCTGTGATTGTAAAATGTGAAGTTGTTCATTTAATTTTACATTTCCAAGAATATGTGGCTCAGGATATTTAATTATGAAATCAAACTGGACTTTACTTTTCACATCCTTCATTTACTCCCTGGACTTGTCACATTCATATCTATTATCAATCTGGACTTTATATTGTGCATTGCATTCAAACAACACTGCTACATAATTTATGCATGTCACATTTAATTTTTGCTCTTGTCACCTTCATATATTTCATACACTTAATTTCTTGTCCATTGCACAGTCCATATTTCCTTGGTAAAGTCAATATTTCATTTCAAATTTTATATCCCATTTCAAAAGTATTAATATTCCATTCTGTAAATAGATTTTAACATGTCAATTTAATTAACAATTTATTTAACTCCCAAACCTTAAGTCTGTTACTCTCTGCCGTTGTTTGTTCACATAGAGCCTAAAGTTAGCTAGCTGTCACTATTAGCTAACGTTAGCCCTTGTTTCAGCGGCCCTCTGCCAAACCAGCATCAGTTAAAAGTTAATTTTAACCAGCTCGGTTCTATGTGATAAAACAACGGCAGAGAGAAACAGGCCTACTTGCTGTTTGAGAGATCCCGGTGAACTCGTGGAAGCCATTACCATAGGTTTGCAGTGATGCCAGAGGCAGACATTATCGCCTTATTATGCAGATTATGTGTAAATCACGCTCTCCTTGGCCCTCCCCTCAATGTTGAGTTAGTAACATGCATTAATGGGATAAAAATGCATACAGATGGAGAGGGAGAGGAGGAGAGAGGACCTCAGTGCATCATGGGAAGTCTCTCAGGAGTCTAGGCCTATAGCAGCATAACTAAGGGATGGTTCAGAACTCACCCAAGCCAGCCCTAACTATAAGCTTTATCAAAGAGGAAAGTTTTAAGTCTACTCTTAAATATGGAGATGGTGTCTGCCTCCCGAACCCAAACTGGGATCTGATTCCACAGGAGAGGAGCTTGATGCATGTTTTAAGACTATCTTGCCAGGCTAAACGGGATTCTTCCAGGTTGTTGGAACACCATTTCCTTTCAAGTTTTCACGATGTTGGCTTTAATTTGCAGGTTTGGGGGTTATACCATGGAGCTAACCTTCTTTGTTTTATCTTCTTTTTTAGAGGGGCAATAGAATTGAGTGTCGATCGCAGTGAGCCTGCAGCGCTATCAACAAAATGGTCAGTTTGGGAGTAGCTGAAATTAGCAGAGGAGTCCTCTGTTATATTGAGACATAGCATTGAATTAAATGCAGACGGGATCGCTTCCTTAAATTTAGCAACAACACTATCAGATAGACATCTAGAGTAGGAGTTTTTGCCTAATGGCGTGTAGTTCATTAATAAGAGTTCAAAAGTTATTAAATAATGGTCCAAAAATTAAGGATTCTGTGGAAAGACTATTAAATGTTCAATTTCAATACCTTATACCAGAACAAGGTCGAGGGTGTGGTTAAAACAGTGAGTGGGTTTATGTACACTGACAAAAGCAAATTGAATCTAATAATGAGATAAACGCAGTACTAAGGCTGTCATTATCTACAAAGCCCACATCGTTTGCTGGACACCACCTCGACAGCCAGCAGCGGAATGAAGACGTGCGGCTAAACATGTCATCACTGGTCAGGTTTGGTATCTTTGCACTATTACGTCAATTTTTGTGGATTTTCATATAACCAATATCACCTTTGAAATGCAGTGCAAAATTGTTCACTGTATGTGCTGAGTCAAGAAGTCATTGGCTCCTTTGCTGTTCAGTTCATACACCTCTAAGCAGGACTTTTAGCGGTCAAATGGCCATTTCCACACCCAAAGCCTCAAGCTTGGACACCTTCACAATATTTATTTAATTTAATTCAATTTGATTTATATTGCGCCAATTCATAACAGAAGTTATCTCATTGCACTAAAAGCATCTTTTAAAAATCTCACTTTTGTCCCTACAAAAAAAGATTGTATGGAGACAGCTCTTGTGTGTGAAGTTTCGCTTTGAAGGCCTAAGGCTCAGAAGAAGCTTCAAAGGACCTTCTTGTAGTTTCCAATCCAGTTCTGAATGAGACAAAACAAAAATATAAAGGCTGTCAGGCACCTCATTAACTTTTCACACAGTCTCAACACCTAAAGTGGGAAGTGGACCAGACCTTTTGTGGAAATAATAATAACAGAACAGGCTGTTTGTTGTGACAAAGACATTTCTTTGCTCATGTTGTGGAGCAGACTGAGCAGATCACATACACATGAGAAGTAGGCCAGTGGTATGAGGCTTGACAATGCTTTGACATGAGTTAGATTTGATTTCATTTGCAACATAGGGATGTAGATAAGAAGTGTACCATTCACTGCTTATCAGCTCCTGATGATGAGCCAGTAATGGACTCTGGACACAGCAAACAATACTCATTTATTTCTCACAAGTAAATCATTATAATATCATATTTGTTTTTTTACTACATCAGTCAAGTTGAAAATATGCATGTGCAGATAGCATCCGGTGAACAGAAACCTGTATAAAAGCTTATATAATAGTATAAGCTTTTATGCAGCATATATAAAAGTATAAAGGCTTATCTGGACATATGCACCTGGGATATGATGTTTGCATTAACAAAAATGCAAGTGGGATACTCCAAAAACATTATTTGCAAGACTTTATAAAAATCATAACTCTGATGCAATCGTTTTATTTCAAGTTCTAGAAATCCACATTTCGGCACATTTAGCCTTCTTCATGATAAAAGCCAGCAATTATTTGACATAAATAGTGTCTAGGACAGCAGGTTCAAATTAGGGCTCACAAGGTATCAACATAGAAACACCAGCCTGGTATCCCGTGACTTTACGTCCATAATGGATGATTCTGCACCTCACAATTTATGTCCAGTGCTAACGCAGGAAGTAGTGTGTCCTTTATGAAGCGAGGTGGAAAATAAGAGTGTAGAGGTTGGGGTGGTGGATGAATGTGTAGCACATATGACTTTTATGCAGGTGACTGGAGTTCTTGGCCTATCACAGTCCTACAATAATAACCACCATCTTCCCCTAACCTTAACCATATTGTTCTTGCCATGCATGCAATATTTCAGAAAGCCAAAATTTTAAAAAATGTTGTCATTGGATGTAACAAAAAAAAATCTGTAAAGACAGAAAAATATCCTTAAAGTCAATGTGTAATACACATGTACAATATCAAGATTTACAAGGAAAAAATACAAAATAAGCATTTAGCAACATATATACTGTATTTATTTAGAAAAAAACTACAAGAAAATCAAATAATGCATTCAATTCAATTCAATTTTATTTATATAGCGCCAAAGAAGTTATCTCATTGCACTTTTCCTATAGAACAGGTCTCGACCGAATGCTTTATAATATTATAATATTCCTGTCAATATCACGTATTATAAATGGAATTGGAGCGTATACAGAAAATCATGATGGAGGTCTTTCTTTGCTATAAATTACATCTTCAAGGAACTCTGTGTTAATTTTGACTGACCAGTGAATTTAAATCTATGTTAGTCAAATGTAGTCTATAAAGTCAAGATGTGCCGAAATGTTGATTTCTTGAACTTCAAACAAAAATATTGCATTTGTGTTATGTGTGCTGTTACCCACTTCTTTATTTGATGTCTACCTGTGAGCTAGCACCTCATTATGATACTGTAGGTGTGAGTTTTTCTTCATATCTCCAACTTGCAAGACTTGTCATTTTGTCTGCTGACTCCTTTCCAGCGGAGATTGGAAGCAAATAAAGCACTTACTACCTGACCAAAACATACTTTTCAGTGCATTCAGTGTTACATTACTAATATTGTATAAACATAATTTGTAAAGACTGCACCTGGTGACAACAGTAATAAAAAGATGTGCTGATGGAAAGACAGCTGTACAGTCACCAGCATATCTATTTCAGTATGGAAGAAACTACATAACACACCATTTACGCAGCACTGTGTATAAGTTGTGTCTGTGTATATGTGTACTTTTCTGTGCACAGGCTGTTACTTTTGCCATCTGCACATCTTGGCATATTGAGCAGCATAAGACTGCCTGCTGGTGTGCTGACCCTCCTCTATCTCTGATTCATACGTCTCCTCCTCTTGTTCTTCTTCCTCCACCAGCTCTTCCTCCTCCTCCACGCCTCTCTGACATTGTAAGGTGCTGCGAGACTGCAAATGAAATAAGGTGAGAATTCTCAGGTTCACTGAGTGATGGCGTTCAGGACAGCAGTTCAAAACTGAACAGAGCATAACTCAAGTTTCTGTCTTATCCTTAACAAGCACTCTCATTCTGTCACTATGGTAACATTAGGGCTCACCCTCCTGGCTGTGTCTGGGTATTGGCTGTGTTGCTGTCTGTGGTTTTGGCCTGTGGTAGAGGCCAGCATTGACCTGAGGCTTTGACCTTTAGGGGAGGCCAGAGGAGGACTGGGGTAGCGGCTCATGAGGGGAGAAGAGTAACTGCTCAGAGGGGTGTCCAGGCGCCCAGCCGGAGAGTCGGACACCTTGATACGTCCATTGAACAGCTATGGAGTAAGGAAGACAGTGTCATGCTAACTCCAAAAACAGCACAAAGACAGAGTTTCAAGCGTTTAGCTTTACTTTAAAACTATCGTTATTGCCTGATGATGAAGCTTGAAACTGCAATTGTGACTCTGTCCTTTTTTGGAGTAAATCTACTGTTGGGACTCCACAGATGAATTGGGTGATTGTTCAGTGGCTCTCAGGATTGTGGGACAAAAGAGTATGCAGTCTCCTAACAAAAGTTCAGTTAACAAAGCATTGGCCATCAGCGATCATTTGTTCTGCCTCTCTTTCTCCTGGAATCCTTCACTGCAGCAGACAGCTGTGGCTTTCTCCTTCTCAGTGTGGCTCACCAGAAGACAACCACCTGAACTCTGTCCTCCTGGCTTTGCCGTGTAATCTGCTTGGAGCAGAAACACGCAGCAGAACCAAAGTCTCCTGATCTACTGTTAGATCTCAGCAATAAAGTTTAGTGCCAACAGCCATTGCACAAAGCCTGTTAGCTAACTTTAAGAAGCACAAAGCAAGTTAACGCCGAGCTGTTAACTCTGTAAGGACAACCACAGACGGAGCGACGGCTTCCTCTCTACAAGCGGACACTGCACAGCAAAAGACTCTTCCACAGCGGAACCACAATTCTTCCCAGCTTGGCTCGTCTATGACAGACTGACCGCCAGCTAACAGTAGCACCAAAGCCACCTCTCTTGCCCTCCCATGGACGGGTAACGTAACAACTGTGCATAGCATAGAGTGTATAATAGCTAAGCAAAGGACTGTTGAGGTTATTATTGTAACCGTAGTTCGGAGGCAGAACAAAGAAACATACACACATTCCTTTATTTAGAGTTAGTCTTCCTATTGTGTGTTTTTGGCTTTGGTTATCTGTTAAATAAATGCTTGTGTATAATTATGCTGGCTTCTTTAATGTTGCACAAGAGTGAGTAATTTGCCAAACTCTTCTATGTTGAACTCGTAATCCTTCAACGTACTAGCTATGTGTATTTAGTACTCATGAATAGTAGCATTATTGTGTCAACTTTGTTGAGCTGCTGTTGGACTGAAAGAGACTACACCTGTATGCCTACTTGTCTTTTGCTGAGAACTGTCAAACTGACCACTTCCAGATTTGTTTCCCTTTGGGACCAACCACTTTTAGTCATTACCACTTTCTTTTACACACACATGCACACTTTATGTTAGAGTGATCATAGCCTAGACACGGCTAAAGAGCCGATTCCCAGTCATTTTTGTAACATTATAAATACCAAAATGTTGAATTTCCAGTGTAGGATCAGAAAATTCTTTGCTTTGGTGCCATCCAGTAGTAGTATGAAAAATGGCACTGTGGTAGATCGCAATGCACTGAGCAAGAGCATTTGTAGTAACACTCTTAGAAAACACTTAAATTCTAACAGTCAGGAATAATTTAGACATAAAGGGCTTCCTATAAAGGTAATGTGAGGGACTAGAGGAAATTAAGTGTGAGGAGCTGCTGGTTCCAGAAGTGTTTTTCCCCATTCTGTATTCCCACTTATTTTGTTTTTTCTTTTAATGATATCCTCAATGTTAGTTAACATAGAAACCTGGAACTCTCCTGTATAATGTAACAGCCACATAAGTTTATGTTATGGCCACCAGTTTCAATTATTTCAACTTCATTTCTGCAATATTATGTTCTTTCCATCAATTTGGCATGGCTGACTGCTCTAAATATTACAATACCCATTTTTATCTTCTATCTAAAAGGTCCTCTCACTTTGCAACTCTATTGCCAGATTATGCTTTATCACATGAGCAAAATCTCCATGACTAGGTCTAATTTAGAAATCCTTTTACACCATTTGACATTATCATCTTATAAAGTTGATATGCTGAATGTGGCAGTAAACAGAATGTGGCACATCCAGAATCTTTAGTTACATCAGTAATCACACATTTTTGTTTCAGGTATTATCAGCTGTATAATTAGCATAGGCTACCTCCAGATCCTTTTGAATGTTCATTGCCTCCAGGTTGTGGTATGTGTGTGTATAGACCTCCAGCACTTTAGCATGGAAGAGCATCTCCACTGTGATGAAGTTTGTGAAAATCCTCTGCCAAAAAACAAAGAAATGGTTGTTGTCAGTGTGATATTGATTCTTGCTGGAGGATGTATGTGTACAGTATATGTGAGGCTGACTTTGATATCCTCCAGCTTCTGTCTCTGGAAGTCTGTGATGGTCTCCTCCAGTTGTCTGATACTGTGCTGGGCATTGTTGGAAGCCTTCTGTGCATTTACTTCTGCCTGTCAATTAACACACAATACAATACACAAAGCGTTACCTCACAGTCTGTATGAGCTGCTTGAAGGGTCGGTAATGTGATGATATTCATGAAATATTAATATAATCATTTACATTACCTGAGACTGAAAGGTCTTGTCAAGAAAATATTCTAAAGTGTAATTGTGTACAATTGTAAGTTGCAAACGTGTTTAATAATGACTACATGCGAAAGTCATATAACATATACTGTCCCATACAAAAAAACAGATATATAAGCACATATATGTACATTGCATATATAATATATATAGTATGTCAATGTATGTCTCTCACCAATATCCATAACTAAAATAAGTCACATATATACCAAATACATACTGTATACCACATATTTTTCAAATTATAGTAAAATGGTCATTTTTATTTATGACCAAGATATTTTTTTTTACAGACATATACAGTACAACATATCTATTTTATAAGATATAAAATTTATGCTGATATATATGAAGTTAGGTCATTGTTCCTTATATAAATAAGACATCCATCCGCCAGCTGGTGGATGTGAACCAAAATCATATTTTTGATGTGAAGCAACAGCTAACCACTGCACCAACATGCAGCTAGACAAATATCCCAAAATATAGAATTTTCTTGTATGTGCGTGTATTTGAAATGGCATGGCTTCATAATTTTGATAAAATAATGTTGATGTAACGAAATACTTTTGCATACTTTACTTTTGAAAGTTTTTCCCCCTTTACCTCTGTAATAGCAAACCTTAGATATGAGATATTTTCAAATGTTTTGCAAAATATAAATTGCAAAAAATTGCATGTGATAATTCAATATCCTATATGTCTTTGTTATGACAACTTGACATTAACCAAGATAAAAATGTCTTTGTTATGACAACTTGACATTAACTAGGACAAAAATGTCTTTTTTATGACAACTAGATAACCTGTCATAAAAATGCCATAACAGGCCTAATTATCAAACTTAAAGAAACTATTTAGCTTTATGTGTTAACATTACATTATACTGTCACAGGTGGTTGGTTTTGACTTTGGCTGTCATGAGACCATTATAATTGTGTCATGAATAATTCCCTTGACCTCAAGTAAAGTGGACCCATTTGGACATGTCATAAAGATGTCATTAAATGTTATAAGGCCAGTTTGATGACAGAGTACAGTACCAAGGTGATTTAAGGAGTCTCCTGATGGACACATAGCATTGCTTGTTACTAAAGTAACGTTAGCTAACTTTACCACGTTGGTAGTGGTTGAGGTGAGTTTCCCCCCTTCACTGTGAAGCACTTTGGGTATCAAGATAAAGTGCTGACGTTATATAAATGTAACTAATCCATTATTATTATTATTATTATTATTATTATTATTATAACCGCTAACTGCTGCTAATTGTAACTGTTAGCTGCTGTCAGCTAGTTAGCTAGTTAGTTAGTGACTAGTTAACCATTCAGGCCAGCCGTCCTATTAGCTGACTCAGGCCCGGGGTGCCAGGAGTCAAACCCAGCAAGAAAACCACCTCAGTACTGTATTCCCTGTCAAACTGGCCACCGTCGGTCTCGGAGGTTGTGTTCATCCCGGTCATAGAGTGGGCCCGGTCTGGCCGTGTTCACAGGACGCTAGACGGTGATGCTAGCTTCATTGTGGTGGGGACGCACATTCAGCGCTATTGGCTAAACGCCAATCAATATCCGCAACAAGACCCTCCCTAGCTTCCTGTTTTTACAGGAAACACGTAAATATGCAGACTCAAATACCACTCTGCTAGCTGTTTTGTTCCATGGATGTTGCTCCCCCGTCCGGGACCGAACCGAACACAACTTCCGAGACCGACGGTGGCCAGTTTGACAGGGACAGAGCTAACTAGCTAACAGCAGCTAACAGTTACAAGTACATTCACTTCCGTACTGTAGTTAAATACAATTTTGAGGTACTCACTTTACTTGTTACTTTATATGAAAACTACACTACATTTCAGAAAGAAATATTGTACTTTTTACTCTACTACATTTATGTGACAGCTGTAGTGACTAGTTACTTTTCAGTTTAAGATTTTACCTAAAAAAACATTTGCATTAACCCCTCAACATTTAGCTTTCTACTTTTATTTTCCCTTAAGTGTTTTTACGTTTGGAAAAATAATTTTACTCCACACTGTCTAGTATAGATATTCTGTTTCAGCTTGTTCCAGCTCTTCATTGAAGCTACATGATGTTTACACTAAGTGACATGACTGCATAATTCGTATGGCTCCATCAAATGGAAATATTCAGGATGTCTTGTTTTAAAGTAATTTCTTCAAATTTCACAATCAGATTACGTGTCTTTGGCCTCTAATAAATTTCTGTGGGTTTGAACAATGTTAGGCTGCATGGCTTGATTTTGTACTGACTGACCCATTAAACAAATTTATCATGAATGCGTGGTGATGAAAAGAGTCAAATGTCTGTATGTAAAGGATACAATGCTCTGTCGATCTGCTGGGTTCCGCAGTCTGATTTTCTCCAGTTTCTGCAACTCTTTCAGCTCCCTGTTCAGATCAGTGCTGAACTTCTTCAGATCTATCTGAAAGGTAGATACACTGTCAAATCACACAACACACAAAACTAAGGCCAGTCAGTCTTTTTAACGGAGTGTGTATATGTGTAACACTGTCCTCACAAGACAAAAGACAGCACTGGATGATTAAATGCATAAAATTACTTATGTATACCTCCCTTCTAAGAATTGCCACCATAACATGCTGGAGGGGTTACTGTAACCCCATAACCCTGAGTGCTGTGTTGTTGGGGACAATAGCTCCTGGTAGGCTCACCCAAGGCTGCTCCCAGGCAAGGGGTCAAGAGCGATTCCAGTAACCTTATGGAGTGACAACTTTGGAAGTAAGCTACATCACTCAGATTAGGGAGACTGGGGCCCTTTCCTGGAGCCAGGCCTTGTGGACGTAGGGATTGGGTGCGTTACCAATACGGCAGCAGGCAAAGGCAGGGACATTGGTGTGCTGACCCCAGGCTACTAAACTAGATTTATCTGACAAAGGCCTATAGAGGCCATATGAATTATGACTGTTGTCTGTCAGGAATAAAGGTGAATGAAGAGTGACATTGTAGTGCTGCAAACCCTCTGGGGAGGAGGTCAGGGTGTATGGCTGGGTCACCACAGCCTGTGACTATGACACAGGAAACCACCTGTTTTCTACCAACAGTGGTGTCTTTTAACCATGTTAAGCCAGTTTCTGTTCCTAAACCTAATCAAACCTAAAGCATGGCAGTGGCAGATCTGAAAATTTTGTAAAGGGCCCCAGACAGTTTTGGAAGGCATTGACACATGATGTTGTTGTGCTGATTGTGCCCGAATATAACTTTTTTTCATTCTGGAAATTGCATTTAAAAAAGTGGGGTCTGTATTGTGTTCGAGGACTAGAAAATCATGCATTTTCTACATCAGATATTCTTTTTGAATGGAGAGAATACCAGCGTAACACCTGCTCTTACATAGTGTTGCATTAATGTTGTTTTTTATAATCTGTCTCTTTAGAGTTAGTCAGTCCTAAAAGTGTTTCATTTGCCCAGTGCAACCTTCAAGAGCTTCTGACGGCTCATGTAACGGAGGAACTAAAACATCTTCCGACATTTTTATTGCAGAAACAAATAGAGAACTGAATTATCTGTCAAGTTGCCAACAATAACGATGGTGACGAGCTCAAAAGACAGACAGTCTGAAAAATCCTGTCAGAAAAAATAAGTTTGACCGCTTCCAAGAGTCTGACAAGAGAGCGTGAGTATGTGACTGATAAGACTAGCTACACAAATGTGGGATTTACGTTCTGCTTAAGTATTTCCTGTTTCACTTTTAAGAAAAAAAAGCTTGAAGGATAAGGTCTATTTATAGTATCTCAGGGAAATTATCTAAAAGTGTTTTGCATCTTCAAAAATGTTTTCCAAATAACAAGTGTTTGAAAAGGGGTGTCATCTTAGAATCAGGGTCGTCTTGTATTCGGGCCAATATGGTAATCAGCTGACATCAGCTTCATGCAGATATATCAGTATCGGAAGTACACATCTGTATCCAAACTCACCATTTTATTTTTGATTATGTTTCCATAGGCTTTTAGAGGAGCAACAACTCTTGTCTCCAGTCTCTCTACCTGCAACATTAAAGCATTCATCATGACAACAACCACGTTAAAGAGTTTGATGCAGAAAATAGAACACATTGATGCATGGATAACTACAGTGTCCCTGACCTGAGCCTGTCTGTAGTCCTGCACCATGGCCAGGTCTTCAGCCAGGTTTTTCAGGCCAGTCTGGAGCTCTGGGTCCTCTGTGCTGGAGAAGTCAAAGAGCTGAGCCACCAGGAGGTCTGCCTTGTCTCTGATCTTGGCTGTTTTCCTGGTGTAGGAGGCTAGCAGGGTGCACATCTCACCCAGGTACTTCTCAGCATGTTTCACTGTCTGCTCCATGCTCTTCACCTGGACATCCCTGCTGGACAAAATCAAGAGAAAACATTGGAAATAGGATGTGTTTTACTATAACATACTGGAAATAAACTAGCTTGTTAACATTCTGTCCAAAAGCTCCCCAGCTTACAGAGGAGCTGTTAAAACTGCCTCATTGTTATCGTCTCTCTGGATAATGTGAAACATAAAAGCACTGACTCGTACCTGGAGAAGAGGGTGTTCATGTTTGTTCTGTTGTCCTCCCCACAGCTCTTCTGCTCTGTTGTTTGCCTTGCCTGGTTCTCACCTGTACCAGGTAACGGAAGACTGTTGCCATGTAAACACCAACAACAGATGGTGTGTAATAGCTGTGGCGAGGGTGTAAGTGATGCTCTTTGCCACATGATGGCAGCAGAGTATTATTATGGCCATCTACTGGACCTTAGAATTAGTGAGGAGTCTTTCTGTCTCTCCGTATAAAGGATTATGTAAGGAGTGCTGCATATTACAAAGGAAAAAATATCTTTTCACCATGTCAGTTCATTCTCTGTATACTGTACACAAGATATGACAAGACACACAGGATTTTGCAGCTTACATAGCTTTCTGCAACAGTGTATTTTTATACCACTACCACTGAGGCACCAAAGCCTATCTTACCCTCAAATTCACTGTCCGTGTAGTGGAAGAACCTTGCTTCTTTAGTGTCCAAAGGCAATTGAACTTTTTTTTTTCATTTAAAAACAGTAAATCATGTAAATGAGAAAGGGAATGCAGATTGATAGTGTTATAACACTACACTACACAATTACACAACAGTTTTTTCTGCTTCCAAAGGACATGACCAGTGGTGGAACAAGTATTCAGCTCCTTTACTTAAGTAAAAGTACCAATACAACAATGTAAAAATACTCCATTACAAGTAAAAGTCCTGCATTCAAAATTCAAGTAAAAGTACAGAAGTATTATCAGCAAAATGTACACAAGGTATCAAAAGTAAAATTACTCTTTCCACAGAAAAATACCCGCTGTGAGTGATATTATATACTGTATGACATTATAAGATTCTTATGATGCAAAAATGTGTAAGTAGCTCTCCAAAGGGTCACAAAATAAATCTGAGGGATGTTGAGATAGGGTAGTAAGGAAAAAAACAAACAAAACAAAGCTCTGCTACACACATTTATATTCATGTTTTGGAGTTTTCTCTAATCTTTGGTAGAACTTCTAACAACTCATAGACATCTGAAACATGACACAGGGCCCCAACTGGACACTGCTTTTTTGTAAGGGGTCACAAGCCAAAAAGGTTTGGAAACACTGGTTTAATCTTTAATAATGCATTTAATTTTATAAACGTATCATATGTTTTATGTAATCTGTTTTTGTTATCTGCAAAATAACTAGTAACTACAGCTAAGGTAGTGTAGTAAAAAGTACAATATTTCCCTCTGAAATGTAGTGAAATAGAAGTATTAAGTAGCATAACATGTAATACTCAAGTAAAGTACAAGTACCTCAAAAATGTACTTAAGTACCGGACTTGAGTAAATGTACTTAGTTACTTTCAAAGGGGGAATAATGTCATAATATTAACACATATAGCAAAGGGAAACAGCCTTCAAGTGGCGTACTTCAAAGATAAATAGAAAGTCAGTGAGAACGTCCAACATGCAGCAGACTTAATGGAAGATATTATCTTTGTACAGACAGTAGAGGGAGGCTGGATACAGGCTGACACTGTCACAGAGAAAAAGAAAAAAAATCTCGAGGCTGATGCTGCAAGTGCAAAATGTTTTAAGTTAACACATTTATTATTAAAAAAAGTGTAAAATCCTGCTAGCTGCAGTGATAACATTAGCAGTCCGCCGGTGGTGTCCAGGATTAAAAATGAACAGAGGACTAAGCTGATTCTAAAACACCTCAAGGCACTTTCTCTCATGGCAATTGAGAGCAAACTGACCAATACATTTACATTCAATACGAATTTTGTTCCCAATCTGACCATGGAGGTGGGTCATAGAATGTGAACCAAATAAAATAATCAACACAATTAGTTGTTATTAAAAAATAAAGTGGATATAAATAATGCAACTTCTGCTTTGCTTTCTTTTATAGTCAAATAAGATCAAAAGTTATCTAATAGATAACAATAGATAGCCATCTATTGTGTAAGAAAAAACATTCAGTTCTATTCTAGCATCCCATTCTCATCCTTTATTTTTTTTAATGGCTCTTTTTCACTGTGATGATATTATTCACAGTTCGGTGTAGTCCCTCATTCATCCAGGAGTGTTCCATCGTAGTAAATATTGAGTGATAGATTGATTCTGAAAACAGTGTCCAGATGACTACAACTTTCTACGATTATTCACAGTTGCAGTAACCTGGAGGGAAATAACCAAAGGTCGTGTTACTGGTGTTGTTGAAGTTTGAAGGAAGTTGTCCACTGGGTACACAAATTAACTTCATTTTCATGAATAAATAAGTCTTGCTCATATTCTTTAGCTCATGTAAAACAAAATGTAGGCCTACTGTAAGATACCTTCCAGCACATGTGAGATTTCTGTTGTCACACAGCTGTGAGACACTTTTAAGAAGTTCAACTAATTTAAATGAAAGTATTTGGGCTTACCTATGATGGGGATCATTACCCAGGCATCATACAGGATGTTGACTCTGACAGGTGCGTTTTGGTGAAAACCATGGGTCATGTTGGCAAAAATAAGTTTTTCTGGCCAATAAAAGATGATATTGTCTGGTATGGCCAGAAGATGTTCTTAGACTGGTCCCAGGGCCTCAACCAGTACAAAGAGGCACGTGATGTTGGATCCTGCAGTTTGGGTAGAAATATGCTCTGTTCTTGACCATGAAGGATAGAGGCACCCTTGGTCCATATGCAAATTTGACAGATACATACTGTGAGAGTAAAGTGGCTATGCCTAGATATACCAATATTAAAATTCAGATGTAGTACCGCCACCAAGTAAATATTTTTAGTGAATGCAAACCCCTATTTGTATCATTCTGAAGTTAAACTGTAAAATAGGATTGTTACATTAAAAAAGTTTGATTTAGCTTAATTTAATATTCAGTATTCAATTTTTTTAATTTAAATTTCAAATTAATTTTACCATTCAATTTAACTCACTTTAATTTAAAACCTTAGAGGACAGGAGTTTTTGTTTGTTTCATTTTGAACTAAAAAAAATGCCAAACTTTGTAAAAAGTTCAACTCACTAATTTCAAACTTCATAAATGTTAGTTTCAATTGATTACCTTTTAAACAGATGTAAATTCAAGCTGTATAAATCTATGGTTCGACTGCCATTCTTAAGTTGAACTGTCTTTGTTTGCTTTTTTGTTTACTTTTTAAAAGATAAGTCCAACTTTTATTTTCTAGATTAATGGATTAACCCTTTGGTTTATAAAATGTCAGAAAAGTCCAAGGTGATGTCTTTAAATATGTTGTTTAGTTAGTCCAAAACCCAAAGATATACAGTTTAATATAATATAAATAGAGAAAAACAGGAAGTCCCCATATTTGAGAGGTTGAAAACTGTATTTTCTGCCATTTTTGCATGAAAAATCACTTTAACAATTAATTGATTATCAAAATAGTTGGCAAAATGTTTTTCTGTCAAACGACTAATCGATTTGTCGACTAATCATTGCAGCTCTAGTTTCAGCACATAGAGAGCAGGAAAGAAGCAAGTTTCTGCCATCTGATTTAATGTGCATTAATGGTTTAAGTTAAGATAACACAGTTCTATTGCAAAATTGATGTTACTTTGTGTCAGGGATTGTTTACCAATGCTGTTTGTCACATGTCATGTTCCAACACATGCAATCTTTTCCACCACACAATGTCATCTCCATCACAACACATATTTAAGGAAAATTAATAAAAAATAACGCAATCACACTAACAATTTCTTGTAGTTTTGAAAATTGTGCAGTTATGGTTACAATTAATTTACAGAATTGGAAAACTCATGATTGTGCCATGTAAGAAATTGATTGAAAGAAATTAGTGGAACAATTCAAAGCTATTTTTCATCTAAACAATTGAAAAATAATATCTTTAAAATCCTAAAAATAAATACATTTATGCATTTGGGCACACCAGTGTATGAAAACACAAGGTATGTTAATAATTTTGTTTAAAAAACACCTTTTTTTGTGGTGTGATGGAAATGATGATTTCCTCTGAATGTTAAAATAAAATTACAAAAATGATATATTATGTAAATAATTTCATCACAGCCAGGAAGTGTTTGTACACAGGATGGAGAAATAAAACATATCAATACATATCTCTATTGTCATGGACCAGCTTAAACACTCACAAGAAACTCCAGGACACAGATGATTCATTTCCATAAAGTTTACTAGGCATATTGTGAAACTGTAATGCAATACAAATGTAATATGTATTAATATTAAATCCAAATACAAAGTGACAGAAAAAACAGCACAGATTATCTACAAAGCGGTGATCTATATAGTAAACGCAATCGAGCTAGTAAACAATTAGCAGTAATAAACATAAAGCTAACTTAGCCGTCTCAATAACCTTACAAAAGATGAAAATAGGCACTATCCTAATATTATATGATGAGAAATACTCACAGACGTTGCTTTAGCAAAAGAGGAGAAAGCGATCGCATGAGAACGGATGACCGGTAGAGCTCGCACACTGCTGTAACTGACTACCGCACGGCTATCTACTTCCTGATTCAAGACGTGCGCCGGTATTACGTTACTATAGTTACAGAAATAAACAGATCGCACTGTACTGCTGAGACAAAATAAAAAATACTTTTTTTTCTAAAGCGGCATGACACTCCCCGCTTGGGGTCTTTAAAGAGCCCACATTAATTAACAGAATTGGTCTTTGGAGAAAAAAGCAAAACCACTTCTGTAACAGGCCGAGAAAAGGTCTTTCTGGTTCCATCCTTAACAATTTCCACTTGAACTTTCCGAACCAATCCATCTTCTCCTGGAAAGGTTTTTGTGATAATGCCTTTAGGCCATTGATTTCTCTTAGCTTGATTGACATCTGTATCACTTCTGTCACAAAATCACGGTGGTCCTCCACGACGAGAAAGCAGTGGAACATGTGCTCGATGTCGGCAGTGATCGCCACCTGTTCCTTCCTAAACCTCATAAGAACACCTAGCAAGCTATTATTAAGGCCGGGACCAGTGAGCAAGATATCGGTGAGCGACACTCCTTCATATGATGCACTGCTGTCGAAGACCACACGAATCCTATCTGGTTTCCTTGGATGATACACACCAAACAAAGGTAAGTACCAACACTCTTGTCCAGGCTGTACTGGCGGGGCGACTTCAGCGTGTGCCTTCTTGAACATCTTCTCCATAAACCCTAGAAAATCGGCTTTCATCTGTGGTCGTTTTTCCAATGAGCGCTGGAGCGAGATAAGACGGTCGACAACATGCTTCCTGTTGTTAGGAAGACGCTGTCTCGGCGACCGAAAGGGTAAAGGTGCAACCCAATTTTTGAAACTGTCTTGATAGTACTCAGCTTCCATTATCTTCAGAAACTCTAAATCCTCCATGGATGGAGTGAGTCTATGGTCATCGGGAGAACAAGCGAAGACGGTTTGCCCTAAACAGTCTCCACTGTCATTGAACCACGGATGGAGGTTGGTGCTGGATGATGCTGAGGTCTAGACGCTTGACCAAATACCTCTTTCACTCTGATCTGGTTGTTGCATGGTTGAAGATAACTCGTACGACCGTTCTCTAAGATGGCTGTTTTGTAGCTTCTCACCTCTTGCGTTCTGTGAGCACCTCCAAGGCACACATCGCCAACGATGACCCATCCTAGATCAAGCCTTTGCGCAAACGGTGCATCTCCTGGGCCACTTATCTGTTCTTGGACCTTATGTACTTGTAAGATGTCTCTGCCCAGTAAGAGGAGAATTTTGGCATCCGGATCTAAAGGCGGAATCTTGTCAGCGATGCGCTTCAGGTGGGCATGATGGTCGGCTGCTTCTGGCGTAGGAATCTCAGTGCGAACGTTAGGGATTTGGTAGCACTCCAAGAGTGTAGGCAGATGAATGCTTATTTTCTTGCCCACCACATCTCTGAAGACCCTGCACAGGTCTTGAGGGTATGTGAGTAGGAACTTCCAGAGATCTTAAAAATCTCAAAGAACTCCGACCGAGCCAGGGAGTGATTGCTCTGTTCGTCTAGTATGGCGTACATTCTCTTGGACTCCTTCCTGCAGCCATTGAGGAACACACTGACAAGGCAGATCTTAGCACATGTTCTGGCACTCAATCCTTCACCACATACTTGAGTGCACGTCGACTTGACCTCCCGGTTTTCTGCTTTGTGCTCCTCCCCGCCATCCTCTGAAGTGGAAGGGGACGACTTAGATCTCCAGGTAGGTGGGTAGGGGTGAAGTGCTGTCACATGAGCCGCACTCCCACAGTCCGTACATTTTATCTCAGCGGTGCAATTCTTTGCGAGATGGTCTGTGGAGGAGCAACAGCGAAAGCAGATGTGATGCTCTTTCAAAAGCTGTTTGCGATCACTTATGCTCTTCTCACGAAAGCCTCTGCATTTCCTCAGAGGGTGGGGCTTTCTATGCAGAGGGCAGTGTTTGTTAGGATCAATACGTTCAGTACTTTCTCTACACTCGGGCTTGGCAGTTCCCGAGACCTGCGTCTTGAGAACGTATACAGATGTTTTAATAGGTTTCTCCCACTTACTCTTTCTCTCTGCTGGAGCTTGCGTGAAGAAGTTAAAACTTGGGTCAGTGCGAGCCCTTGCTTCCGTGGCGATGAAGTTTACTAACACGGAGAAAGGTGGAAAGCTAACGAAATGCTCCTGTTTGTATCTTGTGCCAAGGTAAAGACACTTTTCTTGCATGTTGTATGGAAGTTTCTCGATAATAGGCTTAATGCCTCTGGAGGTATCCAAACACAACAAGCCTGCAAGGTAGCCGTCTTCTTTGGCCGCTTGTAGCTCCGACAAGTCGGCTAGATCCCTGAGTCTTTGTGGATCCTTCGTTGTAACCTTTGGAAAGTTTTCTAGCTTGTTGAACAAAGCCTGTTCGACGGCCTCTGTTGAGCCATATATTTCTTCGAGGCGTTCCCATGCCATGCGCAATCCAGTTGTTGGATCCTTAATGTTAACTGTTTTAATTCTTCTTACTTGTTCTGTCGACTCTCTTCCTAGATACTTGGTGAGGAGGTCGAGTTCTCCTGCATCAGACAGGTCTAGATCGGCGATAGCGTTC
This sequence comes from Siniperca chuatsi, assembly GCF_020085105.1. Lineage (NCBI taxonomy): Eukaryota > Metazoa > Chordata > Actinopteri > Centrarchiformes > Sinipercidae > Siniperca > Siniperca chuatsi. The sequence continues at coordinate 4,605,238 of NC_058060.1, read as the reverse complement.
AGGAATGATGTTTTCCAGGCCCAATAGTTCATTGGCTGGTCATCATATGCGGTTAGACCTGAAGTCACCAGGCTGCTACGAGCTAGGTATTTAATGAGATCTCCAGTGGACGTAGAATGGTCATAGCTAGTTCCATAAGGTGTCTCGTGAGCATGTGTGCGTGCAGGAGTTGAGGGATCCACTTTGATGTTCTGTTGCAGACGACTCCCACTGCACTGAAGCACTGGGACAGAGTTAAGCGCTTGATTGTAGCTTTGTTGTAGCGGCGCTCCACTGGTCTGAGGAGCTTGATGAGCTTCATGTGGCATAATGTCTGCGGAAGCAGCAGCTTGATTTTGGCGCACGCTGAGTGAGTGAGGCATTGAGAAGATAGCATCATTAGGTTGGGAATACGGAGGATGCAGCATTGGCGGAGCATAATCACTACCTCTTCTGACTGATAAATCTCTGCTGCATAGGCTGGCTTGCACCGACACATAAGCGGCAACTCGCTGGTCTTTGACCGATTGAGGAACCTGGCTGCTAGCCTTACTGCATACTTCAAAACCCATATCTTGTAGACCAGCCATGAGGGCATTCGCCTCTGCTATGGCTGCATCCTTTTCTTTCTCATCATTTAATGCATCAAGATTAGCTTGAACGCGGGCTTGCTCTACTTTAAGTTCGATTTCCTTCTGCTTGTGTGCTGCTCTAGCTTGCGCTGCTTCAGCCGTCGCCTTTGCCATGGCAACAGCCATACTAATCTTCTGGACCATAAAAATCAGTATTGGGACTGATACAATAATTTTGCAGCCAGCGGTGTCTGTCCCGTAGCATGGTGTGTTTGTTTGGTTGGGGCTTGATGTCCACATCAATGGTGCTGAAGTGCTGCGGTAAGCGTATTGTCTCATTTCCGGTCACTGGTGCTTGTGTGTTACTGGTAGCATGTTTTTGCTGCTCTAGCTCGTCCCAGTTAATTTTGTTTGATTATTCATTACAGCGGCTAATTTTCTGCTCTACATTTAAACGTACACTAGTTCTGCTCAAGCACTCATAGCTCTCTCTTTCTTTTAGCGACTTACACGCTAATCCCACAGTTTACACACTATTCAGTTTTGCTAGCTGGCAAAATACTCTTATAGGAAAGCCCTCCGTAATGCCAAATCAGCCTACTACTCATCATTAATAGAGGAAAATAAGAACAACCCCAGGTTTCTTTTCAGTACTATAGCCAAGCTGACAGAGAGTCACAGCTCTATTGAGCCATGTATTCCTATAACCCTAAGTAGTAATGACTGCATGAGCTTCTTTAATGATACAATTTTAACTATTAGAGAAAAAATTCATCACGTCCTGCCCTCAACCGGCAACAATTTATCCTTAAAGACAGGAACCTTAGAAACAGCCGTATATCCTGATATATATTTAGAATGCTTTTCACATATGGACCTTCTTTAACTAACTTCAACGATTTTTTCATCTAAACCATGTCTCTTAGACCCCATCCCAACTAGGCTTCTTAAAGAAGTTTTACCCTTAGTTAGCACTTCTTTACTAGATATGATCAGTCTGCCTTTATTAACAGGCTATGTACCACAGTCTTACCTATAATCTTCTCTTTCTTTCTTAAGATTCTTGAGAAAGCAGTCTGCAATCAGTTGTGTGACTTTCTACTTAATAGTTTATTTGAGGATTTTCAGTCAGGATCTACAGTGCATCATAGCACAGACAGCACTGGTGAAAATTATATTACTTCTTCCTTCTAATTGCATCAGATAATGGACTTGTCTCTGTACTTGTCTTGTTAGATCTTAGTGCTGCATTCGACACCATTGACCATCACATCCTATTAGAGAGACTGCAACATTTAATTGGAATTAAAGGAACCACACGAAGCTGGTTTAAATCCTATCTATCAGATCGATCTCAGTTTGTACATGTTAACGATGAATCCTCCATGCATGCCAAAGTTAGTCATGGAGTTTCGCAAGGTTCTGTGCTTGGACCAATTCTATTCACCTTATATATGCTTCCTTTAGGCAATATTATTAGGAAACACTCCATAAACTTACATTGTTATGATACCCAATTATATTTTTTGTGATTTACGGGCTCCATGCTTTAACTGACTCTTCCTAGAGAATTAATCGGATTGATTACAAATGTTCGCAGAGCAATCAAAATAACGTCACGATGAAAAGTTGCTCAAACCTTGAGTTTTGTCGAACGGTGTGGCCATTATGGGGCGGCGAATTTTGATGTTTCATCATGAAACAAGGAAGTGGTTTGTAACACGACTGTACATGATCTAAACAAAACTTCATATGTTAATGTGAATAATGTTTTACACATTGATTTACTCCAGCCAACAGGTTCAGTACATCCACTTCAAATGTCGTCAGAAATTGACTTGACATTGGTGATGCTTCATTATAAAGATTGTGAGTTTTTGGCAAAATGCCTTGGCGTGAGAGCGCGGCTAATTTTGATGCTTCGCCATGACACAGAAAGCTGTTATAACTTCACTTTACATTGTCCCAGCTGCCCCAAATTTCACATGCTGGATAAGTCCAGGCCTGAACACATCTACATCCCCAAACTGAGTTATAGTCATAGCTCCACCTACTGGCAACAGGAAGTCACCCTTCAAAAATTAAGCCCCTCCTTGCGGTTTGATGTACATGATGTATGAAATTTAGGAGGCAGATGTAAGATGGCAACAGGAAGTTAATGGTCCCGTACTCTTACTCCTACCAGGTTAACCTGATCCTCCTCAAATTAGTTCAGCAAGTCTTAAGCTCTTGATGATGCTTCATTGTGAAGTTTGTGAATTTTCGTTAACGATATTGTTGATGTTTTGCAATGACACAGGAAGTTGTTGTAACTTCGGTGTACGTGGTCAAATCTGCCCCAAACTTCACGTTTGATAAGAGTCCCACCCTGAAGACATCTACATGCCAATATTCAGTCATAGCGCCATCTACTGGCAACAGAAAATGAAACGTTTTATAGTTTCACGTACTCCTCCTAGCAGGTTCACCAAGACATGATGCTATTTTGTGAAGCTTGTGAGTTTTCGTTGATGCGTTGTGGACCTGTGGACCTCAAAACAGATTTTTATAACTCCATGACTTGCTCATCACTATCTTAAATAAGTGGAATTTGTCCTTATTCAGTCTTGTGAGAAACAGTGTTAGGATTTTTAAATCCATCCACATTATCTGAAATCATACCAGGTTCTGTCTCTTTGCATCTGCAAGAGGATCATCTTCAGATGGATGCACTTCACAGCAGGTGCTGTTGGCCAGATACTCACTGGTAAGAAGAGTGATTAGAAAGTATTTTTCTGAAGAAATTGCATGTGATTGGTGTAAGCTGCTGCAGCTCAAAATGTGGACGATGACATGAAGACTTGTTTGCCATGATCTGTTACAAATCCATGGAGTATAAATGATGACAAAATTCAATTGTTTGGAATGACAGTAATTTCCAATATAATCCCAGTGACCCACCCAGGCTTCCTAAACCCCACACTGCACATCAAGAATCATGGTTGCACTTAAAATGATTTTTGGAGAAGATATAATCTTTCAGGGTCTATTTACTGTAGGCATTTTGTAAGAATGAATTGTGCACAATTAAATCAGTAAATCACTTATGGCCAGTAAGGTACACCTGCTAGTGAAATTACACCACATTTGTAGTAGATATTGTAGTGAATATGCTCCACTGCAGTAATTTGTTTGTCATGGCACACAATGTCACAAAGTTTTATAGCAGTTTATAGCAATTATAGCAAAACACTGTTTAGACAACAAATCTAAGTAGCAAAAAAAGGCTGGTGTTATTCTACCTAATTTTCTGTCAACAATTCCCACAAAAAAACCACAGCCAGCATTGTCACAGTCCGTCTATAATACTTTCTGACTTCCCTATATCTGTCTGTGGCTCTCAGCTCCAAGGCCATTGGTTCATACTGTAGACATAAATCTTTAAAAATAGTTGACAAATATATATATATAAAATATATATATATATATATATATATATATATATATATATATATATATATATATATATATATATATATATATATATATATATATACAGCGGCTGGATAGCTCAATTGGTAAGTCACAGGACTTCGACCGGGTTCGGGGCGCATTGAGCAATGACCATCATCCAGTGTGGAACGGCTGGATAGCTCGATTTGGTAGGCCATGGGACATTCACACGGGGGAACAAGGGTTTGAATCCCCCTCGGAGCACAATGAGCAATGACCCATCATCCAGTGTGGGTCCTTAGGCAAGACCCTTCACGCTGCTGCCTACCTCATGATGATGAGTGACAATGACATGCCGGCTCAGACGCCGCCCGGCCAAACAAGGTCTGCGTCAGGTGTTGGGGAACCAGGGCATCGAGACGACAAATGGGCTACTGGAACAAGACGGAGATGGGCGAGATGCGATAATAAGGCTCTGTTGGAATGCTACTACTCCAGTAACCCTAGTCAGAGGGGTTACATGCACAGGATGTGGGATGAATGGTTACTTCGAAACCCACAATCAATGCTTACAGCGAAGCAACTAGTAGCTCTGTGTTCCAACATCCACAAGCGGCAACTGCTATCACAACTTGAGATTGACGAGATACAACACAAATGCTACGGCAAGGGGGAGCCAGGACTACAGGTCAGAGGGGAGCAACCAGCAGCTCCCCAACCAGAGATTGGGTACGAAGCCCCAAGAGAAATCACGCTGAACGAGGCAGCGACTGACCTGAAAGATAAGATCATGGGGAGGATGAATACAAGGCAACCCCGACGCCAACTACAACGGCTAAGTGAAGTACCATCAGAAAGTCTCCTAGAAGATGTGAATGCAGCATTGAGAGCGATCCCTACCACAACCATCACTGAAACCAATGAGCTGATATACGCCTCAGCAGCAGTAATCCTAGAGATGCTTGGCTACATGAGAGCCAGCCATGAGAGACAGTACCCACCATGGAAACAAAGGTTGGAGGCAAAAATCAAGGAGGCCCGGAGAGAAGGAAGCCAACTGACAGAGGCTGAGAGAGGTGCAATGAGAAAGCAAGTACCCAAGAAGTACAACCAGATGCCCATACCTGAAGCACTTGAAACTGCCAAACAAAGGTTCCAAGCCTTGGCCAGCCGCCTAAAGAGATACATGAGAGATAATGAAGCCAGAAGAATAAACCGGCTGTTCGCAACTCAACCTGCGAAAGTGTATGCTCTATAACAGCAGAGCAGACCCACCAAGGCTGGAAACGGAGCAGTACTGGAAAAGTATATGGGAGAGGGAGGCATCACACAACAACGATGCACAGTGGCTGGCGGCTCTGAGAAAGGACCACAGCAACCTCCCTGAACAGAATCCAGTCACCATCACAGCGTCAGACATCCAAGAAAGAGTCTCAGGTATGAAGAACTGGACAGCACCAGGCCCTGACAGGATCCACACCTACTGGCTAAAGAAGCTCACTGCACTCCATGAGCACCTAGCAGCACAAATGAACCAGCTGCTAAGAGATGGGACGCACCCTGAATGGCTTACTGAAGGGCGCACAATCCTGATCCTGAAGGATCCCGCAAAGGGTACAGTCCCATCCAACTACCGGCCAATAACCTGTCTCTCCACAACATGGAAGCTCATGTCAGGCATCATTGCGGCTAAGATAAGTGGACACATGGATCAATACATGAGCAAAGCACAGAAGGGCATTGGCAGAGGAACCAGAGGAGCCAAACACCAACTCCTGGTTGACAGAACAGTCACCCAAGACTGCAGAACCTGACACACCAACCTGTGCACTGCCTGGATTGATTACAAGAAAGCATATGACTCAATGCCGCACACATGGATCACTGAATGCTTAGAGATGTACAACATCAACAGGACTCTAAGAGACTTCATTGCAAACTCGATGAGGCTGTGGAAAACCACCCTTGAGGCCAATGGCAAGCCACTTGCACAAGTATCCATCAAATGTGGCATATACCAAGGAGATGCTCTGTCCCCACTGCTGTTCTGCATAGGTCTGAACCCCCTCAGCCAAATAATCAACAAGACTGGCTGTGGATACCGACTCAGGAACGGGGCCACCATCAGTCACCTCCTCTACATGGATGACATCAAGCTATACGCTAAGAGACACCACCAGGATCTACAGCTCTGACATTGGGATGTCATTCGGGCTCGAAAAGTGCAGTCGAATGGTGACAAAGAGAGGGAAGGTAGTCCACACAGAAGGGGTCTCACTCCCAGAAGGAACAATAGCAGACATTGAGGATGGTTACAAGTACCTTGGAATACCACAGGCAAATGGCAACCTCGAAGAGGCAACAAGGAAGACAGCAATGGCCAAATACCTCCAACGAGTAGGAGGAGGTAGACGTGCTGGAGGAAGGACCACCATGGGAGGACAAACCCCTACGCGGGATGTACCACCGGAACATGACTGAAGTGGCTGATATCAAGAAGTCCTACCAATGGCTAGAGCGGGCTGGACTGAAGGACAGCACACAGGCACTCATCATGGCTGCACAGGAGCAGGCCCTGAGCACCAGAGCAATAGAGGCCCAGATCTACCACACCAGACAAGACCCAAGGTGTAGGCTGTGCAAAGAGGCCCCTGAGACAATCCAGCACATAACGGCAGGGTGTAAGATGCTGGCAGGAAAAGCATACATGGAGCGCCATAACCAAGTAGCTGGCATAGTGTACAGGAACATCTGCACTGAGTATGGACTGGAAACCCCGAGGTCAAAGTGGGAAACACCTCCAAAGGTGGTAGAGAATGAACGAGCCAAGATCCTGTGGGACTTCAAGATTCAGACTGACAGAATGGTAATGGCGAACCAGCCTGACATCGTGGTGGTGGACAAACAGCAGAGGAAAGCCGTTGTGTTTGACGTGGCAATACCAAGCGATGGCAACATCAGGAAAAAGGAACATGAGAAACTAGAGAAGTACCAAGGACTCAGAGAACAGCTGGAGAAGGCCTGGAAGGTGAGAGCAACAGTGGTGCCCGTGGTCATCGGCGCACTCAGGGCAGTGACCCCCAAACTGGAGGAGTGGCTACAGCAGATCCCTGGAAGAACACCAGACATCTCGGTCCAGAAGAGTGCAGTACTAGGAACAGCAAAGATACTGCGCAGAACCCTCAAGCTCCCAGGCCTCTGGTAGAGGACCCGAGCTCGAAGGATGAGACCACCCGCGGAGGGTGAAGAACAAAGTTTTTTTTTTATACTGTATATATACTGTATACATATATTAAAAAAGGCTCAGTCATTTCCTAAAACAGCTGACCACTGTAGTTTTTATCAAATAATACTCAAACAGGAGGAAATAGTGCATTTGTTGGGGACTATTTTCAGCTGTGAATTAATCCACATTTCATGCTCTAGTGAGTATTTGGGGCAGCTGGACGGTATATGTGGGACTGAATTAAAATAAACTACAGTGTATGTGTTCATGGTAATGAAGGAACATGTCACCCAGTGCAACAGTGTGGCTCACTGTTGTGTTTTTGATGTGTGATGTGTTATTTTTATTTATTTTTGACAACAATGGAGCTCTATGGCACAGAGGAATAATATATATCAGGCTTTCGATACACACAATACTTGTTGGTAGGATATATTCATTGTTGGTTTGGCTCTGCACATGGGATTTGTTGATAAGACGAATATAAAATATCACCAGACTTGACTTTTAATGTTTTGTAAAAAAACATATTATATATATGTTTACATATTATATATAATATTTACATATTATATTGTTTTTAAATTTTTTGCATGAAGCAATTTGTAAATGTGCACAGTGTAACACAATGTATAGTGTACCCCATAATCTAAATGTTTTTCTTTCACGCTGACTGAGATTGAAATTCCAGATCAAACACTGGTCCTCTCGGTGTGTGTGTCCCTCGGTTCTACTCAGCAGGCGCTGCTGTTACCCAGCCCCTGGTCTCCTGCAGTGCCGACTGGATTGCTGCTGTGGATCATGCTGGCAGACCTGCTGCTACTAATCCACTCCTGCAGACTCAGGAGTAGAGGTACTACAGGCCAATGTTGGTGTATGATGTCAGACTGTAAAATTAAGTGCTTGTCAGACAGAATTGCATTTTCCGTTAATCTAAGTTGAACTCAATGTAAAAGATTTGCAAAGACTTTCTCTCCTGTTAGCTGTGGATTAGTTCTCAATGCCTGGCATAAACAGTTGGTATTACTTGTTTGTTTCAATTATTGATGAGTGCTGCTGCTGTCTGCAGCGACAAAATCAATAGTTCTGTTCCAACACATTATAACTAAAGCCAAAAATGATTTTAGAGTGTGTGTGCATGTGTGTATGTGTGTATGTGTGTTTGTTTGTCAGAGGTGGGTGGTGTATTTATGTGGGTGTGTGTGAATGTGAATGAAAAGTAGCTTGGAAATGTCAACCCTCCACACTAGTCTTTTAATTACAGACCTAATATGAACTCTTCCATCATTTAAGAGGACAGCAGTGGGAAGACTGTTCTTTATGCAGTGATACACTGATGTACAGGTTTTCTGAACTGAATGTTCCTGAAATAGATTCATCTGAACTAAAACCACATGTACCATTTTGTATATTTCTATTCTCTACTCAACAAATATATGTGACTTAATATTGCACATGTATCCACAGTAAACAGCAACAGTGACAACAAAGAGAACATTTTGTTTGCTTAGTTAGGGAGGCAGCAGCATGGAGAGGTGAGACTTGAAACCACACTTCACTTTCTATTTTTGCTTGATTGATTAATTTTTTCTTTGGTAAAACTTTATATTAGGGTACACATATTCACCAATAACTGGTTGCTTATAAGCATGCATATTAGTAGCCGGTTGGCTCTTTATTAGTCATTATAAAGCATTTAGTAATGCCTTATACAACTAGGAGTTTTCCCTCAATAATCTCCTAATTACTGCTTATTGATAGTAAGTAAGGAAGTTGTTGTACATGAATTATGATCTTAATATGCTTTGCTCAGTATGGGCCTTATAAGGTGGTAGTATCGCAAGAATCGTCATTCTCCCTTAATAACACTTAATAAATATGGCCTATTCAAAACTACAAGTGTTAATAGCGTCCAAGTAAGTCTAAATTAAGTCTTTCTAACTCAGAATATGTTCCCCATTCTAAAGTGAGGTCTTGCTCTTAACTAATTCACTAGTAGTTTGTCATTTATTAACCCACACAGGTTCCCTATTCTAAAGTTGCCTCCTCTTCACACTTAGTAAATCCATTATTCTCTACTTGCACAATGTAGTGTGACATATATTGAGGGAAAACTCTTGGCTGGTTAATGGCCTAGTCGGCATTAATAAGGGCTTTATAATGACTAATAAAGAGCCAAGATGCTACTGATATGCATGCAAATAAGCAACTACTTAATGGTGAATATGTGTACCCTGTTATAAAGTGTTACCCTAGTATAAAGTGTTAGCTTTTACTTTTTCAGCTGTGTAGTGTGTATGTAGTGGCAATATCCAAATGTATTCTTAACCTAGTTAACATGGTTTTGACAATGGGTTGAGTTAGCCCAGTTAAAGGATAATTCCGGTTTCAGGAAACTTGGGTCTTATTTTTGTAGTTTTGTCCATCATCCCTACCAATATTAACTCTGTGATCTGGCCCTGCGTCAATGTGTTTGACACACTGAATAGAAGTCCAACAAGGCAAGAACCAAACTTATTAGCCATTTGTTTTTGTCATTTATTTGTGAACAATAAATGTATTACCCCTTGACCTTCCATCTAGCACTGTGATTAGGTCAAGCTTTCAATTCAGTTTCAATTCAATTCAATTTTATTTATATAACGCCAATTCATAACAGAAGTTATCTCATTGCACTTTTCCTATAGAGCAGGTCTCTATATTACCACTTTCCACTATAGCATACTAATAGTATTTAAAATATACAGACTATCCTAGAATTAGCTATGGATGTTCATGGTCCCAGAGGATTCAAGACAAATCATAATGTTTTTGAGGACCTTCTGATCGTTTCCCTAGCACCACCATCAGACCTAAATTTTCACTTGTGCACAAAAATATCTAAACCTGTTGGCCAGATTCCTGTGAAATTTACTGAGCACATTTATAATAGCCAGAGGGATGAACCTTTTTCATTTTGGATGATTCAGCTACTTTTCTCTAGTGCCACCCTTACACTAAAATGTCATCTTTGCACACAAGTAATCTCATCATAGGCAGAGCACGTTCAGGTACCCAAACAAATAAAGCTAGCAAACATTCTTCATATACATCTTTTATTGTTGCACACATTAATCTCTTAAATACTTGCATGATGAATACAAAGTGAAAAGCCCCGCACATTTGGTCATAAAGAGCCCAAAAAGTCCCAAAAAGCCATGGCAAGGGCTTTTCACAGAATGTTTAATCATCAGCAAGCAATCCTTGAGATTTGTAAACTATAACAATGTAACTTGTAACAGTGTAAATGTAACTTTAACAATGAAGCATACATAAAATGTAAAACAATGCTGTTTAAGGTCAATTGAATCTAAGGTCTCAAGAAAGTACCAAGCTCTTAGAAGCTGCTTTTCAGAGTAGCTGGAAATATCAAGGCTTGTAAATAATGAGAAATGAATTGCTGAATGTTGGAAAATAAAGTCAAAATTTTGATTGAAGTTTATGTGAGTAGCTTCACTCTATATAAGTGAACATTTATTTATAGTGCTATTGTATAAAGAATAAAATATTTTCATTTGTGGAAACCTATTTCATTATTTGGAATTTCCAAAGCACTGATGTGAGATTTCAGGCAATGGACATCCACTTTCCACATAGTGTCATTGATACTCTAGAACACTGTGACAGCACTGATCACAAATACCTGCACTTATTAGATTGTCCTATTGTAGGTCATACAGAATAATGTGGGCTAGTTAAGGCAGACAATCAAATGGTTCTCTGCCCTGAAGTATCACTCAAGAAGTGACATAACTGAAAAATTAAATGCATATTAATATTTATTCTCACTAAAATCTTGACATTCACTATGTGAGTTGTCTGAGTGAACTATATTTTTCAAGTGACAGGTATGGGTATAATATATTTTATATATTATGCTGATTTATGCCCATCCAGCTCAACCTGAAATATAATTTGGAGCAAAAAAGCATAGTATGAAAATACAATTAATATACACTGAGCAATGTATCATTTGCTTTATCAAGACATACAATAACATCAAAATATGATTTCAAATCTGATTTACATTTATAATGTCAAGAAAGGTCTAGCAAAGAGTGGACTCAACAATACATGTGTCTAACATTCAGGCATCTCAGCAAAAAAAACCTGGCCTTCAAATACTTTCAGTTTACTGTCAGCAAATTATCATCTTTTATATAAAGGATAGGTTCACATTCAAGTCTATCTTAATATAATAGTCACATGTCATATGTATGTTAAAAAAAGTCACTGTAATCATTCCTCCAGTCCATACTGGCCATGAAGCAATATCTTCATAGTGCGACTACACTGTAAAAGATGGGATACAAAACCCACAGTCCTTCTGTGTAAAAATGCCTTCTAATGTTCAGCTGAAGCTAATGTGAGGCTAGTCTCCTCCAGTCTGTGTTTCCTCACTGATCCGCAGCAGAGAAATACTTCTTGCAGGCAGATTTGTTGTTGGTGTTGTGTCAAAGTCGGTTTCCCCATCAATTTGTGGTTCCCCTTACCTAAGAGTTGCATTAATCATCATTTTTATATTTACAATGAATCAAATGACTATGAGTAATATGAAAGGTGTCACTCATAGCGATAAATTATCACCAACTCTGTGGTTCCCTTCAGCTATACAGAACACTTTAGCATCCTTCAGCTCATTGTTTTGTACTGATTGTACACTACCTGCCCATCACCAAACAGCATACAGACAAAATCAGAGACTAGCTGGTGAACATAGTGGAGCATCTAGCAGCTAAAGAGCCAAATATTTCTCTAAGGAGTTAGTAGAGACCAAACTAGAGCTAAAATGAGAGTGACTATATACTGAATATTGGACTTCAGGTGGACACAAACATGATTTCAAATGGATGATAATGTTGCTCTGTTTCTGCTGGATGTGTAAATAGGCAACTGTTTACTGACACTTTCACCATAACCACTTTATAAGGTGATAATATGTCAATAGGTGTTTTTGGATTGGCGGAACTTTTTCATATTTCTAAGAACAGTTGGAGACAACCCCCTTCTGCTGCCCCCAAGTGACCAAAAAAATCAGTTAATGCAGCTTTAATCTCAACCCAACCTTGGCCCTAACTCCAACAAGTCATATTTGTGGTATCAAACCATAATCTAACGATAACCTAAATTAAGCCCTATCTCAAAACTTATGCCGTGTTTCCACTGCATGGTACGGCTTGACTTGACTCTACTCGCTTCTGGTACAAGGTACTTTGATCTATTTCGTTTTCCACTGCAGATAGTACCCCCTCAACGAAGGTGAGCGACGCCGCATTGAACTGCATGACATCATCTTAAACGTGACAACACAATAACCCCCTTCACTTTTCCAGTAGTTGGGAAACAACATACAGGAGCTTTAATTTGGTCTGTAGCCTTTTTTCACTAACAAACTGTAACCTACACTGTACATTTACTACTAAACTTACATCTTCTCTACTAACCTTTTCCTTTGCTCTGCTCACATTCACCATCACTCTCTGCCACTTGCTCTCTCTCGCACGGGGACGGCTGCGGCTTAGTGGTAGACAGGTCGTCCACCAATTGGAAGCTTGGTGGTTAGATACCGGTTTCCCCAAGCCCACATGTCGAAGTGTCCTTGGGCAAGACACTGAACCCTAAATTGCTCCTGAGGTCTGTGCCTTAGGTGTGTAAGTGTGTGTGAATGATTAGTTTCTTTGGACTGATGAGCAGTTGGCACCTGCCATCAGTGTATGAATGGGATATGTGATATGTAGTGTGAAGCGCTTTGAGTAGTCAGAAGACTAGAAAGGCGCTATACAAGTACAGTGCATTATTCGTTCAACCACACACTCGCTACGCACACAAAAAGGAGCTACGCTACTCTTATAACAGAGGATATCGAAGGGATGGTGTTCTTGATACATCTGCACTTCGTCAATTGACCGCATGGCATGGTCATTTTTTAAAATTTGGATCATGTGAATAAAAAAATTGCTGTCACTATTGATGGTAGCTTGGCTATTTAAAAATGCTGGGTTTGTGCAGGATTTCTTGTGTCATGTGAGTGACGCTTCTAGTGACGATTCCCTCTGACCAATCAGTGGTCTGCAGTGCTTTCATGTCACCTTTTAGTATCAGCTCAGCTGGCTTGGAACCTCGACCAAGGTGATACCAAAAATAGTACCAGGTACCAAGTACTATCCACAATGGAAAACCAAAAAAGAGCGAGTAGAGTCGAGTCGAGCCGAGCTGTACCATGCAGTGGAAAAAGGACTTTACAGGGCAGCGCTGCAGAAAACACTATTCAAAGGGGAAACAGACTTCAACACAAGACAAAGATACAACACTACAGGCAGTATTATATTAGCAATAAGCCTACACTCGACAGATTTGTCTAACTGACACTGCTGAAGCATATATTAGTTTCAGCTGAACTTTCTAATTACAGTGACCAATAACTCTACCAATGTACATATGGCATGTGAGTACTATATTAAGATAGTCTTATCCTTTACTACTATCCTCATAAATAAGGCCAAATCAGGATCAGATAATAACACTTTTTAAAATCTTTGTTCTTCCTCTGGCAATTCTTTGAGATTCTGTGCTTCTGGATTGGACCTATTAAACAGTTCTTCAATAGGCAAGGGGTAATCCACAAGGAGGCATGCAGTTATTGAAAATTATTGCATGACACATAATCTGATAATATGGGTTTGCCTCTGAGTTATTTTTGATATCTGCACTGATCAGAAAGGATTATCCCATTTATACCATCGCCACTTGCAATAGTTCAAAATATTGATATTGTTTATTCATAATTTGGTTTAAATGGAAAATGTGTGTTGGCAATGTCTTTGTCAGTCATGTCAATCTTCTTTGTCTAATCTCGTAAGAGCTGAAACCAGCAGCCTTCCAGCTATGAGTGTTGATTCAGAAGTGATGAGGACATGTCAGAGCCGTGTGGGTATCTGAAATAATGCACACCCTCTGACCAGAATCAAGTATTATCTATGTCCATGGTACGAAACAATACTGTGTGTATCAGTTCTCTATGGACTTTGTCCAAACTGTCCAAACAGTCTCATTGTCTTGCTAGTTTTGCCCAAAGCATCACAGAAGCAGAGAGTTTAGGTTATGTCACAACATGAAACAAACAACTGCAAAGCTGCATCTAAATAGAATGAGTATAACACGGACAATCCACTATATGGCAAACTGTTGACTTGTTCCTCTTCAGTCATTTTTTGTAAACTCGCCTGCCTCCCAACGAAGAGCCATGGCACTCTTGCGTCTTCCTCCTGTGTAGACCTCTGGAAACTGAGAAAGACAGCTGATTGTTTACCTGCTTTCAAAGCACTTCCTCCACCTCCTCCTCCACCTCCTTCACTTCCACCTCCTCTCTCAGGTTATTAGACTGAAGGTGGAATAAGCAAATCAGTTTTGCATGGTAATAGTGCTGTTCAATTACCAAGCTACATTTTGCCACAATCGTTTCTTTTTTTGTAAATTAAAATAGGGTACACTCAATACATGCAAGGTATAATACAAAACATATAGCATATTAAATTATTTTCATAAATTTTGTGTCTGTAAAATAAGATTTTGAAAAAGAAAATGTTTCAACAAGAGCTTACTCTGTGATCACAGGATAAAGCACAGCGATCCATCCTGTAGGCTGTTTTCATTGGTGATGATGGAGAGGATTTGCACTTCACTGGTACATCGACTAATAACAAAGACCAAAGATCAACATTAGCTTAAAGGTTTACACACAAGAGGGATAAGTAGAAAAAAGTGTGCGTACAGAGTGTTGTAAATAATGTATTGTTCTTCACTCAATATTTTGCAGACATACCTGAATTGTCAAATGCCAAAGTGTCCATGTGATTTGACAACATCTTTTCTGTATTGAACCTGTCTTTGCCATACAGACTTGCCCTCTCTTTCCTCAGCTCATCCTCCCTCTGCTTCACCATCTTAATCTCTTCATCCACCAGCGATATTGTGCTTCTTGAACGCAGCTTGAAAAAGGGGTTGTTCAGGAACATTTTTTCTTGGGGCTGCTCACAGGCCTTGTTGAGGGACAACTCGGAGGCACTACGAATAATCAGATTGGATGTCTCTAGGATGATGAGGTTGGAGCTGCTGTCCTCGGAACGCCACTCACCGGACCGAACTGCCACTTTGTCTTTGTCATGTTTGGGGCTTGAGGTGAAATCATTGCTAGGGTCAAGAATGATAACGTTTGCTGACACTTCATGTTTTAGTGGTTCCTTAGTGGGTGACGAGGTGATGATGAATGATGGTGTGAGTGGAGTGCTTATGGATCTGGGGAAACTTCGTGATGGAGTACAGTCAGTTGATTTGCCCATCCTGGAGAGGCCCCTCTCTCTCTTGAAGTTTTCCTCCCTCTCCATTGATATGCGAATCTCCCTTTCAACTGGTGTTTCTGGATCATCGTAAAGGGACCTGTAACTGGAATCATCCAGGCCGGAATCCTCTGAGCAAGGGCTGAATTGGGTGTGAGGATAATCCCCAACCAGATTCAAGTTTTTCAGATCATGTGCTTTCTTCTGGGTTCTTTCAATGTTGCGGACTGGTGTGTACATGAAGCTGTGGCTGCCATGGAAGCTGGGCTGCTTGGTTGTAGGTAAGACAATCTTGTTCGTGGTTTGCTCCTCCATTTCCCTCCACTGTTTACGAGCCAGCTGGAAGTCCACATGCTCTGTGCTAACATTCTTGCTCTTGGTCTCCTGTATCACACAGAAGTCTTTAGGTATCTTCTTGTTTGGATCTGCATTGATGTGCTGTTGTTGGGTGGTGTGGTTATGATTGGCATCTCTGCCATTTTCACTCTCATCTTCAGAGATTTTGGACAAACCTTGAAGGCCTAAAGGGTTATATGTAACCTCTTGTGGAGTGGTAGGAAAGGAAATGATATCCTCAGGTTGTTCCAGAACTTCTTCCACTTGTGGAACCTCAAAACGGACCTCTTCAAAGTTGTTGTTGTCTTGTTCTTCAAAGTCTGTCACCTCAACTTTCTGCACAAAGAGCTCCTGTGCACTCAGCTGAAGACTGTCCAAATATGAGTCATCATCTTCTTTATTTATAGAAGATGAGAAAATTGTTCTCCATTTCTCGTCTGTCTCACTATCTGAAGAAGCTGCTGCAATCTCAACTCTTAGGCATTCGTCCATTTCTTCAGGGTCAAGGTCATGGCATGACTCATTGGATACATCTGACATTGCCTCTTCTCTAATGCACTGCTCTAATATGGACTCTGTAATGGGTGGTTCAAATATGATGTCATGGGCCTCTGGGTCTTCCTCTATGTCTATTTTGATAGCCAGATTTTGATAGCCATCATGCTCAGGATTAAGCTCATTATCCTCAGCCTCAGGCTCTGGCTCAGGGTATAACTCTAGCTCAGGATATTGCTCCAGCTCAGGGTACTGGTCTGGTTCAGGTTCTTGTTCTGGCTCAGGGTAGTGCCCCAGCTCAAGGTCTTCCTGTGTCTCAGGGTATTGCTCTAGTTCAAGGTCTTGTTCTGGCTCAGGGTATAGTTCTGGTTCTGGTTGAGGGTCTTGCTCTGGCTCAGGGACTTGTTCTTGCTCAGGATCTTGTTCTGGCGTGTCCTGTCTCCTACGATGGGTCTCATTCTCATAAACACTGTCAGCACTGGAGAGTGTGTCGGACACAGATGAGGTGATTGACTCATTCCTGTTGAACTCGTCATGCCCTGGTTCTAATATCAAAGCTTCTTTTTGATCCTGACAAGGCATTGCTGTGCAAACACTGGCCTCCAAACAGTCAGGCTTGTAAATCTCAATTGTGTCGGTTGGCAGGTCAGTTAATAATTTGCCAAGCATCGCCGTCTCCCCTGGTGAGTCTGTCTCTAAACAAACTTGCTCATCATCTGCACTGAAATCCTTTCCCTGTTCAGGTGAATCAGCCACAGCGACCTCCACTTCACAGTCCATCGCCAGCTCTGATTGTTCAGTGGTTTCCATGGTGACAGAGAAGGAGTTGTGATTCTCAGTTGTGCTGCAACCTTCTTTCAGTTCTTTTCCATCTGCCTCTCTATCCACCAAAGTAGCTTTCTGAGAAAAGAGAGAATAAGGAAAAGAGACTATCATTTTCTGGGAGGGAGAAAGGGAATTGTTAGTTTGTACCTTTGCTAAATGCATAGCTGAGTTGGGCACTTCTGTGCATAGGAATCAATAGCACCTTCACCTTACTACACCCTGCCATCATTTGCGGTCTCTTTAACCTTGTCTCCTCCCATTGTCTCCCTGTATTTAAAATGTCTTTTAATTTCCCTAATGACAAGTCCATTCTTTGAATGTGTGACATCCCTCTCAAATAACCAGCAAAGATATTGTCATGTAAAGAGAAGCTGATGAATTGCACTCAGCCACTGAATGATAAGCCAGGACTATTATTTGGACATTTCTTCAATATTGCACTCTATGTAACACAGCACATTAGAGGAATCAGTCCATCATAGCTTGATTATATGTATATTTATTGTGAAATAAAGCAGCAGAAACACTGTTGTGATCCATCAAAATAAGACCCTGAATTGTCAGACTGAAGATTTTATCTGTTGTGATAATAATTTTTGTCTATACAGAACTCATCACAATTATCATCATCAACACCACAAACAAGAACACTGGACTGGCTTAATAACACAGGATGTTATTGTGAATGTAATCACACCAATGTGACTTTGGCTAATCCTCCTGAACAAGTCTTGAAGTGCAATAAGCACACTAAACTTGTCCATGCACAGCACTGAAATGTTCTGTGCCAGGCAGAGAAACACTTTCAGATGTATCTGTGGATGGATAGGGGGTGGTGGTGACGACGACGGTGGTGGTGTGTGTGTGTGTGTGTGTTTGTTTGTGTGGGGGGTCTCTATGTTGTTTGTCCTTGCTGTTGCTGTGCTGAGTGAATGTCTCCCTAAGTGGGTTATGTGTAGAAAGAGAGGAAGCACATCGAAAGCAGCTGAATTAGATGAAATTATATCTGTTCTTATGTAAGACTGCGGGGCTGGGTCTGCCTCCCACACACTGCTGGAGTGTCCCTGCAAGATGATTAGCTGAGCCCCACAATCCCTGTGTTCAAACATGCACACACATACTCACAGACATTTAGATTACTATCACTAGTCCCTGTGAGGGCAATCACTGGCTACATTCATTCTTTGACTTTCAAATTTTAAGATACACTCCCCGAATGCTCCTTCCGGCTCACTGTGGGTAAGTGTGGCTACAGAAAATACCCCGACTTCAGCAAGATCTAAATTCATTAAGCATTTTATCTGAGCACACTTTTAGTTGCACTCTTCTGTAGCCCCATTCAGCCACATACACCTTTATGTAAACAAATATCAACAGTGAGATGGGCTGAATTTGGGGATTTGCAGGTGCTACTGGTTGCTATTCAATTCAGAAAATGTGTCTTTAATCTTAAAGCAGAGGTTGCATCAGTAATATGTCACAGCTCCAACATGGCAGTGTCACAGTTACACTGAATTTACAGAATCCACAAGCAGTGTTTACAGAGTGATACCTCTCGCCTGGTTTAGTTATAGGTAGATAAACTTTTCGACTTTTCTTTTTTCCACAATGACCCCCTCAAGGAGGTATATGGAGTTACACAAGTAAGAAAACAAAAAGAGGCAGAGATAAAGTGGACACCTATTGCCCAGTAATTTAAATCAAACTCTGGACCAATACAATACAATGAAAAAGAAAAGACAAGTAAATAAATAAAATGTGCAAATTAGCAAACTTCTGGTAAATATTATTATTACTTCATCAAACTTGCAAGATTGGTTAACTCTTTGATGTTTATAGTATACATTTTTAGTATTGAATTATTTTTTTCAAATGTAACAGTATTTGGACTAATACTCATCCTAATTATACTTATTCTTTAAATTGGTTTTAAAGAAAGAAGCTGGCATTATTCTAGATTTTTCTTATTGTCACTTGTCTTGTTGTTTCTTAATTCCTATGAAAAGACCCAAACCAACAACAATGTATCAGTCCGTCTCTCAATACTTTCTGACTTCCCCACCCTGTCTGTGTCAGCTCCAAGCCCATTGGTTCTTACTGAAGATGTAAATCTTGAAAACCTTTTTTCTTCACTCATTTAAAAAACAAAGGCTCAGTAATTTTCTAAAACAGCTGGCCACTGCAGTTTTCAACAAATGTTACCTAAACAGGAGGAAGTAAAGAAATAGTGCATTTGTTGGGGACTATTTTCAGTGGTGGATTAATCCATATTTGGTGCACTACTGAGTATTTTTGGCAGCAGGACGGTGTATATGGGATTGAGTCAGATAAACTACAGTGTCTGTGTTCATAGTACTGAAGGAACATGTCACCCGGTGCAATGGTGTGGCTCACAGCTCACCCTGTTTTTAATAGTTTTTGGACAACAATGGAGCTCTATGGCACAGAGCTTTAGTACAAGGAACATACAGTAGGACATGAACTGGTGTCAAAGTCCTGTGTTGTGGTGTTCATTTGTTATCCACAAATGAGCTGTTTCTGACTGGAGCAAGTGCCAAATGACTAAATTCTGTATGCAGAGAATCTGAGGACTGGGTATTTAGAGACAATACACCAAGTCTACATATTGTTTGGGTTATTGGGTTATTGTAATAATAATGCTAATTTATCATATACAGGCCTGAGTATGGTGACATTTGAGCACTGACTGACTCTGTAACCTGTGAAAACTGTCATGTTCTGAAAGTTGGAACTAAATGCTAGGTCACACTCTCAGTCTTAAGCCTATACTCAACAAAGAATACCAACCCACATTTTCTGCAATCCTTTGGAGTGTTGGTTATGCATGTTCACCATGTGATCCAGCCGTCTGGCCTAATTGGCTCTAGGGAATGTTGTGTTAAATGCATGCAAAATAACTTTCAAACTTTTCTTTGATATTGATTTTTCTTGCTCTATGTCAGATGGGATAGTTTGGTCATCTTTTTGTGTTTGGTGATGAGGTGGTTGTTTTGACCGATCAACCTATTATTAATTAAATTCAATTCAATTTTATTTATATAGCGCAAATTCATAACAGAAGTTATCTCATTGCACTTTTGCTATAGAGCAGGTCTAGACCATACTCTTTATAAAATTCAGAATCAGAATCATACTTTATTTATCCCCGAGGGAAAACTCTTTTGTTACAGCAGCTCACTATCACGTCAGTGCACACAGGAATAGAAGTACTAAGCAAAAAATATAATACACTATAATACAGGTCAGATAAATTAAGTACCAAGTGGGTATAAGTATAAAATTAAAAATAAGTGTAAAGTACAAAGTGGATTTACCGGTTGATGAAAAGTATGTACGGTATAATAAGACAATGTAATAATACAAGTAGTAAGTAATAGTGCATGAACTGTCAAGTTAAGTGTAGCTTATTAAGATTATAATGAGACAGTGGATATTGCACAGTAGTAATAGTACGAAAGTATGAATAAAAATCAATAAATAGGGAATTTTAAACTGAAAAGAGTATATGGCACAGCAGTATTAACACAGAATATTGCACAATTATGTCAAGTATTGCAGTGATGTTAATGATCAATGTCCAGTTTAATGACTTAGGGTCATATAGACTGACACTTAGAGGGAGGAGTTAAAGAGTTTGATGGCCACAGGCAGGAATGACTTCCTGTGGCGCTCTGTGGTGCTTTTTGGGGGGATGAGTCTTCCGCTGAAGGTACTCCTTTGTTTGACCAGCATGTCATGGAGTGGGTGGGAGACACTGTCCAAGATGGCACGTAGTTTGGCCAGCATCCTCCTCTCTGACACCACCGACAGAGAGTCCAGCTCCACCCCCCACCTCTCTGTATTTACAGTCCCAACAAATCCCACCATGAGCAAGCATTTGGCGACAGTGGCAAGAAAAAACTTCCTTTAAGAGGCAGAAGCCTTGGACAGAACCAGACTCAATGGTGGGCGGCCATCTGCCGCTGCCGTGTTAGGTATTACATGGTGATGTGACGGCCTTTGCACAGTTTGTAGGCTTTATATATGGATACAGGGATATATGGATATGGATACACATGTGGGGCACCCTTGGGAAAATTGACAGTACCTATACTAACCATAGCAGTGAAGGAAAGTTCTGAATACAAAATAATAGAGCTTGTCTGCAATTAGCTGTGGTCATTAATGAACATTAATAATATGGTAACCTTCTTGAGTGTTGCCATGTTTAGTTTTCTAAATACTGAATATTCTTTGATCAACACCAACAACCGGGCATTGGTAGTTTGTACCAGTGTTACTGTCCCACTCTATGGAAGTTTCTGGTTGAATCCACCTCACCCTGCAGCTGATGATGTCATGTGCTCCTGCTGCCAAGTGTTTGGCCAGCAGCTCTTTTCTGTGGGCCTGTGGGCTCTTTTCACTCCAAAGCTCAGAGTATTTAACAGGATACCCACAGCTGCTGACTCCAAACATCAAATACTGCCAGCGCCCATCCACTCTCCACCAAGTTTCTAATTCTTTCGCCTTCCTCTTTCTCCTCATCTCTCTTTGGAACAGCCACAGTAGGCACATTCCTTTCATCAGGCCCGCTCCATGTAATTTGACTAAGCAGAGTCTAACCAAAGACTGGCATCAGTGTTTGAGCTGCATTGGCTGTTGTGATAATGCTTGATTTGCCCACAAATCAATATAATCATCTTATTACTCCAGCAGGATGAAACAATATACTGCTGCTCTGTGTACAGACTGACTTTACAGCAGCACCGGGCAATATTTGAATGTAGAAAACACCCATCGTTTCAGCTTTTTTCAGTGTGCAACACCTCATTCTCTACTATGCCATAGATTTATTTTCCCACATATAATTCTGGAGTCAGTACACTTACTGGTGGGGAATCTCCACACAAGAAATGACAAATCAATGAAAAAAAAGCAAATAACGATTAAACAAGAAATGCATAGAATATTCATATTCCAACCCTGTCTCCTATAAATTATGGTTATACTACTAAATGTTTGTTCTTCCTAAACATTTTGGAATAACACTTAATTGTTGCCTGGATTGTGTTTGCTGGCAATGTTTTTGGTGCTTGGAGTGCTTGGTATACGCATAGAAGTTGTAGGGTGGTGGACAGTGGGCGTACAAACCACAGGCGTATGACACCAGACACTAGGGTTCATATCCTGAGTCCCCTGTGTGGTTAGGTTTGGGCAACAAAAGCAATTTGATTAATGTTCAGGAAAGATGGTGGTTTTGGTTAAATATTGAAAAAGTGAACACTTTCTATCATTTGCTGCAAGTCATTGGGCCTCATGCGAGAACATTTTTGTATTCTCTTCTTCTGTGAGGTTTGTAAAAGTTTTCCAACTCAGATTCACCAAACTCTCTAAACTGGACAAACTTGTCATAAATTGTTAATTTCAGTTTGCCACCTATTCATGAAGAGGGGCGCATAATCAACACCTCTAAAAGTGCCATGTAATTCATTCTGTTCTGCTCCATTTGTGGGAGAGTCTCATCCACCAAAATGTTACCAAAGAGTAAAAATGATTTAACTGTAGAGCTTTAAGTCATGCTGTTGAAAATCAGCAGGCAAAAATATATTAAGTTTAGCAGAGTCAGTAGTCGCATTAGAGGACCCTAACAACTGAAAAATATTAACAATAATATAGCTAACAATGACCCTGCAAGACCCTGAAGCAGCTGAGTGAGAGAATTGTCTTACCAACTAGTAAACTGTAGAAGTTGGCAATAAACAACAAAAATCTAAAACAACTCTCAGTAAATTGGCAGCCATGATAATGATAATATGGTGAAGAGAATATTAATTTTGCATTAAGTTATATATTTAATTTTTGTTAATTTTGGTTTCATATTTAAACTCCAAATTCATTCAGATTAAGGTATTATAATTCATACAAATCATACAAGTGTTTTTCCCACTGTGGCGAGAGGCAGACTATCGCCCCATGACTCGCAAATTTAGTTTGTACCTAAGAGCCTTGAGGCAAATTTGTGATTTGTGATATTCACTGTTAGCCTGAAATTTGTTTCTACTACAATTCAAGGAAATATTGTTTAAAAATATTGAGTTTGATTGCATTAATTAAGCAATCTTAATATATTTTACTATGATGAAGGCAACATTGTTTTCACTAGCATCTTTGCGTTGAACTTGAGTTTAGCCTGGACCATACCCCTTCATCAGCACTGCATTTGCCAGCTTCTAATTGGCTAATTCACGTATGATCAGGGCTTGTTTAGTGACAAAGAAAACAACCGCCATGTTCGGTTCACATCTTAGGTCTGTATCTCACTAAATGAGACCTCTCCTCAGCAGTGGAACAAAGTTAAGGAGGCTACACCGTTTTCTCCCTTCATCTATTTTTTCATATTGTGAAATTCGGTAAGTAGAGTAAATAATTGACAAATAGTTTCAAAATTGCTTCAAATTAAGTTTGAATTTCAATGAGACTAAATGGCATTCTACAATTAATATCAACATAATTAAGTAATGTGATTAACCTTAGCCACTTCAAACCGGTGCTTTTTAAAATTTGTCTTGTCATTTTTTAGGAAGAAAGAATAACTTTTTGATGTGCTTTCTATCCAAGCCTGATGAACATCTTTAACACCTCTTAAACACTAGCCTTATTTCTAGGGAAAAAATGCCTAAATAACATACCCAAAATTAAGCAATAGCTCCTCAACCATAAGGCCTATATGCATAAATCAGGTCTCCTTTGATAGATAAAAGAATATGAATCCATGAAGTAAACCTATTTATATTACCATTCCAGAGTAAATGGAGCTTCAATAAAGAAAAAATCAAGATTTTCATCCTCGCCTAGTATAAAATCAAAATTTCGAGGCAATATAACCATCATAACAAGGGTCCAGTGTCTAATAATGCAGCTGGATATATTTGTCATGGTACAGCTGTACTATTCCTAGTGTCTCTGTCCGTTTGTCCCCTGTTGGTTCCCCTCCTGTGTTTGTCTGCGTGTGTGTGGGTTGCGGGGCGCGGCCGCCGGTGAACCTCCGATCACAGACTGACACACCTGCTACTCATCTGCTGCTGCTCACCTGCTCTCCATCCACCAACACCTGGCAGTATATCAACTCACCAGTCTTCGCCAGATTGTCCGTTTACCCAAGTGTTATTACGCTTCGGCCTCTGACTTACCACTCTATAAGAATTACCTTGATATTATCTGAAACCCTGACTAACTCTGACTTCCTGTGTTCGGGTTCGTTCCTTTCACCTGCCTCCAAGTTACTCACCGGCTTTCCAGGAAGACCTCACCTCTGATCTCCACTGCTTCACATCAGCCCGCTGTCCTTGCTCCGCCTGCCTGCTCTCACCTGTCTCTTGCCAGCCTGCTGTCTTCACCCAGTCCACCGGCTCACAGCGATTACCTCCACACTCTTGGTTACTCATTGTATTTTACAATAAACTGAAACTAACTACTTCAACTCCCACTGTGCTAGTCGTGCTTTTGGGTCCAGGGTTACCATATTGTACCATAACAATATTCTCCTACTGCTTGACTACAAATATAACTGTAAATGTGATAAAGCTGCACTAAAATACAACATTTATGATGCAATTTATAAAGATATACTCAAGCGGTCTCCATGTTTTGGCCATGTTTACTGTTTACTTTTTGACTGTTTACTGGGACTTTTACTTCAAAACACTATTTATTTCCATATAGCCATGTTACACATAACATAAATGCCCCACAAACATTGAAATATAGTAAACATAATGAATATTGATCAATATTTATATATGACTGAAGCTCTCCAAACTATACAGGCAGATAAATGCACAATGGAAAGGCCCAGAGTCAAGTGTGACATATCCATGAATTCCTCTCAGCCAGTCAAACAGAATGAAATTATTTTTTGTTGATGACAGTACTTGATTCAGCCACCAGATGGAGACATAGACCGTACAATTGCATGGAGGAGAAAGGCCCACCATCTCCATAATCCTTCCAAGTATACAAGCTGGTTGAAATGGATTCAAGATGGCGCAGGGACATTGGAGAGTGATTACTTTTGGATTTAGGCAATCAAACACAACTTTTCATTACAAAAACAGCAAAGGTAAGACATCATTCGTAGTTATAAATGTACAAATGTAAGTTTGATTTTTTTTTTGTTATTTCTGCACCGTTGGAATCTCTGGAGTCTCAATGTTAAATTGAGGGGCTGTTTGTGTCGATAGTGTGAAATGAAAGATATTAATATTGATGTTTTCAGACAGGTAGGCAGAGAATGCTTTTTGCTACATGCTCAGTCAGTTGCTTGCTGTTTGACGTGTTTAATTTAGGTAAAAATGGTTCGCATCAGCTTTTAGCCAAGCTCCTTCCCATTATGTGGGTATGCAGCATGAATATGTTGCTTCGTGTTTATCATGCCTATATATGGTGCTTGTTATGAGATGCACTGCTACCCCCAGTACTGGGGGCGCTCGGGTTTTAAGAATTGAGGTTTCACTGGTCAACTGTTAGCTTACTTACTGCGACAGACAAAGGTGGCTTCAATTTTCTTGTTGTTCTTGGTGGGGGGACTGAAGGTATCTTAAGTTAATGTGGACCATTTTTGCTAAATGTGGGCTGCACTCTGTATTCTCTGCCTTTCAGATAACTGTGCCAACAAAAATCAGCTACCTGGTCTCACAGGGGCTTCCGGTAATTTCATTTTTGGGGAAGGTGCTGCTAACTTCGTAGCTCTGTGAGTAATTATTTTTTATTTTACATTTTAAACTATTAACGCTCAGTGATTCCAGTCAGATCGTGCAAACAAATCAAAACAAAAAATGGTTCACTAGTAAAATGGGAGTACTACTTCCAAATGTTAACTGTTTATCATTTAACAGGTGATGCTGAACCTGGGTAGAGGTGAGCTGACATCCAAAATTAAAATTCTAAAAAATCTGCTTCCAGGTGCAGGGCTGGCCTGCCTTGACAAAATGTATAAAATATTTTTTTTTATGTTAGAAATGGTATCAATCAAATGTTTTTTATGTATATATCAACAACAGTGTTTTATTGCTCCTATGTCATTATAAATAAAATTTTAATACATGTACTGTACTGTGTGTTTTCTTAGTGAACAAGACACATTTTCTCAAGTTTTCTTAACTTAAAATGCTGAGTTGAATAGTTGGGCAAAAAGTTGATTTTACCGCAGAATTTAAGCACAAATAATTAGGCTTTTATTGTATTGAACATAAATTGTTACTTCAACTCTATTAATGTTCAAATCAATTTTACTCTTTAAGGCATTTACTTGCTTCAAATTTTTGAAATAAAGTAAACTTGTCCAGGTTAACAGTGATTGGACTATATAGATAAAATTGACTCTCTGAACTCCGAACTTCATAAAGAAATATAAAAGTTATTTAGTAGCTTCATCATGGCTATATGATGAAACATGAGTCAGCATCTCAATGGACTTTTTTCACCTCAAATGTATTCAAACACTGATTTTGGTTGATAAATGAGCATGGCATTTATTCTGTAAACATTGTCAACTTTCTTCCAGGTCAGGTTTAGGCAGGTTCATGATAAAATGATCAAGCTAATTTGTCCATGGCCATGTCAGAAACACTGTTTCTTGCTCACATTAAGAGACCAGTAATATATTTTTCTCCATTGCTTTTCATCCACAACTGGCCAGTCACTCTCCCTTGTTTGCCAGTTTAAGTTTTCAATAACACACACACACACACACACACACACACACACACACACACACACACACACACACACACACACACACATACGCCTACAAGGACACGTGCATGCGACAGACTGAGTGCCATGGTAACCATCAACAGGCATGACACTTTGTGCACTGCTCAGCTCTCGCCTTCTCCACCTCCCCCTCACCACCTCATCAGCAGACTGTTAAATGTGATGGGGAGCAGTGCTGCATTAATGTCATGTAGAAAAAGTGGTAAATACAAACGTCCTACTAAAAAAGTTCACCTCGTCATATCATACTGAAAAATCTGAAGAATCTTGGTCATATGTTTAACACACTGGAATGACCACATATGGTACTAAATGATTTTTATATATACATTTAAAAAAAGGCAGCAGATGTGACTGTGTTTGTGAAAATTAATGATCATATCATTGGACTCTGAAAGCAGCAAATCATTCCCACATGTCCTTTTTGGTATTGCTGCAAGGACACTGAGCCTACTTGCGCTTATGGCAAATCTGTTATCAGAATGTGGCATTCACCTTTTGTTTGAGAAACTGCAAGTCTAGCTCTATCAAAAGAGTAAAAATATGCCTTCCATCAACTCTGAACATAACACAGGGGACTTTTTGCTGTTTTGGTGATTAGCTTACTAGCTAACCAAACTGAGTATGTATAAAGTAGACAGCTTTAGAGTTAGGACAGTGTGCAAACCTGGTAAACCTTCCTTAACGAGCCGTAGTAAAACTGGAACTTCCAGGCTCAGTTTGAGAAGTAACTCAGGAAATGTCATTCAAAATCTCAATGACATCATAATGCAAATTTGTAAAAATCCCAGCCCTACAGCACAACATTACTCAGTAGTATGTCATGTGATTCACTCCATTTGTATAGCCAGGCATGGCATATTTAAAAAAAAAAAATCTGATATTGTTTCTCCTTCTAGCTAGCAAACATAATTTTTCACAAGCCCAAGACCACCGCAGGTTAGCTACTTGACAGACTGAAGCCATGAAGCGATGAGAATGGACAGGGAGGAACAGCCGAAACGGTTTAGATCAGAGCTATTCAATTAAATATTCAGTTGGGCCAGATTTTAAAACCAGGAAATGTAAATGGACCAGACATTTTCAGCAGCAACTTTTTTAAGTTTTTGGTAATGACAACTTTTAAACAAATGCAAATGAATGTAATAAAAAGCAGGCTTTTGGAGATGGTGGTAAAATAACCAAATACTTGCCAGTCAGGGCAATTGAATTTTTAAATTTACGTTTCAGGGTTGACAGAGAAATATTTTCAGTAGAGCACTTCCCTACTTGTGACTGTCAATAACCAGATATTTTGAAAAGCTACTAAGCGTGGTCAGAACTCACATGAGAAAACGTTAATTTGTGAAAGATATGATTAGCGGTGTTGCTACATCTGTAAACATCCTGCCTGATCGGTACTGCGCATGTGGAACTCTCAACAGAAATGAGAAGGAAGCAAGATGGCTCACTCATAAACTACTTCCATATATATGTAGTTTACTTATTTTGTCATATATCAGATTTATGTATGCCGGAAGAAGTTGCTTCTGGGCCGGATGTGGCCCATGGGCCACCAATTGAATAGCCCTAGTTTAGATAAAACAGATTACCGCTAAGAAGTTGGAAAGATGACTTGAGACGAGAGTGGAAGCTGTAGTTTATTGAAAGCTAATATATCATTGTTTACCTTTGTTAAAATCATGACGGGCTCAAATTCAAATATTAACTAATATACTAGACACTCATTTACGTTAGAATATAGAAAGTAAACCCCTGGATACATTTCATTTTTTCAGAGACAAATAAAAGAAACCCTGAATGAGAGATTGTACTGAGTTACAGTAGCTAGTGGAACAGACGCAAGTGATGTCAGGACTGTGCTTTTCACCACTGCTTACAGCTAGGCTAGCAGTGTCCCATTTCCAGTCGTGTCCTTAGCTAAGCCAAATACATCCTGTCCATACAGAATGCTTGCTTAGAATAATATTAACCTTCTCATCTGACTCTTAGTAAGAAGACAAACAAATGCATCTCCCAAAATGTTGAACTTGCTGTTCCTTTAATTACAAACTGTGTGATCAAAACTCTCAAAATACAGTGGTGAGACTTACCTATGTGCCTTTAGTTTGTGACATTATTTGCTTTGCTGTAAAATATGAATTAAAATGCATGTGTACCAAGCTAATCAACAGCAACTTCAGTCTTAAATCTACCGTCTAGCAGTTTCAGATCAGTGCAAGTTGATTCTTTTAAGTGTCAAGTTCTTCCCATAAGACTGAGAGCAGAATAAGTACATTATGCAACGCCAATCTATCAGTGTCAAGTTCCGCTTGTAGCCCTGTGAGTTTTGTTAGCCTCAGACTTATGAGTAGTATCAATGATTATATCTGCTGTAAGACTGTTTTTGATTGCTGATGGACAGAGCCAGGATTTTTTTTACCCAAACTGCAGATAATATTTGACAGTGTCCAATATCTTTAAAAATGACAAACTAAACTTAAACTAGTACATTTCTTCCAAATCCCTACAGCTTCTGACTGACTGGCTTTGATTTTAATATTCAATCATTAGAAAGGATGTTACAGTCTGAGTGAATGTCCATGTGTGGTCTTAATTATTAGCTTCAATACTACTGACCAATTTTATCATCATTCTGTCATCTGGTTTGATGTCTATTTCATGCATTTGTGGCAAGTTTGTGAAAAAATTGCTTTGAATGCATCATAGTGAGCATTCTCTTGAGACTACAGGCAACAAGCTTCTTCTCTTCAGAAAATGTATGCAAACAAATTTATATCAATGTAATCTAACCCAACAGCACCCCAAATCCCCAAATTTCCTCCAAAAATCAATAAAGTAATTACTTGAGTTATTAATAAGTTATTTAACAGATAAAGTTTTAAATAGTAAATGGACTGTACAGCACATTTCTAGACTTCTGACCACTCAAAAACGGACACTCATACACTACATATCACATTCACCCACATTCATACACACATTCAATGACTGTTTGTCATTGCCCCCTGAAACTGTTACAAATTACTGTTATAGAAATGATTCATACAAGTGTTTTCTGATCTGCCACCTGCTATGCTTAGGCTTTAGAAACTAAAATGACTTGGTTAAGGTTAGGGAACGATTGTGGTCATTGTCACAACCAGACTCAAGTTAGGACGAAGAGAGGAGACCAAGCATGAGTTGTAAATTAAAATTGGTTTATTTTATTTAACTAAAAGAGAAATTAAACTAAAGAGAAACCAAACACAACCAAAAACAAAAGGGTTTACACCAGGGAAGAGAGAGAAAGTCCCAGTTCCTATGTCCATCCAACAGTCATTTACATGCAATTAAGTAACCAGGTTACAGTCGGCTTTCTCCAGTAAGCTGATATCTAAAACGTCATGTAAATGAGAAACCTGGTTTTTGTAATCGGGGTAGGGGATTTGGGAAACCTGAAATAAGGTCAGAGGAAGGGGAGGAATCTGATTACTGACCTGCTGCATGTACAGTATATGTGGATTTACAGTAACCAGGGTACTACAATGAATGTAAACGTGTTCTCACTGCGCAGCTTACGTCATCATTTTGTAAAAGCTCCATTAACTCTGTACACACTGAAAAACCAAGCCAGCATTTTAAGATTTATACACTCTGGAGCCCATTTTGGAAAAACACTCTACTAGTGAGGAGGGAAGGCTGAAACAGAGTGAAAAATATGGGTTTGCAAATTTAACCAGCTCAGTGTGGATGCACTTTTAATGACCCAACTCATGGTTAATAAAACTACTTGGTTAGGGTTAGACAAAAATTGTGGTCATGGTTAAAAGAAAAACAATGTTGACTGTGTTGTCTCCAGGGTCAAAGACTGACATCCATTCATTCACTTCTGGTACTAATATCAATGTTACACGTCTTCCATCATTGCTCCTGACACACAAAATTAATCATTTACACAGCTGCTAGAGGTTTGTTGTCAGGAAAATGTAAGCATAGATTGTTTTAACTGTTTGAACAAACAATTTTTTTTTCTGGTGAAGAAAATCTCTTCAAGTGACACACAGTCAAACCACAGTCTACTGTCAGTGTCTTTATTATTACAGAATGTGGGGTCAGTGCGTGAAATAAAGTCCCTCATGTATCAGCGGTATGGAATTTATGTAACCGCAGTGGAAGCTTGAAATATACAACATGTTGCAATACACATGGAAAGGCTTCTTTCAGCCTTTTTATATATTTTTTCACTGGATGTGAAAGTCCTTTCCCTGTGATATACAGGGAAAATAGACTGTCCAGACATGAGAACAGCACTAATTTCTGCTCTGAATTTATTCCATCAAGAGGCTACACAAAGGTGGTAAATTGTATTCCACCATTAAAAATTATGAATTCATTGAGTGTGTTTACCCTCCATTATAATACTGCCTGATTTCTTCTGAATATATTTCAACCTGTCAACACTAAATGAAAAGATGAGGGCAGTCAGGGCTTTCTTTGTCTTCAACGCAACAGAAAGTGAGAAAGAAACGTTATTCTTAACACCCTCATCCAGAATCACATACACACACACCCACACAGGCACGCTGACTGCATTCACTTGTATGCAGCTACTGATGAGACAAATATGACAAAGACATCAGTGGAAGTTCACTCAGAGGGATAGAAATCTGTAAAAGGCATACAGATGCTTTGCATGTGCATATGTGTGCACATGTATAAGTCTTTGTCACAGATACACACAGGCACTGACACATGTAACAGTTTTCATTTTCTGGTTGTGAAAGCCCTGAAAACACTGGCTCCATCCCTCTCTACACCAAGAATTCACATGCAATCATTGCAGCGGACTGTGCAAGACAGCTGCAGGCTAAACTGCAAATATAATACCATAATTTTATACTGTCTAATAAGAAATAAGCACCACTGAAATGAGCATAAAGCATTCATTAAGTAGAAAATAAGATAATTGATAATCTATATTTTCCTCTCCATTGTTGTCCAAAACTATTAAAAACACATCAATGAGCCACACCTTTGCACTGGGTGACATGTTCCTTCATTACCATGAACACACACTGTAGTTTATTTTGACTCAACCCATCACTGAAAATAGTCCCCAGACAAATGCACAATTTCCCTGTGTTTCAGTGACATTTGTGAAAAACTACAGTGGCCAGCTTTTTTTGGAAAATACTGAGCCTTTTTTGAAAATGAAGCTATATATTTGTGAGCTGTTATCAAAGATTTACATCTTCAGTAGGAACCAATAGCCATGTTTCTATCAACATATTTTTATGCACATTTTGAAGTATTGCATTAGAAAAGCTTGTTGGAAACGGCAAAATTCCAAAAAATGTCCTTAATTTTGCAAGAAAGTTTTTATGCTCACTTAAGGTGGTTTTTGCCTTTTTCGAAAAAGAGTTAATGCGTTTAATGGGAGAAGGAAACACCATTTCCGAATAAGTTCTGACGTAGCGAACATTTAATTCACATGACAGCTGTTTCTGCTCCGACAGAAGAAGAAGAAGCTGTTTCCGCTGTCGCGTCTTCTCGGATATTCCCATATCCCACATTCTCCTTTTTTTCTTGTAGATGGCCAAGGTGACTGGTTTTGTTTCTTCTTCTTCTTTGAGGTTTATTGGCAGTTGGCAAACAACTGGTTTTGTTTCCGGTTCGCAACCTCTACTTCTTCTACTCTGTTTATTACAGCCATGCATAACGTAGCCTATACTGCCAACGTCTGACAAAACGATGCTTTGCATAGCCTAGTTTATTCGCTCCCAACCAGTTGATGGAAATGCGCCAAATTCGTATTTTCTTTTTTTGTGACATTTCAAAAATTCCCTTCAAATTCATTTGACAATTTCATGGAAACACGACTAATGAGCTTGGAGCTTAGAGCCACAGACAGGGTAGGGAAGTCAGAAAGTAATGAGAGATGGACTAACACACGGTTTTGTGTCTTTTCATGAGATTTGTAGACAATAAGAAAAATATGGAATAACATTAGCTTCACCCTTTATGCACTTTATAACTGGATAAAATTAACTGATTGATTGATTGACATGTCACTGCACTATACGGTGCCCTGTCTGCATTGGCTTAAAAAGACACTAGCAACAACCAGCATGATCATGTAACAGATGATGATGATGATGTATGGTTTCACAGATGTCCAGCAATACATAAAATAATGTCCTATAAGCTAAAACACATGGGAATATGTGTAAGCTGTCATACTCTTTTATGAATCTCATCAAAACAAAAACCTCCTCATTAACAAGTTAACAAGCCTACTCATTACATTCAGACAACTACAACTGAAAATATTATCTCATCAAAAACATAAGCGTTTATCCACTCCATAAAAGACAGTTTAACCTCACTGCTTATTTAAATCCAATAAACTCATGCTCACACACACATACACACGAACCACTGTAGCTAGTCAATACACATATTATCAACCCAATAACTCTGCTCTGCTGGAAGGCTTACAGTGTCCCTCCGTCCACATGAATACCAAACACGTGATGTGATTTCCATTTTAGCAGTCGCAGCAGATAATGCAGTGCGGATCTATACTCTGACACAGGAAAATCTTTCAAAGTTTTGGATGTGTGTTTGTGTGTGTGTTAATGGACCTACCTGAGACAGTGTGGCGGGCTACTGCAGAGGGCTCTGCTCTGTTTCTGAGTGCAACATCACACTGGCAGCTCTGCTGGCTGCTGCTGCCTCTGATTGGATGGCTGGTGGAAGGGGGGTGTACTGGAGTCAGCCAATACTTGAGCTTTCTCTGATGAACACACATTCAGGCAGAGAGGAGCTCATCTTGTGCTCATACACACATTCTATCCCACAGCGGGATTGATTTGAACTGCCTGCTTAATTTTCTCTGCTTGTAGGGAGTGACTTTAAAAGCCTCATTGGTATTTTTTTTGAAGTTACCCCTACATTTACATATTTAATTGAAGAGTTATAGTTGAAAAATAATTTTTCCTGCTGCTTAAAACAGAAAACATTCACATACATTTAGTTTCTGTCTCATGAAAGAACCTGTATGAAAACACCTGTTAATTAATTGGACAATGATTTTATGTATCAATCATGTGTTTTGAATTTGATGGTGGGCAAAGCCATGCTTTACAGTTTTTTACAATTGGTGCCATATTTCTCTATACTGCTCCATACTTTTTCAAAACTGTTCAGACAGTTCTCATTGCTGACATGCAACTCAGCACAACAGTTAATCTAACATCCAAAATGCACTAATGCAACCAAAACACATCTCAGGATCAAGTACATTTATTTCCCAACAGTAACACTTTGTCACTCATTACATAATGACCTAAAAAAATTATAACAACATATAACATTAACATATGTATCACTTACTAGTGCACCTACTTCTCAAGAATTTTTTTAGACTTATTTCTAAATTACCATTTTTGCCAAAGATTTTAGAGAAGGTTATTTCCTGTTGAGGATTCTATTCCATTGGATCGCCTTGAAAATTGGGTTGGCATCAGGGATACTGCTCTAGACTGGTTTAAATCTTATATATCAAACAGATCTTTCTCAGTATGCCTCCTCTTCTGTGGCCCGTCTGACCTGTGGTGTTCCCCAAGGTTCCATCCTTGGCCCCTTGTTATTCTGCATATACATGCTGCCACTGGGACATATCATACATAAACACAAAATCAAAAATCTGGTCTTTTCTCTCCCGGTCTGATCTCGAAGTTGATTCATGTTTCATATAATCTTTGTTAGCCTAAATGGTAAATGGACTGTATTTATATAGCGCTTTTCTAGTCTTTTCCAGAAAGCCAAAAAACTATCTCATGCCTTTAGCTGGTACAAAACACAGCTGCTCGGCTAACAAATACCAGAAGACAAGATCATATCAGCCCTGTTTTAGCCTCCCTTCACTGGTTAACAGTCAGTTTTAGAGTTGATTTTAAGATTTCACTAATCACCTTTAAAGCACTTCATGGTTTAGCTTCCAGTTATATTGCTGACTTGCTGCTCCCCTATGAGCCAGAGTGCAGTTTCCCTTTTCCTTACGCATCAGTCACGGGGCGCAGAGACGGAGAAATATCTAGAGATGGAGCGACGGAGCAAAATAGACTCAGAGGCTTAACTCTTAAAGAAAGAAACTATTAGCAAACTTAAATTGCTGATACCAGATTAAAGAAGTTGCTACATCCAGTTGCAGCACTGAGGGCCGTAACAAACTTTGAACTCAGCTAACAGCTGAGATGCAGACGCTCACACCACATGCATTTTGTGTAAAGCAATGAAAAGTGATCCACAGTTTAGTCCACATTGACTGGTGTTGTGCAGACTGTCTGAACGTTTTGAAAAAGTGAACTCGGTTTAGAGAAATGTGTGTTACCAATTGTAAAAAACTGTAAATGTTTAAATGCACTTAAACCTTTTTTGTCCACTTGGAACAGCAGAAACAAGTTTTAAACATAACATTGACATATCATCACCTTGGTGGTGTTTGTGTCCACTTCGTGAATGTAAGTCCAATATTCACTCTCTTTTAGCTCTGTTTTTGGTCTCTACCAACTTCTGAGGGAAAAATCTGGCTCTTTAGCTGCTAAATGCTCCACTATGTTCACCAGCTAGTAGCTAACTGTGTTTGTCTGCTGAACAGGTGCTGAGCAGTAGTGTACAGTGGCATTTTACTTTTTTTTGCCTGCTGCAGCCAAAAACAACGCTAGGAGTGCAGTTAAAGTGAACCTAAACAGTAAGGTTATGAACCAATGGACTAAACGATGAGCTG
The DNA here is from genome assembly GCF_020085105.1 of Siniperca chuatsi. Lineage (NCBI taxonomy): Eukaryota > Metazoa > Chordata > Actinopteri > Centrarchiformes > Sinipercidae > Siniperca > Siniperca chuatsi. The sequence goes on along the minus strand of NC_058060.1, from coordinate 4,569,451 downwards.
AATCTGACTATAAAGCTCCGTAAAGCTGAGGGGAGCTGCGTATTCAGGTGCTAATTCTCTGTAGGTTCAGACCCCTTTCACATAGTTTTCACATTGCTATTTGAAACATTGTTTTTATAAAAATATCGATTATAGCCACTTTAAAAATACTTTTTCTTAGATTTGAAATCATTTTCTACAGACTTTATCAGTAAAATGTACAAAAAAATATCCTAAGTACTGGTTCTGCAGTAAAATGTCTCCTGTCACTGATATATCATTCTATATAGTAATAATAATAATAATAATAATAATAATAGTGCCTTACAATAAAAACAATAATAAAAGGCAATAAGATCCAAAACATATGATATAAAACAAGATCAAATAATTTAAATAGACAAACACCATCAGTTAAGAAAAAGCCATAAGATAAAAGTGAGTTTTAAGAAGACATTTAAAAGAGGACACAAATTTTACCTGCCTGAGATCCCCAGGCAGGGAGTTCCACAGTTGAGGGGCCCAGATAGCAAAGGCACAGTCATCTTTAATGACAACTATGTATAATATAGTAATATATGGCATTATTAGATTGTTAATACTGATGCATCAATGTGTAAACAACATTTTACTTTTGTAGCTGCTTGAGATGGAGCTAGTTTTACCTACTTTATACTGTATACAGTTAGGTAGTTTACTCCCAATCTAGGGTTAGGGCCCGTCCAAAGGGTCACAAGTTAAATCTTAGGGACTGTGAGATGATTAATGGGAGAGAAAAGAGGAAAAACAAAGTTCTAATACACAGTTTTGTTTTGTTTTTTCTCCAATTTTACCTTTTTGAGTATCAAACAGTTATTTAAATGGAACCATGTGAGAAGTTTAGAGGGGAAATGTTTCTTTGGTGGAACTGCTGACAACTCAAAGACATCTGAAACCTGACAATAGGCTTCAACTAGACACGGCTTTGTCATAATGGGTCACATCACTACTGATCTTTAAAAGTGTGTTGTGTTTTATAAGGTTATCATATGTTTTTAATGTAAAATCTTAATCTCAAGTAAATGGTAGCTGAAGCTGTCAAATAGATGTAGTGGAGTAAAAAGTACCATAAAACTGTACTTGACTACAGTGTTTCAGTAAATCTACATAGTTCCTTTCCACCCCTGCAGGATGAGTGCATCAGGCCACTATTGCAGCAGTATTTGACACTGGAATAGGGTGTGAGGAGTGCAGCTGCACTGTGCCTGGGGCCCGGGTGGGTTCACTGTGTACAAAAAAAATACGATGATGGCAAAAATGAGATGGGATTATGGGCTGTGCTTTTAGCAATATAATAACATAGTACAAATAAATTAATGTTGTGTCTAACTTAATTGCTTAAATCACTAATTGAATGCACTTCCAGGCAAGCAATCTAAGTGTTCCAAGTCGAACATGCACCAGTTGGTCATGACATGTGACGCATGACCAACAGGTGTATGCTGGATCTTGCTAAAATGCTCATGGTGGTCCTTCTACCTTTAATTACAAACCTCTACCTTCAGTGAGGTGAACGCGACCTTTCTGCTATTTTTGACAATCCCTGTCATAGTTTCCACTGGTTATTCTTAAAATGATTACCAGCTATTTGTGGAGCTCTGTAGAACAACAGAGGCTGAGTGGACTGGTCATATTATGAATGAATGAGCAAAAACAAAAACCTGAACCTAGGGCAGATTCTCGCAGAATAGTGTACAAATAGGTAAGTATTACAACACACTGTACTGATCTGGCTCATACACGTCACACATACACACATGCAAACCAACACTCTTTCTAACAGCTAAGATTAATCAGTACATTTCCTTGATATGTAACCCAACTTTTATTTTTGTAGGACATGAAATGAGCAAGTTATTAACTCAGGGAGATAACCTCTTGTTAACAGACAGAAGTCTCTGCAACCATCGCCATTATGAGTCTGTATAATATTGTAGCTATTATACTGTATTAAGCAAACTGTATTGTTTAACCTTATGCCACTTATTAGTAGTATTAAAAATGTTAGTGTTAAAGTTAATGAAAAGTCTCAGATAACTGGCTGAATGATCTGCTAGAAATAGTTTGTTGAGTCATTTCTTATAACCACTATGCTTTTTTTATGTCTCAAATCATGTATGGCCATAGTGATGTTTGAGTATGTGATATTTTGCACGTAAAACTTAAATTAAATTCAGTCAGGAAACATGAAGTGCTAAAAGTTTCAAAGCTGTCCTCCACACCCGAAACTCCTCCTCCTTTGGCAAGCAGACAAAACTAGTTTCACGACATATCAGCGCCAGGCTGGCCCTCATGTCTGAGCTCAACGGTTGTTACCTTAGTTTCTTTAATACGTATTTCGTAGTTTTCTTTTCCTCGCCTAAAGCCCGTTCACAATTGAACTTTTTTCCAAGCAAGTTTTTTTAATGCCTCAGTATTAAACTGAAGAGTTAGTTCTTTTGACTTTTATATTTTTGTAACATTACCACTAAGCCTCATGATTGTTACAACACGTTATTTCTTTTTTTTTTGTTACTCAAGCCTAGCTGAAGAAGTTAGTGTAGCCAGAGATATTTTATTCGACAAGCCACAACATCACAGACTCTACAGAAGCCTCCCCAAGCCGCTGGAAGCCAGCCAACTTTAAAAGCAATCCTGGACAACGTCTGTGTTCTAACACAACAAAGGTTAGAACCAAAAAAACTTGCAATCCTGCATCTCCGAGAGAACTGTGCCAGCAGCGACTTGGCCCGGACCTTTGCCGTTGGCTCTGAAACAAGACCACCAGACCGGCCAGGTGACCTCATCAGCTTGGTGACCAACTGCTTTCACGGAGTCACCTGGGAGCGGCCTGCTGGGCTCCTAAATCACGGAATTAATTAATTAATTTGTTTTCCCAGTTTACCAGGTGGTGCCTCTTAACTAGAGTATTAAAGTGTAATTATTTGATTAAAGTAGTTGATTCTTACTCACGGATTGCAACTCACTCTCAAGAAGAAAATATCAGCAACTACAAAATACAGAAAAAACAGCTGGTACCTCCCTTCTGTTTAGAGCTACTGTAAAAAGTAACCCAGCAGATTTCCAAGCAGCTCCAACCTGGTCAGTTCACCCAACAAACAAAAACATTTTCTCTAGCTTACCTCTAGTGTTATCTATACATAAGTTTGATTTTCTTTTTGCAGGTTTTAAACTATCTGTCATCAAGGGTGTAGCACAAAATTCTGGGCCCTATACTTAAACAGCTACTTAAGCAGTCTCTGTGGGCCACCTTCCTCTCTTGATCCATGTCTGTTACGCATCTTTTGAAGTTTTTTTTTTTTGTTTACAAATAATTGAGCCAACAACTGTACACATCAATCTGTAGTGGTAATTAGCGTAGCCACTAATGAACTGTTCATACCTGTGTGATACTTTACAATGGTTAAATGAGGTTTTCTTGGAGTTTAATGCTTAAGAGAACATTATTTTCTTTATTTATCATTCCCAAGGTATAAGACAAAGCTAAAAAATACCATCTTAGTTTTCTAACCCCTACATGGATAAAATGCTTACTATACTGCATAATAAAAGACAACTGAAGAAGACTTCTCTAGAGATGTTATATTTGCAGAAACAAGAAGATAAAAATAATCAGCTTTCCAATAAGTTCTAGCCTATACATTTCAGTATGTACAATCCAAGCATGCCATGCTAGCTTACTGGGAAAGGGGCTAAATATTGCTCCAAAGCTGAATTGTCTTTACTGCGACACCTTAATGTCAAATGATTGCTTGCAATAACTTTTAGTAGCCACTTCATGAGCTCACCTTGTCGCACGTCCTCGGTAACAAATGAAAGACCTGCTGCTGCTCCACTCTCAGTGGCTGTTTCTGAAACTGAGGGCCATGTGTTTCATGATGTTAAGCTTTGCTAGGTAATGTTGATAGATATGATGTCATATGACATTGTAGCTATGATGCTGATTAATTTATGATACTTATTAATTTATGTCATACAATGCAAATATGCTCCAAGCTAGAATCCTGGCTTACTGCCTTCAATCTAAACAACTGCTGATATTAGCTTTATTGAACTGTGTTGTGCTCACCTAAATTAATTAGACAAAAATTAGACCAAAGCTGTTTTCTCTCAATTTGCTTTCTTTCTCTTTCCTTTCTTTCTTTTCTTCTCTTTTTTCCCCCCTCTCAACTGATTTATTTAGCCAATTTAACTTTAGTTATGACATTAATTACATAGAAATTAAAAATTGCAAACAAAAACAAACTTTTCTTTACAGGGCCCTCCCCCCATTGGGGCCCGGGTAGTCAGTCCCACTTTTCCCCCCACTAGAAGCCCTTGTCTATCTCTGAGATTTTTCTTTGGAATTTCATTTGTGGTGCTCACATCCCATCTCCTACCAGAAGTCAATGCTAGTTTCTTTCAAACAAGACCATGAAGTAGTTAAGGTTAGGGAAAGAATTTTGTAACAGTAAAATTGCATTATCAAGGCAATGACAAAAATTTAATTATAAAAAATCTATTTTGTTGTTCAGTCTGGAGGACCAATATCCACCCCAATACAATGGAGATTAAATAAATGTCACTTGTACTGTTCACAGTGTTAAAAAATCACATTTAAAAATGTCAACATCAGCACCCCTTTCCAGAAACAATGTAGTTGTTACCTTGGATAATCCACAGACCTCACATCAAAACTACGTTAGAGGTTGAGGTTACACTTTCCCCTGGATTTGCCTCTCTCCTTTTAAGGCTGTTCAGGAAAACTCTGCTAACTACATCTGCAATGTGTTACTGGCTCTAATCAATCCATGATATGAGTCATTTTATCAACCAAAAAAAAGATTTCTCAGTTAACAAGGCATGTGCGTTCCTGTTAGAGGAGGACGCAATATATAATATATATATAATAGGACGAAAATATATTCACACAGTGGTTCCAGCAAATGGAAAGACATATACACCGTGAATATTGAATTTCAATGACAATAATAACAATGGATAGCCCTGGGTTTCTCACTTTTCAGGTTTTTGTTTGCATAAGAAGTTGCTGTTATATAACTGTATCCTTTAAGCATGATGTCTAAGGTACCACCTCATTTTTTTTCCACCCTCCTCCATGTTTTTCATAATGCCACTGAAGAGAAAGCAACCAAGGACAAGTGTTTTACATGAGGAACAGAACAACAACATTCGTGCACTCAGCTGTCTGTCCTTGTGTCCATGCACACGGGATTCAGAGCAAACCTGCTGTCCTAGCTTTATACAGACAAGAAACATGTACACCTCTTCATATGCATTTTTCATTTTTAGTTTGAGCTTTAGGTTGCTGCCCTCAAAGTGTTATAATTAATATATATATATCTAATTTAACTTAACATAATTAAAATAATTCGCAGACTTATGTGTCATTGCTCGTTCTTGTAATTGAACTGGCTTTGGTGGTGAATACAGGCAGCTAATATCAAATGGAAATGACAGCAGTTAGTTGTATTAGCATGAAGGACTCATGAAGGACAAGTCTTTGTACTGTATGTTGATAAAAGAAGTTGAAGTTAATAGGTACCACTGCCAAAAACAACAATGTCACCATTAGTTGAAGAGGAAATCTTTTTAATCGCAGAGGAAGTAACAGCACACAGGTCAGTTAGTTTACACAGTTACAGTAGAAATTAAAAACAAAACCATGTCTTGTTCACTGCGACATCATTTACACCTTCATTTGAAAAAAAGACACCACTTTAACAAAACCATGCTAGATAAATGTTTCTAACAAAGTTGTAACAAATTTATTAATGGTAAATAAATTAGTTATTAATGCTTTTTACACTATGACAAAGTATGTGGACACCTGAACATCCTCTCATATGTGATAGTTGAACATGTGATTCTGACACTATGGGCATAGTGTGCTGCTATAGAATCCTATATCTCTCTTTACACCAGATTTTGGAACCTGGCTACAGGGATTTGCTCCCATTCAGCCAGAAGAGCATTAGTGAGGTCCAACACTGACTTTGGGTGATAACACTAATAGCACTAATAAAGATGACGTTTGGTTTCCCAGATTGTGAAAAATTTCTTTGGCTGAGTTATATCATCCTGCAGCATAACTATCTCTGGCAAAGGGCTGCAGCAGCACCAAACTCCATTTATTAACAATCTATTAATGGACTTCATGGTAAATCTAGCATTTATATAATGCTTTTCTAATCTACAGATCACTCAAAGCGCTTCACAACACATGCCAACATTCACCCATTCACACACACATTTATACACAGGTGGCAGAGGCCATCACCCGCTCATCAGGAGTGGGTAGGGGTTCAATAGCCTCTTCTCATTTTTCTATTTTGTGCCACCTCGTCTCCACTCTCTCCGTCCTCCTGCCTGTGACCTGGAAATCGATCTCAGCGCGCCATCTCGAAGGACATCGCAATTCCTAAAATGCAACTCGAGGAGTGAGGAGAGAGGAGGATCGCCGGAGGAGCTATGAGCGAGAATGCACCTGTGTATCCTTTGCGGAAGTCTTTTTGGCACGTATCGTACACAAGAGGCATGACATACAGCTGGAATATACAAAGCTTGGTGGGCGCTAATGTCACATTATATTCACTTCTCAGCCCTAATTTGCTCTATTTCATGTTGTCATATAGTAGTCTATTGCCCATTATGTAGTCTGCAATGTCTGCAAAAGTATCGTCCTGTGACGACAGTTGCAATTGGGGCTGTGGGCTACATTTTAGATAAATTTGACTTTGTCAGTGTGTTTGTGTGTAGGCCTATATAATATGTTGTAGCCTATATAATTTAATCATATATATAATATACTGTATGTCACTTTATTTGTATAGTACTTTTCATACAAACATTTGAAGTGCTTCACACAATAAAATATATAAAGGCTATATACTGTATGTGTGTGTGTTAAATAAAAGACAAAGTATGACATTTGTAAATTCTTGTCACATTATGCCATGTTGTGGCAGGGATAATAAAATACAGCAGTAGGCTATAACAAAACAATGGACAGATGATGCAGCTGTGCCACATGTTGTATTTAACTGACATAATTGACGGCATATCCTCCTCTTGGAGGAGAGGAGGCAAGGAAAGGAATCAAGGAGGTACAAACTGAGAAATGAGAATGGCCTAGTGTCTTATTCAAGGACACTTCAAAACTCTCTCTGGAGGTCAGCATTTTCACTTTCAGACTTGATGATTAGTCAGAAAGTGAGTCAGGCATTAATAATCATGAATTTAACTTAATAAGGTTTGCAGTTAAATGGTCAGGGGCTACTCTCTTTATAATAAGCCATCAGGTCTGCCATTATGTACATTAGTAGGGCATTAATAAATGCTTCCTCCACCACAATTATCCATTAATGTAACTGGTCTAGCTGTCCTTTTATGGGGTCTTCCTGATGAATTAAAGAGACAAAGCAATTTATACTGTTGGAGGTTTGGGTATGGCTGCAAAAAAGGGATTCCATCTCTGGCAACCTAGAAGTTGTTCAAATGGCTTAATAGTAGTCTATAAAGCATTAATAAAGACTTTATTCACCATTAATACATCTAATTTGTACAACCTATAAACCAATTGCAATAACTGCAGTGGTCATTCTTTGACTGTTTCTGTGCCCATGTTAATGTGACTATGCAATGAAACTAATTTGCCAGGAGGTGGCAATAAATCTTTGTAAATCACCCAGGCACAAGGACGGATTGACACAACGGCAAAGCACAGACATGTCAAGATAAGGCTTTTTGCAACAAATGACACGAGGGGAAAAGTTGTTGCTATATATATGTTATATAGATATGTTCAAACCTATGAACCATAGAAAAACATGGTGAAGGACTACAAAGAAAGAAAGGCAGAAAGTAAGAATCACCAAATAAATCACCTAAATTCTATTCATACATTCCTTCTTCAACAACCCAGTTTGTCAGCAACCAGTGAAGTTTCGTCTTATCTTCCTGTTGAACAGAGCTTCATCTTCTCCATATTGATGCTGCCTGTGTTTTCAGACTCATCCACCCCCTGTTCCTGCAGGTAGGGACTGTGCTTTCCAGGCTTGTGGATGAACGTTGGCTTGTGGAGCCCTAAATCATCCCACTTTGTGTAGGCATGTTCAATAATGTCTCTGCAGCCTGTAACCTTGGCTATACCCACTTTGGGTTGGAAGACTTTGCTCTTGTATCCCTCTGGGTGGTATGAGAGACACTCCTCCCCTTTACTTTCATTTTTAACATATTGGGCCTCGTCTTCATCATCATCGCTGTTGCCTATGATCACCAGCTCAGCCTGAATGTCTTCTTCTGCCTCGTCCTCAGCGTTCTCATAGCCCATGAAGATCATGGTGACGGATTCTGATTCTAGCTCCTCTGGCAGGGTGCTGGCGAGGTTCAGAGGGGCAATACTCTCTGCACAGAAGGGCGAGTATCTGTTGAAATCACCTGAGCTCTCTATCAAGGCATCAGAATCAACTTCAAACTTGTGGCTAGCTAGTGAAGGACTGCTGCTATCTACAGCACTGTAGACCAGCTGTATGGGTGCTGGCATTCCTTCAGACCTGGCTTTAACTGAGACAAGCGCTGCTGGGTTTGGACTGTTCACATCTGTCTTGCTGTTGGTGAGTTCTCGTGGAGTTTTGGCACCAAAGAGCCTGTCACTCTTGGATTGTCTTGGAATGTGGATATAGGGCAGCTTGGTTTCTTCTTCAGGTCTTTGGACTCTTGACAGGGAGTCTTGTTGGATGAGGCTTGGGGTTTTCTGTCTCTCCAGGTCTTGGCTTCGTTGATTTTCTTCTCTGAGGATTTGAGCTCCATCTCTGGATGTGAACGCTCTCTGGAAGGGGCTGGGACTGGGTGTTGGGGTTTGCCTTGGTGTTTTATTTGGTGTCCTGGGCGTTGAAGGCCTGCTGCTCCCTGTGTAGGGTACAGAGTAGACTGGATGATGGTACTGCACCTCAGTGGGCACATTCTTATCTGTGGCCTGATGCAGCAGCTCTTCAACCTCTGTGGGTGTCATTTCTGCAACTACTCCATTGTGCATTGTGCCTCTATCTGGGTGCAGTGCATATACAGACTTGCGCCCATCATCGTACACCTTTAATCCCCTCTCCAGTATGGTTTCTGGGGTGATGGCTGCTTTAGAGACCACCTGACTTTTGCCTGTTCTCATATCATGCTCCACACTAATCTTCATCACAAACGTAGCTGGAATAAAGAAAAGGCTTAGATGAAGGTCTTTGGAAAAAGACTAGAAAATAAATGAGGTTCAATGACTTTTCTTGTCAATGAACATTTATTGATGATGATACTCTTTTAAAAAAAGGTAAAAACAAGGCATGCATGGAAAACTTGCATAAACCTGTTTTACTTAAAATACTTTGCTTATATACTGCATTTATTTGAGATCAGTGAAAGGTAATGGCATGTAAATCACAAAGTCATTTATATATTACATAATATCCTGCATCATATTAGAAGAACTGATCAATTTATTGATTAGTCAATCTTTGTGGTATGTGATAGTGAACTGAATATATTCGGGTTTCAGACTGTTCAGACAAAAACAGCTATTTGAAAATGTCACCTTGGGCTTCAGGAAATTGTGACAGGTATTTAAACTATTTCTAACATTTTATAGACAAAAAGATGGACTGATTATTTGAGAAAATAATTGGTGGACTAATTGATAATAAAAATAATTGTTACTTGTAGCCCTACGTCAAATAAGCATGTGTCTTGACCAACATGAAAACTCTCCAGGTGAAAATGGGTTATTTGTGCATCTTCCAGCATTGTGCAGCTGAGGTGAGGTCAGGTGCTTCTCAGATTAAGGACAGCAAACATCAGAGGGAAAAAGGACTGGAGCACACAGACTGATTTGCAGCCTTTGATACTGCAAACAGAGTAATATATTGACACTAGTCTGTCTTCATCAGATTCAAAATGGACAGATATAGTCAACCCTAGAATAGGTGTACATTTGTCATTGGATAGTAGGCTGAAGTAGTAACAGAATTTCAAATCTATAGGATAATGGATCCTCTTTACACATCCACGTACAGGTGGAAAAAACATAAAACAAACAATAAACAAAAATCCTTCATAAACTGCAGCAGCACATGTTGTGTATATGCTGAAATGTCTGTGATTTGGTCTATGTGGGACAAACAAAAAGGCCTTATAAGATTTGCATATCTGAACACAAAACTGCAATACACACACAAAACATGGTTTATGCTATTGCATGACATCATGCAAAAGCTATGCCGCTTCTCTAAGACTACGTCCACATTAAGCCGGTTAACTTTGCAAGCGCATCTTTTTCTCTCTGTTTCAGGCCTCCATCCAGACAAAAATGGCATTTTTCTCCCCCCAAAACACAGCTTTTCCAAAACGGCCTCTAGAGTGTGTAAATCTTAAAAATGCCGTTGATTGGTGTTTCAATGTGTTCAGGGTAAACAGAGCTTTTCCAAAATTATATCATAAGCTGCCCAGTGAGGGTTGGGGGCTGTGCGCCAGTAAAGACAATCTTTAGTCACCTCTAACTTTCTCTGTGATTGTTTATTTTAAATGCCAACATAACGGAATATACAACAGAGCTGTTGTCATTAACATGGATTTATGCTGATTTTGACAGTCAAATAATTATTTTATCACCACAGTGCAGCAGCTTGGGACTGACTGCTGGTTAACATGTAGTGTTTATGGGCCATGATCAAATTACTATTTCATTCTCATTTAGTTATAACAGAAACTATGAAACTAGAAAATATGTAATATTAACTGATTCACATATAGGGTATACATATACAATTACAACATACATACATACATAAACATACACATATGACAGTTGTGACGGTGACCACAGAGAGCACGAGAACAGTGAACATAGATATAACAGGCTGTCACTCAGCAGAGTAACTGGTTGTTGTTAGCCTAGTCTCCGGCGGGAGCTATGTGGCAGCAAAGTTAAGAAAACGTCAAGTCAATACTTCTTTCTGTGATCATGCATTTAAAACATCGATATAGCCAATCATACAGCACAGCTGTTGCCATTAACCTGTAATCATGTTGATTTTGTCAGACTATGTAGCAACCATGAAATTAGGATTTTTTCACTGTGGACAGAGGTCTCTACAAAAATGACATGAAAACGTTAATGTGGACACAAATACTTTCACGCAAAAATGGGATTTTAAAATGTAGACAGTTCAATGTAGACGTAGTCTAGAGTTCTGGGAAATAGAAAATAATCCCACCCTCCCCCTAGAGGTAGTGACATAGTCAAGTTGCTGCTTCACAGAGAGGCATACTGGATTCATAGTCTTAACATAGTTAAATGCTTTGGCCTTAATGAAGAACTGAATTTTGTTTCCTCTAATTGATGATGCATATTTCTATACTCATTTTAATGTAACTTTAAGGTATATCTGTATTCTTTGATTATGTCGTGATTATTGTGAATGAGGAGTGGCACTTGGACATTGGCTCTGTCAACTCCCACCCTTGGATCCATTATCCAATAGATTTGAAATCTGTTCAACCTACTCTCTTATGACAAATTTACACATATTCTGGGTTGACTATATGTGTATCTGCCTCATGCCCATTTTGACTCTGATGAATACACAGTGGTAACAAAACGTAAATTTGTTTGCATTATTGAAGGCTACAAATCAGTGCTCTAGCCTTTTTCGCTTTCATGAAACTTTGCTTTCTTTGATGTATGACTACAGCCAAATTAAAAAAATGGTAGGCATGGGAATGTTCTGTTCTCGGTACAGTGAAATCTAATTGCTTCATAATTTGCATCCTGGTGAAAAGTAAAATTACAGCTTTTAAAATAGCATAATGGAGGCATGGAGGAGGCATTTTTATTAAACAGCCAGTCTTAAGGAGACAGCTATGCCTCAAGAGCACAAAATGGATGTCTGCATAACCATGGAGCTGAGAGACTGAGTTGTGAAATTGCCGGTGAGCATCTAAAATCTGTCCACAATTTGAATTATACTTCTTTTCTATCCCATTGTGTACCACTTGTCTCTTATCATATTTTCAACAGATTATCCTGACAGATGTATGATCAATCAGCAAAGAAGAAACTGTTCTTCAGCATATGCACTAGTTATATGATGTCTGTACCTTTCTTTGGTTCTTCACTACCAGACTCACGTATAGGAGGGTTTTTTGCTGGTGTCAGTGGGATGAAGGATGGGATATCTGCAAGTAGTGAGGGGACATGATGTGTCACATTTCAGGAGAAAAATATGACCAGTGAAATACAAGAGCAGCCATGTTTGGTAAAAATTTTAAAAATCACCATTTAAGGATCTCATTAAACCAAGGTGTCAAACCATTATTATGATGTGGATTATGACCCAGTTATGTATTTTTGATATCAATTTCATGTCTATATGTTCTGTACAGAGCTGGAATCAGGATGTGGTTAGCCTAGTTTAGCATAAACACTGGAAGCAGAGGGAAACAGCTTGCCTGGCTCTGTCCAAAGTTCAAAATTACACGTATGAATACCTCTAAGTCTCACTGAGCTACACATTGATTATTTTTTACACATGAACAGAGATGTAAAAATAATAATTTGTGCTGGGTGGATGGACAAACTATCTAGAGATATGAAACAGAGTTTTGTGGTCATCAGGACTTCATCAAGGGATGTGTTCTTTATAGTCTATCCAAGTCAGGCTCTTCATGGAGCCATTTTACTCAGTCTTGAGAGAAAGAATAGTCTCAGAAGAGATGAGAGCAAAAATCACAGGAGAAATGCAACATTGCCATTATAGCACAATTTGTTGTCTCCAGATTATTAAATTGTAATCACAAAATATTGGTATTTCAAGAAAACTAAATATTACTTAGCTTACTTATTATCTTTGTATAACAGTCTGGAAAATAGAATTGTGGGTTCCAATTGTGATAATGGCTGGCAGAAAATACATTGTTAACATAAAAAGGTTAGTATGTCAACAATCGATTAAACATTATGACTATTTAAATCACTAACATTAATGTTTAGTTAATAATATATGGTAAATAATTTTAGATCTATCAATATGTTAATACAGCCTGGTCTTACATATTATTTTAGTTTTCACACACACAAAAAAAATGCTACAGAAAAGTATATAGAAATGTTAAGCAACTAATTAACCAATCACAACATACCAAAATGCTACAAAAGTGTTTACCTGCCTGGAACTCTGCATTTAGCTCCTACATGTGAAGACAGAGTAGTTGAGGGTCAAAGTGGTGAGAGAAGCAGGAAATCAACATCACAGCAGCGCAACAGATTAATGGTGTTTAGCATCAGCAGTCCATGACTATGTCACATTAAAGTCACAGTTATTTCACAGTCTTTAAGTCTAAATACAGACAGCAACCAGAAAGCAAATCATGCATATTAATCCTTGTACGCCGCATGCCCATGTGAGCAATCCATTTACCTGCCAACTAATTCACTCAAAGCACACCCACACAGTCCTCAGTGAGTGCATCTCACAGCCACAGTCAGCATGGAGTGAGTAGAAAACAATGATATTTTAATTCAATGTAGTAATATTCATAGAAAGCGCTAGAATCTATTTACTAAGTTGAAAACCCAAATTCTACTTCTTATAACCCACACATCTGACAGAGTCAGAACTTTCTATAACCTCCAAGAACACTGTGAACTTAAAGCTACAATGTGCAGTGAGCTGAGCTCATACTATTAACCTCTTGAGTTGTAGCAAACTACTAGTATTCGAAATTTCCAGCATTTATCAGAGCTGAATCTATTTTTACAAAGTGTGATTTAAGTTTATTGTTTAAAAGAACAAATGCACATTTGGACACAAGTGGTGACTTAAATCAAGACATGACTAATAATAAATGCCCACTCAAACAAATTATTTAGAACATACAATACCACTACACACATAATAACATTAACAGATGTAGAATCATATTTTATACACTTTAATCTGAAACTTGGGTGCACTAATGATGCAGCATCAAACTGCAGTTGCCAGCAATGTTTTGGCATCTGTTAAACATTCAAACTCTATTACTTAAACTGACAGTCCTAGATCATATTTCACCGTCTCGGTACTAGAAGCAACATCGGCCCTACCAACACAGCCACTTGCATTTTTTAGTTGCAGAGCTGTTTTCTGAACGCCCAGTAACACCTACTGAAAGACAACCATTTACTCTCACATTCACAACTACAGGCCATTTAGAGTTGCCAGTTTACCTAACCTGCAAGTGTTAGGTCTATTAAGGATTAAATCACTGCAAGGTGAAAAGTTAAACCACTGGAGGTCAGCAAAAACAAGCTTTTCAGGAGGTGTTAAGTTACTCTACAATTGATGTGTTTGGTGATTGAATGTTGTCTACGGAACAAATCATTATATTTTACTGGTGAAGCTGCACATTAAAGTACCCCTCCACTCAAAAATTTGTTTTAAATTTGTTGTAAGTCTCCTAAAATGTCAGACCTTGACTTTACTGACTTGTATCTCTGCAAAGTTTGTCACTAGAGAGGTGTTTTTACATTCCTCTGCTGAAGGGGCAGATGTCTCTACACTTCCCTAAAATCTGAGATTCAAACCTAATCCGGGCAAGCTAGATTTGGTACGTTACAAATTTGAAAGCCAATCACAATGCCACTGGCAAATAAACCTGGTGTGCCAGTGAGAGCATGGATGTGGGTGAGAGACAAGTTCTTATTATACATATATGGTGAGAGAGCGGTGTGTGTCAAGATGGTTAGAGTTACAGGAAACATTAGAGAGATTCAGCCATACATGTTTTAGCCTCAGTCAGACCCAGATGAGGAATCTATTGTGCACCAAAATCGGGGACTAGCAGATGTATCAGAATAGTAAGTGTAGTTAGCATCTTTTATTTGTTTATGTTTTTTGTTAGCTTGTAACTGGCATTGGCTGACACAGAGTTAGTGGCTGTGAGGTCAACCTAACACCGCAGCAGTGGGCAGCTGCAGCGCTACATCACAATATCTATATACAGACCCAAGTCTTGACTTCATTTTATTCTCACATCAGTAATCAGCAAAGTATGTTTGTTAAAAGCTAAAGGATTAATAGATCTCATCATGTTTCATTGCCTCGAGGTGAAAAGTTGCATATTATAGCAGATTTATTCAGTAAGCAACACACAGCAATGTAAGAGTCAGTAAGCAAGCAGAGTTTTAAAAGTCAGCCAGTTTATTTGAGCCTACCTTGATAATGTCCTCAGCCGTCCTCTCCACCTCTTTTAACCGCTTCAGAACTACTTCTTCATTGGCAGAGATGTTAAGCTCCTGTGTTTCCAAGGCCTCAATCTCCTTCTCTATGCTGTACAAGAGAGTAATGAACTGTGTTGATTACTGGAACAAGCACTTAGCTGAACAGCATTTTTTGTAGTTCTTAACTAACAGCAGCAGCTAGGGAGTACTTGAATGGCTTTTAATGAAGCAAGCACAACACACTTGCTTCCGTGCCTCTTTTCCAAACATGGTATTCTGCTGTGTTTGCTTATAATGTATTTCCAATTTCCAGTTTTCCAATTTAAAACATACCTTGTACTTACTTGTATGAATATAAAATGTTCTGCTGTGAAGTGAAGATTTGCACATCATGTTAAGTAATGTGTAACCATGTTGGCAACAAATGGGCTTTCAATGACGATAATAGACCTCTTAAAATTCTTAAACCTCTAGAGATCTGCAGTTCGTGTTTATAAACAGCAGTGATCTTTCCACTATAGGTAGTATTCTATTGTCAATCACAGAGGGGTCAGGGTTCTTTCAGAGCCCATCCTGTGTGTTGATGTGTTGTTTGAGACAGGGATTTTGTCCACAGAATGCCTGTGTGACTTTAGTTAGCCAGCTTTGATCCAGCAGACAGAGCTCCCAGGATGCAGCACTAAAGGCTCGGCTAACAGGGTGAGTTTAGTTCAATCCTGCTCTAACATCAACGGATATTAGAAGTCCATTTGCTCTCCCTCTTAGAGCAGGTTAAGAGTTAAGAGTTTGACAAAAAAAGAGAAATATCTTAATTTAGTGTCCATTTACTAGATTTTTAAAAGATCCGGACAAAGTTAATTGGATGTTAAGTTCAGATTTTTAATTTTTTTTTATTTTGTGTCAAGGCAATGGTTAAGGTTTGGTTAGATTTAGACACAAATACAACTTGGATAGGTTTAGGGAAAGATCGTGGTTTGTGTTATGGTATATAGCATTGAAATTGATTGAATAGTCTTTCCACAAAATCCTTCATTATCGGACCATTATTTAATAACTTTTGAACTGCTATTACTGGACTACACGCTATTAGGTAAAAACTACTCTAGATGTCTATCTGAGAGTGCTATGGCTAAATTCAAGGAAGCGATCCCATCTGCATTTAATTCAGTGTTATGTTTCAACATAGCAGAGGTCTCCTATGCAAATCGCAGCCCCTCCCAAATTGACCATCTAGTTGATAGTGCTGCAGGCTCACTGCAAACAACACTCGATTCGCCCCTCTAAAAAAAGAAGACAATAAAACAAAGAAGGTTAGCTCCATGGTATAACCCCAAAACCCGCAAATTAAAGCAAACATCATGAAAGGAAATGGCGTTCCAAGAACCTGGAAGAATCTTGTTTAATCTGGCAAGATAGTCTTAAAACATACAGGAAAGCCCTCCATAATGCCAGAGCAGCGTACTACTCATCATTAATAGAGGAAAATAAAAACAACTCCAGGTTTCTTTTCAGTACTGTAGCCAAGCTGACAGAGTCATAGCTCTATTGAACCATGTATTCCTATAGCCCTCAGTAGTAACGACTTCATGAGTTTCTTTAAGAATAACATTTTAACTATTAAAGAAAAAATTCGTCACGTCCTGCCCTCAACCGGTACCGATTTATCTTCAAACACAGGAACCTTAGAAAATGATATATATTTTGACCGCTTTGCTCCTATCGACCTTCTTCAACTAACTTCAATGATTAATTCATCTAAGCCATCAACCTGTCTCTTAGACCCCATTCCAACTAGACTGCTTAAAAACGTTTTACCCTTAGTTAGCACTTTGTTACTGGATGTGATCAACCTGTCTTTATTAACAGGCTATGTACTTTTGTCACAGTCTGTCATGTTCTCTCCAGCCACTACACTCCCTCACCCGATTACTGATTCCCTTCACCTGTTACCTAGTACACACCTGCATCCAATCAGCACTCCACTCCCCTATAAATCCCAGCTCCTCACCACAGTCTGGGTCTGGTCTCGTTTAGACGAAGGATGGTGCGCCTGTCTCCTGAGTCTACGGCGCCTCGGCCTAAACCACAGAAGGAATAACCTCCAACGATCACCCAGTACCTCGATCCCAGCTCCTGGCTACTCCAGTCCTCCGTGTGTGTCACTCCAGCTCCAGATCCCGTGTGTCTTCAGTCTCCCGTGAGTGTGTCCCTCCAGCTCCAGATCCTGTGTCTCTCATCTCCTATGTGTGTGTCACTCCGGCACTCCCAGCCCTGTGTGAACCTACTCACCTGTATTCAGCCACACTACTCCAGAGTTCCATGATCTCCAGTGAAAGTACAGTATACTTCCATCCATTATCTGTTCATTCTCCTCGTGTTTCAATAAACCATATCAGTATCTTCCCTGTGTCTCCGGGTCTGTCCGTAACAGAAGACCGGACCGCAACAAGGATGATGGCCAGAATCCCAGAGAACCCTTTACTTCACCTGAGTGGTCTGGCCAAACGCTATATTCTCAGCCTCCCTACTCCTTTTAAAGCTGTGGATGAGTTACTACAGCTGGGGATTTTTTCCAGTGCAGTGGGGAACTATGAAGAGTTTCTCATGAAGTGCTGCCTAGTGTTCCTGTTGCACCCGGCTCAGTTCCCGTCCGAGCGGTCACAGGTAGCCTTCATAGTGCTCCGGTTGACCGGTCCGGCGCTGGGCGGGGTCACTGGCAGAACGGGAAGAGGTGTTTCTACACTCTCTAGGCCGATTCTTGACGCTGTTCTGCCAGGAGTTTAGCCCGTCAAACTGGTGGTCATTAACCGAACCCCAACTCGTCTTCTCGTCTGCTTTGCCTCTCGACTGCTCGCCGCCTGCCTCCAGCCCAGAGTCCCCAGGCTCCACCCTGGCCTCCAGCCCGGAGGTCTGCCAGCCTCGTCTCCGGTCTCCCGCCGTCTCCAAGCTCCTGGTCGTCTGCCCGAGTCTGCAACGGTATCCAGCCTGGAGGTCAGCAGCTAGCCCGAGGCTGCTCCGGTATCCAATTTTATGATGTTGAACTGTAGTGGTCTTCATAGAAAGTGTTACCAAAGTCAGAAATGGATCAAATTTAGAAATTTGACACGTCCTTCTGTTGGGCCTCGCCGCAACACGAGGACGCCAGGCTGACACAACCGTTAATTTCCACTTGAATGTGGAAGTGAGACGAGATCTCGTTTGCACCCAACGCATGATCTCCGTTGAATCTAAACAATGGACTCTTATTGGATGAGACGCGCGAGACAGCGCATGAAATCTCGGTGCACAGCTATGATGACACCAACTTTATAAAGCCTGGCGCTCCACACTGCCCGTTGCCATTTCCACAATAACCCGTTTACTAAAGGAGGCACATCACATCTCTCTCAACGGTAACTGCCGTTACCACAAGACTCTTTCACGTGAGTTTTAATTTTAATAAAAAAACTAGGTTTGTTGTTAATTGTGCTTCGCTTTTTGGAAAAGTGACAGGCCACTGCATTTGAATTGCTGTGTTTTTCTTTGTGTTAAGCACGTTTTATTTTGTATTGGTACCACGCTGTTGGGCCATTTTTAACTGTTAGCTTTAGCCACTATGGGAGCTAATAACTGTGCTTAATCAGACTAAGGTCCAGTAACACGGTCGTTGTACGAAAGTCTACTGCTGGATTACTGTGTGATAAAGGGACAGCGACTACGCTTTGCCACATTTGAGATTCTCTGTCTCTCTCTGTGTGTATGTCCAGATAACGTGGTAGCTAAGCTGTATGTTAGTTTGAAGACAAATAAAGCTTGTCCTTCTTGGCTTTGGCCGCCACCTTCTTTGCACCCCACTTTTCTATTTCCACACACGTATATTATATATGCTTATTGTGTTTAGACTAGACGATAGTGGTGGTTGGCTTAAGTTATTGACTGTGAATCAGTCGTAAGGTTAAATAAATGCAATTGTATCTTTAAAGAGCAGTTGCCTGTGGTTATTGTGTGTACATGTTGTGATAATAGCTGGTTGCGGCGGTCAGTGCTCAGATCCCACCCTTCACTGTCTCCCCCCCCTTAATGTAAAATAGTACCTTAAATATCAACATTTTTAGGTGAACAGCCATCTTTGAGAATTTGATTATTGGTCCCTGATCCCAGGGTGGTGCCTGTAATTTTTATAATAATTGTATTAAAATTCATAAATATCTTTATTTATGCTAATAACCACACCAGCCCTACCTGAATCCCAACACTTCCTTCATTCTACACAGCATATTGTTTAGAATAATTCCTCACAGCTGTGCAGTGGTTTGTATGAATGTAGAGGGTTGGAAGCTTGAGTTTGTTGTCAGTGTGTACAGACACTAAGCCATGGCTAAGTAGCTGTTATGTAATGAAGAGAAGGTTAACTGTCTGTGCTTTGACTGAGACACAATCTGCTGACACAAATTTCAGGTGAAACAGTCTGGTCCTAATCCCTCACTGCTTCCCACTGTAGACCACATACACACAAACATGTGCACAGTGCCAGTCTTAAGGTTGTAGAAACAAGTCTCAGTGAGTGGGTGATGGTTCAAAGCACTTCATGTCAAGTGCTCCCAAACACTTTTTTCCAAAAGCATCTTAAGGCTAAGATTATAAAACTGATGTTAGGCAGCTTCTTACATTAGCTTTTTTTCTCCAAAGAATATTGTAACTTATCTTCAATTGTAGATTAACAAGGGCTACCTATCCACTGAAGAGGAAGAGCTTCTTCAGGCCCAGACAACAGCAAGAGGAACTGTCAACTGCAATGTTTTAATAAAAAAAAAATAAAAAAAAATAGCATGTTCTAACTTCTTTATCTGTATTGTCCCTAAAGGGAAATTTGGCTTGCAGCCATGATAGTCACACATCAGTCAAACAACACAAAATTCTTGGTTTGTTTTTTTGGATGTTTTTTGATTTTATTTTTACTTCTGACAAAAACTTAAATACCAGATACTTTCACATCTTCAGTCATATAAAATCCTTAAGTCTATGTTAAGGCTATAACCTGTGATGAGGGGGTCAGTTTTTTTTTGCTCTGTAAACATAATCAGTTTTTCTTGTTGGCATATGATAATAAAGGTGATTTTTTTTTTTTTTTTTTTCAATATTACGCATATTGTGTATAAAAACAGCTTTTTCCGCTCAAAATGAGCATGTATGTGTCTGTTTGGATTTGAAAGTTCAGTTAAGCAGATTTCTCTGGCCCTTCCCTAACCGTGATGTAATAGGACTTATGTTGTTGGGTCTTAATAAATAATAAAGATCCAGAATTTCTCAATGAGGGAGAAAGACTAGATGTGCTTTTTTAAAAACATTTTGTGAGAACCATGTTAAACAAAATATTAATCATAGAGTATGTTTTACATACTTTAAAACGTGTCTGGAGGGGAACTTTAAATTACTGTATTTATTTGCTCATGAATTAATTTTTACTTTTGTCGATTTCTGAGATTTCAGGGACCTCTAGAAAGTATAGAAGAGTTTAATAGGGCAAAACAACTCCTGGATCAATGGAAAGAAACAAACTTAAAAATGAGATCTTGTTACTATCACTGTCCTTCATGCTCTAGTTTTTGGTAGAGGAACATACTGTTCGTATAGTGCATTTGAGTTTAACCTGAGTGATTCCAAAGTCTTACTATTTGCTTCTGCAGCAATTAACACATTTTTTTCCAGTGGGATCACTTAAGTTTCACTCAGTCGTTACATGCTTCCACCAAATATAAATGCCTTCACCCACATGATTCGTTAGTTCTGCCAGATCTCTGCATGTTGTGTCTATTATGGGGTATACTGTGGGTTTCCAGGTGCTTTCAGGTTACCTGAGGATGTTGCTCTGCAGCTGATCACTCTGCTGCTGTTCATCATGAGCCTGAAGCCTCATGGCCTCCTGTTCCTCCTCCGACTGCTGACTCAGACCATCCATCAGCCACTGCTCCCTTAGGGCTTTCTTCTGTCAAACACACCAACACACAAGCACCTCAGTTATAGCAGCAAACAGGCTTTAGAGTTCTGTTCATATTTTAAGTTGTTTATGTCACGGTGACAACCATAGCATTGACCACTGGATCGCACGTCAACATCGCTGCCATATTGGACCAGGCAACTTGACCAGACCTTCTTTGCCCTGGGTTTTGCCTTTAAGGCTTCGTACAGGTTACTGTCCTACGCTCTAATTGGCGGAGGTTGTAACTGCAGCCTAAGAGGAAGACTGCAGACACTACTGAAGGTAGGAAAGGACGGGATCCTTGTAATAAAGACGCAAATATAATATTTATCTATAATTATGAGTATTAGGTCTCTATCATTGAAAACGAAATTTAATTTGCGTTAGTGTGTTAATAATTGCCAAAATATCTTTCACAATTTTTTTTTTTTTTTTTTTTTGGTTATAAAACCTCTGACATCATATATGTAATATGATTAAGTGACATTGTCTCTCATTTCAGTCAAGCTGCTTGGACACCCTTTACCATTACCCATTGCCAAACCCCGAATTATGATGAAGGGGATCACAACAAAATATTAGAAACACCCTTTAATCTAATGCACTCAAAATAAACCACTGAACTGATAATGTTTCAAACTAAGTATTTTCTTTAAGCTGCATTAAGCAATTATATGACCACCAGGCGGCAGGAAAAGTCCAAAACAAGCCCTCAGCAACTACGGTGTCAGAAATGACCAGAGAGCTGGATCAACACCTCTTTGCTGTGAGTTTGTTTTGGACTTTTCCTGCCCCCTGGTGACCATATTATCAGTTCTATGGTCAATTTGGAGCACACTAATATCTCGTTACTTTACATTTCACATGAAAATGTTAGAGTTTAAATGGCTGAGAATTGTTGTTGCCAGAAGAGGTTGACTGACAGTAATATATGTGAAAGTGCTGACACTTTCATTTATGTTGGAGTGAAATAGCTGTAGGTGAAATAAAAACAATATTAGAAGTTATACATGCTACTGCACAGGGACTCCAGTTAATATTTGTGAAATTAAGGTCTGGCCTTGCTTCATAGTTTGTACAGAAATTGCTGCAGTGTTATTAGCTTTGAGACGGTAAATGAAATCACAAAACCTTCATCCCAGAGTTCCTCCTGTGAGTCTTTGCAGTCTCTGTTCAGTGTCTGCTGGAGACACATTTCTACTGTGTATTGTTCTTTATAAGATGGAATGAGATGTTAAAACCACATTTTGACACATCCGGTGCAGTAAATTTTCTTCCGGATGTTAGTTTTCTTGCTGTTATTACAGTAGAAAGTACCTTTATGTACTGGAGTTTTAATTTCTCCTCTTCAATCTGTCTCCTTTTCTTGGCGATGTTCTCCTGGATCCTTCTTTTGTTCTGTGGGGGGAAATCAAATACACTTGTACATGTATACATTTAGCAGCACTGAAACTATTCCACCTGTTGTCTTCATGTGCTGACACTTCCACCATGAGCTGACAGCTGGACACCAACAGCCATAAATAGCAAAAATCAACACAACCTTCATGACCTGACCCAACCTACCTGTTGTTTGTGTGCGTGTGTGTGTCTGTCCACCTGTTCACTACAAACTCTAGAACTTTCCCTGCTAATAAGCACATCCTGTAGAAAAGATAATCTTAAATAAAGTTTGATTGTCACAGACAAATACACTGAAGCCGGGCTCAGACTACAGGAGTTGTAAAATCCTAACCGATTTTGAAATCGAGTTGCATCATGCAAGGAGAAACTTCACAGATGTTCTTCTCTCTAATCTCAAACCTGCACACACTGCATGAAAATAATGGCGCATCACACACTACAGGATATTATTAAGATTATTGCGCCAGAGGGAGCAATGCACCGCCTCACATGATCTCACGTGAAGTCATGGGGAAGCAGATGTAAACAAAATGGAGACTGACGTGGTGCAACAACTCGCTGTAGTAATGCTTTGCAGTGAGAAAAAACAAAAGCAGAAGGCACAAGTCTGGATGACAAAATGGCTGGGGAGACGCGGTCAACACAGGTTGTCTATTCTTCAGCGAGAACTTGGGGGTTGATTTTAACTGTCAGTTTTGTCTGTCAACAGTAGTATGCTAGCTAACGTTAGCCTCAAGGGCTAGAATGTTTATCATTGCTTGGCAACACCGTCAGCTGCACGTTAGACATGTCTCTCTCATCCAGATTTTAACTCAGAAATATCAAAAAAGTTCGAAATTATCGCAGCGGCCCCAATCAGTCTGCGAGCAGTTTGAGAGCTTTAAGACTGGATCTGTAAACCCCATATAATCTGGGCCGAACATCGGTACCGACCAAGGTCCCAGACCAGATTTCTGTCAGGAGGGGTGAATCGGGGAGAAATCAGCCCAAAACCCCTGTAGTCTGAGCCAGGTTTAACTCGGGGAGGGAGATTGGATCAGTGTGGCACTAAACCCCAGTGAAAGGGGATCTCCCAGTTGACATCTGCTGATATTTATAGTCCTGTCTCTGTCTGTGTCGGACTCTGTCAAACTCAGTGATGTCAGTTTGCTGAAATGTCTGGACCATGAAAACCATTTCATAGAGACAACTGGCACCATGATAATTAGAGGCTTACCAATCAATTGACTCTCATTACTCATCATGTTTGTTTTCCACCTTCAGCTATCAGTTAGGTGGGGTCAATGGTGTAGTGGTGCCTGGAGAAGTGGGTATCCTCTTAATTTATGCCCCAATGTTTTTTTAAAGCGGCCTGTCGAGCAAAGCATAAATGCCCAGTGTTTTAAACAGTGACATGTCAGACTATTCTTTCATGTTTAGTTCACCCAAAAATGGGACAGTAGTATTTGCACATTGTCACTTAACTTCTGCTGCTCCCTCAGATTTCCTTTGATACATTTTCAAATATGCAATACTATTTATACTATGGCTTGGCTGAATACTTGATGGTTATTATTTACTGAGAGATGTGCATCCATATTGCCCAGTATGCCCAGCTAACCAACATTTAAAATTCAATATTTATTGTAATCTTTTGTCAATGGCAATCCATTGCTTTCCATCTTGCATTAGTCCGGAGTTGTGACTGACTGAGAGACTAGAAAATCATTTTCTTGTTTTAAAATTATGTGAGCCTATGCTATGAGGAGTGACATCACGCCCATATATTGTCTGGACTGGTCCCCACAGAGGGTGCTGCTTTAAAGCACAAGTTTCATTTCGTGCACACGCATATGAACGCATGTTCATGCGTAATGAGGTTGTCTTTTCTGAGCTGCAGTTTATGAACACCGTTGGCGTATATCAAACGTAATAAATAGTTGTATTTCACTCTCACTTTTGTCAGACACAGAGTCACAGAACACAGCCTTGGAAGTGGCTGGCAAGAGGTGCACTGTAGGGGTGGCCGGATCGATACCACAATATCGATACTACAGATACTTCGTCTCGTTTTGAAGATCTGTTTTGTAGAACTGTTTTGTAGAACTGTCTGAGCAAACAACATTTCGTTGTCGTGAAAACAGTGCATGTACTCTTTACTTCTCCTCTGCTGTTGTAGTGTTGTGTGCACTCTAACAACATACACATCACGCACCTGGAGTGTGCCCCGACTAGTTTAATCCAACACATAATTGCAGTGATGGCTGAACGAAAGACAATCATGGTTTGGAGCTATTACATAGCTGTGAGTGAAAACGTTGCAAACTGCAATGTGTGTATCAAACCCGGTTCTCACAGGTGGCAGGTAGAAAATTCTATCACTCAGCTACCCTTACAATTATTGCTAAATTTTGGCAAATAATTTAGTGGTCATGAAAATGTATTCAGATTTAGCCTATTGATTGTATTACTTAGTATCAGATCAAAACTAAATTTTGCAGTATAGCCCACCCCTAATGCACCACCCAGCTAGGTTAGCATGACAGACAGACTCGAGATGCACTGCAAGCTAGCACATAAACTTAAGGCCTTTAAGTAGCTTGTACTAACTCCAAAAGTTGCCAAAAGACAAATGACATTATACGCTCATTCATGTATGTGAAGTAAAAAATAAACTAAAAATCTACAAAGGGAGAGAGGAGGGAGAAGATCAAACTATTTAAATATTTACAAGATCAAATTAACTATTTACATATTTGCAACCTGTAGTAACATCTTAATCCAAAGAGAAGCACAAACAAAATATTTACATATTTACAAGCTATAACATCCTAATCCAGAGATCCGGAGAGAAAGAGTGAAGCTCCTTGCAAGAGGACAGGAAGAGAGACACTCTTGGCAGAAGAGCCACAGCAGGGGAATGAATTAATATAATATATTTGCTAAATTTGTCGCTAGTCGCTTTAAATAAATAAAGCCGCTAAGAGGGTCTGAAAAGTTGCTAAATCTAGTGAAAAAGTCGGCAAGTTGGCAACACTGAAACACTCTCTTTGACATGAGAGGGAGGCGGGGCCCTTGTGTAATTTGCAGAGCCCTATGCAACTTGTGTAGTGAGCGCATAGGGCCACCCGGCTCTGCCTCATCATGTCTAAATCTGAACCTAACCAACCCAATCAACTAAGGCAACAAGTACTAGCCAGTCAAAGGCAGAGTAGGGCGGGCCATGCCTTCGTCATCCTAGGGGGAAAAAATTTTCTTGCAGCAAACTACTGAATAATGCGGGTATACAATGCCGACTGAAAAATAAGTAGGTATATGCCGTATACCTACATATACCCTGCACTACACCACTGGGTGGGGTTTCATATGTGTCTGAAATGTCTAAACAGGATCCTCATCGACTTGCTTCATGGAAGCTGACTGGAGTTAAAATGATAGTGTTCTGAATTAGAATATCCAGGCAGCACAGGCAGTTTAAGATCATTTCAGGGGCCTTAAAATTCTTTGCAATGCTTTGGCAATCCTGCCAAACCGTTTTCTCTTAAAAAAATAGATTTTCTCGTTGCTTTTTGCAACAAGAATAATGTATATTGGTTTTTCTAATTTATTATTAACATTCTATTGCTGGAAGAAAAAAATGATTTGGAAAAACATCAGAAATATTCCTTTAGCCTTCAAGCCTCTGAAAGGGCGGGTGTACATGTTTGATTGAAAGCTGAGCAGGCATGGGCTGGTTCAGACAGCATTTGGTTAGCAGTGATGTTGAAAAATAAGGACTATGCCATTTAGTATTCAAACTGACTGATGATGATATTTGCATGTACGTTTTTAAATGTTCTGTGTGCTACAGCTAGCTAATTAACTAACTAGCCTGCACTTTTGCCTCAGTGGATTCTTGTTTGGTTGCTCATTCAGCAATCAGAGGTGCAACACCAGATGTGTCCATGTTTGTAGATACCATGGAGACATTATAATACACTTAGGAGGAGAATTAGCAAAAAAGCTAATATGTATTGCAGATGTAAATCTGTGGTTCTTTTTGTGTTGCATCAAAGCTGCTGTCTAGCGGTGAGTCTGTGGCCATCAGTCAAATGCTGACTTTATGCAATTGCATTTAAAACAATTTGACTGCATCAAAATATTTTATTTCTTTAAGCAGACAGAGAAACAATAGCATTCTCAGTGGTATATGCATAGGTAGGGCGTGCCATCTTTAAACAAAAAAAATTAAAATACTGTACTGTCCCTGATTATATGACACACCTCTTTTTAGAGAAAGAGAAAGACACAGAGGAAGCCACTGTGTGATGATATTACATATTCTGTATCTATTGGTTCCAACACTTAATTAAAGCAACAAAAATGCTTAAACTCTGAAATATTCAATCCCAAGAGTTTTGGCTTGTGTTTTTTGGCTGCACCATTTCACCAAACAAAAATATTCAAGATGTCTTGTGGATCATTTGATACAGACATTCAGTATGAAAAATTTGGTATCTATAGAGACTTTGGTGTTCCCGTTTTATTTTGTCACTCACCACTCCTCTTGTTTCAGACCACTTCACTTCCTGCCCTTGTTTGTTTCCCGCCTGTGAGATTGTCTGCCCCCGCCCTGATTAGCTTTCCTGGGTTTTTGGACCCTGTCTTTGCCTTACCCCTATAGAACTGTTTGCTTGTTATCTGACTTCTCTCCTGTGTACCGAACTCTCTTTTGGCAAGTAAAGACTGTGAATTTCTGAACTAACCCTGTGTCTCTGAGTCGTGCGTCTGAGTCCTCTTTCTATTGGTAACACCTAGTTATAACAATATGTGGTAAGTTGAATCAATGGCTGTGTGAGTTTAAAGGTGACTAGGATTTGGTTTACCCTCACACTAATTGCATTCTGTCTTTATTATAGTGCACAACAGTGCCCCATGAGCACAGAAGTCCCCCGTGTTCAGTTTCGAAACTCAACACAGTTCACAGTTGATAAGGGGGTGCTGTTGGGTGGTATAACAAAATCAGGCATTGTATCTTTAAGTAAACATGTCTTTCCTCATGAATACATGCCAAGGTTTCATCAGAATCCCATCAGTGCTGTCTGAGATATTGGATGTGATGGACAGACTAAGAAGATTAACAAATCAGAGAACAGAGAGTAAATCACATTGTCCCCACCCTGGCACACACAGACACCAGGGATGGACACCATGTCTTAAATGACTGTCAGTTTGTCTTGAATTGTGTTGACATATTTCTACCACAGAGAAAAACTGTGCTGCCTCCTTTCACTCTGTCAGGGGAACTGACCTGCGCATCTACTGCCAGAACTCTGAAGATTTTCCTCTACAGCTCTATCATCCTGCAACTACACACCCACACCTTTTATTTTCAGACTCTGCTTGGAAACAACTCCTGTTTCAGGGCTGTATCATGGCATCCTGTTCAGACTAAATATCACAGCACTGAATTACTAGGATGCATTAGTTATATTGCTAGAAACATACACACATTACAAATAATGATAATAATAATAATAATAATAATAATAATGATGGCAATACAGAGGAAAATGAATTGCCCGAGAAAGACATTATTGAACCATTGCATGTTGCTGCTCTGAGTTTTGACTCAATTCTGTATAGGAGCCACATTTGAGTGGGTTGTGCACACTTCTGTTTAAAGGGTTTCACAATGGCTCACCATTAATATGACCATACAATATATGGGTATATCTACTATAATATATATATATAGTGGTGGAGGGGAAGCAGCCAAGTGCCACCTACTGACCAACAGACAGAAGTCTCTGCAACCATTTCCATTATGAATCTGTTAGCTATTATACTGTATTTTGTAAAGCAAACTGTATTGTTTAGCCTTATGTCACTTATTAGAAGGGCTAAAAATACGTGTTTTGACAGTTAAAATTAATTAAGAGTCTCAGGTAAATTGATTGAATGATCTGCTGAAATAGTTGTTGGTTAAATAATTTTCTCTGAGTGCTTTATAACCACTATGCTATTTTTATGTCTCACAATTTAACCTTTTTCTAAGCAAGCCTTTGAGCGCCTCAGTATTAAACTGAAGAGTTGTTGACTTTTATATTTTTGTAATGTTACCACTCAGCCTCGTGATTTTTATAACACGTTATTTCCTTTTTAAAGTTTTCATCTGGACCATGGAATAACTCAAGCCTAGCTGAAAAAGTTAGTGTAGCCAGAGATATTTTATTTGACAAGCCACAACATCACAGACTCAACAGAAGCCACCCTGGCTAAATTGGACCCCAGGAGACAATCGCCTGCCCTGGCTTAACCTCAGCTGTACCTGAGCTGCTGAAAGCCAGCCAACTTTGAAAGAAAAGACTCTGAAAAAAGCCTGGACAACATCTGTGTTCTAACACGGCAAAGGTTAGAACCGAAGAAACTTTGAATCCTGCATCTCACTGAGAACTGTTCCAGCAGCGTTTTGGCCTGGACTTTTGCCGTCGGCCCTGAAACGAGACCGCCAGACCGGCTAGGAGACCTCGTCTACTCGGTGACCAACTGCTTTCACAGAGTCACCTGGGAGCGTATCCTGCAGCTGTGCTCCTAAATGACGGAGCCTAAGTCACCAGCAGACAGCCTGTACCTTCCGCTGCCCAGCGGATTAACCCTGCACACCACGGCGGAAAGCCAGCAGGACATCTCACCTCTGCCAGCACTCCAAAACAGTAGACTAAACCATGTTTTTTGCTGTGACAAAGAGCTGATGTTGAAAAAAAAAATCCCCTTTAGATAAGTTAATTGCCTTAGCATTACTTTAGCGTCTCATAGTTTTATTTTAATAATCAGAGCACATACTTTGCTTCACTATTGCCAATAACTTAAGGTTTACCTCATCATTTGATATCTTTATTCATCTGTTTGTTTATTTTTTTTATCATATACTCATTAATCAGTTATTAGGCATTTCTCATTCCCAGGGCATCAAATACCGATGTTTTCTCATGCCTCTCTGTGTTGTATACAGCGTTTGTATGGGACCATGGATGTGTTATAAGAACTGGTGCCGCTCAGCCTTGCAATTTTTTCCAGTGGCCACTCGCGGTATTGCAACAAAAAACTCCCCAGTGGCCAAAAAAGCATTTATTGATTGAATTTTTAATCCATGGAGGTTTTTTATTTGTAAAATGTCCCTCGAGCCGAGAAAAGCGATTTTAAAATCTTTGACGTCATCACATTGTAAAGTGAATGGGCTGAGCGGGAACTCGTGGGCAGGGGCAGCGAGCGAAACACTACTGCACATTCCCACATTCAGTGGGCCGCATAAGTAAACCTGGAAGCTAGAAAACTTTTTTGGTGTATGCGCTAGGCGAGCAATTCTCATTGGAATGAAGAGGTGCCATTTTGATGTCCGGTATCCAGTTCTAATAATACATCCATGTATGGGACGCAAAGGGCTGCCAGAAAGCCTAAAGGAAGTCAGATGACGTAGTATAACTAGCGACATAAAGAGCAAGAAAGTCCACCTGTGAAGGTGGTGAGGTGGTTGGATGTGTCAAACATAGGACTTTCACCCAGGAGACCAGGGTTTGTGTCCTGGGTGAAACCAAAAGTTAATGTTGAGTTTTTTTAAGTTACGTTACATTACATGTCACGTGACTTCCTACTACCTAACCAAGTAGTTTTGTTGCCTAAACCTAACCAACATCACTTTTCACACAGGGCCATGTACGTTTGGATTTTGTTTTCCCTTAATAATAACAACCTTCATTTAAAAACTGCATTTTCTGTTTACTTCTGTTATCTTTGTCTAATATTTAAATTTGTTTGATGATCTGAAACATTTAAGTCTGACAAACATAAATAAAAAAATAAGAAATCAGGAAGGGGGCAAACACTTTTTCACACCACTGTATATCTTGCACATAGTAGCTTAATGTTTTCTTACCTTGTTGAGCCTGTTGTCCTTGTTTTTAGCTGTATTTATGTCTATTTCTGTGTATGTACAGAAAGCAACGAAAAACCGGAGTGAAATTCCTTGTATGTTTACACATACCTGGCCAATAAAGCTGATTCTGATTCTGAAGCGATTCCTTCCTAATGTGATTCCATTGTAAGAGATTCCACGTTATGTGTAAAAATGCATTTTATAGTTCAGCTGAAGCTAATACGAGGCTTCAACAGTACGAGTTATTTTAATTAAGTAGGTCTCTTCCAATGTTAGTCTTTTCAGAACGAAATTCCCTATTCCAAAAAAAGACTATAACTTTGGAAGATCCCACTGGATATGTCTGTCTCAGACTGCAGAAGCCTCATGTTAGCTTCAGCTAAATTTTAGAATGTATTTCAACACAGAATGGGGACTGTGGATTTTGTCTCCTGTCTTACATTGGAGTCATATTAGGAAAG
Source organism: Siniperca chuatsi (assembly GCF_020085105.1). Lineage (NCBI taxonomy): Eukaryota > Metazoa > Chordata > Actinopteri > Centrarchiformes > Sinipercidae > Siniperca > Siniperca chuatsi. Next base: position 4,538,471 of record NC_058060.1, on the reverse strand, counting down.
GATATCTTCACAGCTTCTATGGAGACAAGGAACAATTATGGTGACCAATAAGTCTTTCAATGTACATACAGAAAGTAAGTGTTGTATTAAGACAGACCTGAAAATGTGAACTTATTCTTTAGGGAACTTATTCTTATTCTTTTCATATTTTTATGTTCTATTTAAAAAAACATCCTTTTTCTAGCATTGAAGAAAAAGCTTTTTTTTTGCACAATAACAACAAATTAACCTAATTTGTTCATAGACTGCATTGGGGAAAACAGATCAGTTACCACACATACCAAGGCAAATTCCTTGTATGTGAAAACTTACTTGGTAATAAACCTGATTCTAATTCTGATTACAACATGTACAACATGTACGCACATGTTGTTACTACACTAACCAGTGCAGTTACTGTACATTACAAAAGCCTGAACGCAGTTGTAGTGAGAATCGGCATCTCTGGTTGTGTACTCAAGGCATGTACAGAGCAGCTTGCTGGGGTCTTTACAGATATTTTCAACCTGTCCCTCGCCCAAGCAGCTGTGCCATCATGCTTTAAATCCACCTCCATTGTGCCAGTGCCGAAACACGAGTCCAACGAGCCTGAACGACTACCGCCCTGTAGCACACTGAGGACACTGAAGAAGAACCAACTGTTCTCAGCTATGCTGGTGAACTTCTATTGCTGCACACTAGAGTGCAGTTGAATCTAGTCTAATCTAGAGAGCGTCCTAACCAACTGTGTCACAGTCTGGTATGGGAACTGCTCTGCTGCAGAGTGCAAGGCACTGAAGCGGGTGGTGAAAACTGCCCAGCGCATCACAGGGACTCCACTTCCAGCCATTGAGGACATCCAGAGGAAACGCTGTCTGCGTCGAGCCCGCAGAATTCTTAAGGACTCCTCTCACCCTGCCCAGAGACTGTTTTCTCCCCTGTCTTCCGGCATGCGCCTCAGGTGCCTCCAGCAGACTGAGAAACAGCTTTTTTCCCAGAGCTGTCTTCCTACTGAACTCTGCCCCCCACTGATTCCACTGTCCCCTCATACACCTTAACTTTAAATGCTGTTATATTGTTTTTGCTGCTGCTATATTGTTTTTGCTACATGTACCACATGTTCATTCGCAGTACCAGACTATTTATTTATACATATACTGCATCATTTGCACTCCAGTACTATGTACTGAATACTGCAATAACTCATCTACTGTACTGTTAACTATTTCTGTCCATAATTTGCACTACTTAATATTCATTGCACCACCGTTCTGCCCAGTCCAAATTATTATTGTACATATCCATCAGTATACTTATGTTTATAGTAATGATGTCCATAGTACCACTTGTAAAATATTTTCAGAATATTGCTCTATCCTGCATTTATGCTCACACTTTATATCCTGCACTTGCTTATTGCACTTCTGGTTAGACCTAAACTGCATTCCGTTGCCTTGTACTTGTACATGTGAAATGACAATAAAGTTGAATCTAATATAATCTAATCAATGGGGTGAATGTCTCCCCAATATTCACAAACACTGAACGACTTCCTCCCATCCACACTGGACCCATAACAGTTTGCGTACTGCAGCAATAGGACAACAGAGAATGTAGTCTCCATGGCACTGCACTCACACACTTGGACAATAAGAACACTTATGCATGAATGCTGTTTGTTGACTTCAGCTCTGCATTCAACACTGTCATTCCTTCCAAGTTAATCACCAAACTTGGAAACCTGGACATTAACATCTCCATTTGCAATTGGATTATTGACTTCCTGACAAACAGACCTCAGCTTGTTAGGTCAGACCACAACTGCTCCACCACCATCACACTCAACACTGGCATACCACAGGACTGTGTGCTGAGCCCCTTCCTCTACTCACTCGACTGCAGGCCTGTGCATGGATCTGACTTTGCCTTTACAACTCTGTGGAATTCCATCGGGGGAAGTTTTGAATAAACCTTTTCAGGAGACCCCTCTGGATCTGCACACTGACTTCCCCAAATACAGGAGTATTTGTTAAAGGTGTCAATTTGACTTGCCAAACAAGACAAGAACTTCTTAACCCTGAGAAAATATGTTTTCTCAAGATAACAAATTCACAGCAAGATGTGAAGAACCATACAATTAATCTTTTGATTATTTTAGCGAGAGATCAAGTCAAGAGAAGAGAAAAGACACACACAAACACAATCTTTCTCACCCCCTGATGTGGTCTGAGATAAAATGCCAGTCGCCTATCATAAAAGTTGAAAGTGTAGTCCTGATGAAGTAACACTGTGATATTCTTTCTTTCCAAAGTCTGAATTAATGTGAATTAGCTATCTAACCAATCAGTAACTGCACTAACATTGATCAGCAAACATTTTCTCAATATTTAACCCAATTTTTATTTTTGTAGGACACAGAATTAGCAAGTTTCTAATTGACAGAATTGACCTCTTGTTTACCTTGTAACAAGATTGCCATCTAGTGACAACAGAACAGAATAGCTATAAATACCGTCATGGTAAATCTGGGTAATATTGTAGCTATTATACTGTATTATGTAAAGCAAACTGTGTTGTTTAACCTTATGCCACTTATTAGTAGTGTATGCCACTTAAATGTGTGTTTTGCCTGCACACACCTTTGGGAAGCCAACGAGAACGTCCCCTCTTCAACAAGTAGGCAAAACCTCAGCTTTGCTGTGATCAATAGTTGGTGTCGAATAAAATATATTAATTCAAATTTAAAGAGGTTAATTGCCCTTGCATTATGCTAGCACGTCACCGTTTTTGTTTTAATAATCAGATCACATAGACTTTTTTTTGTTTTCGCTGTTTGGGTGGTGTCCCCATTGAACGAGTGTAATTAGTTAACAGTATTTAACATTAAAGTATTTTTCCTACACACACGTCATCTGATCTCATGACGTGTGTGGACAGTCAGATAAAAAACGAATCAGACCAATCTGAACAAATCTGAGCCTCTACTTTCAGCCTGACCATCATGGATTCTATAGACATTAAATGTTGATTTGAAAAGGTTTAAGTTAAGTTAAGGCACTCCTAATAACAGGTACAATCTCCAAAAATAATAAAAAAGGACTAGTTCAAGTCAGCAAAGCAACTATTGACATTGACACAGAGATTATTTGTATCCTAGCTTTCTCCTATTACTACCAGAAGCACAGGACTGGTCCTTACCGTGATTGCCTGGAGCCTCTCCTTCAGCAGGTCAGCCTCCTCCATGATGGTCTACAGGACAGACAAAGTACATGGCAGTCAATAAACTGGAGGTGGATGTGAGAAGGCAAGACAAAATCCAAATATTTTTTCAAGTAGACTCAAAATTCCAACCTCAGTAGCAAAAGTCTATATTTTTCAAGCCTACCTTCCGATTGGTGGATGACCCGCTCTACCACTAAGCCACAGTCGACAATATTGTAACAATTATGGAGCTTAGGTAGCCTAAAGTGAGCTTTCAAATTCTATGCCCATTTTTCACTACAAAGTCAGTACAAAACCCTGCCTTGTCAACAGATGAGCAGATTCCTCCAAAGCAAGGACATTTTTTACTTAAAAAGACATAACAAATGTAACAGTAAATGTGAATGCAGTAGTAAAATGTTCAATATTGTAACTTATTTGTTATTGTTAATAATAAATTAGAATTTGAAGCATCTTACACATTACCCAAAGACACTTTGCATGAATCATAAGTCTAGAAAAACACATTATATTATTGTATGTTGGTGAGAAAATGTGTATTTCAGCTTGTTCCAATGTCTGTGCCATGTATCTCTGTATATATATATATGTATACATGCGTGTGTGTGTGTGTATGTGTGTGTGAGTGAGTGTGTGTACGGTGAGGATAAGGGGTCAATATTGCAACAGTTAATTTGATATGGCCAGTAATGATAAAATTAAAAATACCGTAAAACTTCAATTAATAACCCAGGCTTTTATTTGCATCAGTCAATGAACTCAACTTGCCTATATTTGGGACAGGCGTCTATATGGGACAGGCATTTAATTCCTTTCGCACAATACTCTTGCACAGCAAAGATGGAACATACGGTAAATAATTGAGAAATAGAAACATATTCTGACTTTATGACCCAAAGGTAGAGAGTCACCACTTTTTTTGTGTCTCTCTTCCGAATGAATTATACTTTCATAGTTTCCATGAAATGAACTGAACAATTGAATTGTGGAGAATCTAGCCGATCTTACAATGTGTAGCATGTCCTTATTGACAAAAGTTTAAACATTTATATTTGTATGTGCAATCTAAGCAGATTAGAACTAGCTCAAGCGAGCAACCTGGTGGGCTTTAAGATGATTTATACATCCAAAGAACTTCTATAAAAACCAGACCAGTGTCTAATTGAGACGTGTAGCCCGACCTTACTCCCGCAGTGCCTCGACAGGACCTCGTGGAGGACACGGTCAAAAGCCTTGTCCAAGTCCATAAAACACATGTAGACTGGAAGGGCAAACTCCCATGAACCCCCCAACAACCCTGGAAAGGTAAAGAGCTCGTCCACTGTTCAAGGGCCAGGACGGTATCCGCATTGCTCCTTGTGGATCTGAGGTTCGACAATCGGTCGGAGTCTCCTTTCCAGCACCCTGGAATAACCTTTCCCGTGGTGTCATTGTGATGCAATCCCCAATAATTGGAGCACACCCTCCGATCCCCCAATATCCTCAGTCAGGGTCAGCAGTTCTCCTCCCCTGCTGAACACAGCCTGGGCCAAGCCATACTTTCCCCTCATTTGCCAGAACTTCCTTGAGGCCAAACGAAAGTCCTTCTCCATCGGCAACAACACTACAGCAACCTCAACTATGTTTGATCCTAAACACATTTTAAATGGTAAAAAGATACAATATGCGAATACCCTGACTGAGTCAAAATCACTATGTGCACATACATGAATCCAGTAAGAATTAGGGCATTATTTTGAGAAATGTGAAGCCCTTGTAACTACCACAGTCTAAATATGCTATTGCAATACACATTTGTACAGTACACAAATGTACAAATGTGCAAATGTACATGTAGTTTTTATCAAACGTTAATCAAACAAGAAGAAATACTGCTTGTTGTGGACTATTTTCAGCAGTGGATTAATCCACATTTGGTGCTCTAGTGAGTATTTCTGGCATAGGATGGGATTTAGTCAAAATAAATTACAGTGTGTGTGTTCATGGTAATGAAGGAACATGTCACGCAGTGTAACAGTGCGGCTCATTGATGTGTTTTAATAAGTTTTGCACAACAATGGAGCTCTATGGCACAGAGGAATAAGATATACCAGGTTTTGGATACATACACAGTACTTGTTAATAGGATACATTCATTATTGGTTTAAGAAAAATATAGAATTTTGCCTTTTATCCTTTAAGGCTGTATTTGTGTGAATTTGACACTAGTTTAGAAACTAGTTTAGAAACTCAATGTGATTATCTTCTATCATTTTACAATGGCACAATGGCACAGTGTTGACTCACACAAATCTATAATGTGACTGGAAGTATACACTGTAAAAGGCCAACTGCATAATGGGTGAAAGTTAAACTTCTGAACAGTGTCTGTGCCTGCCAACAATAATTTACTGCAATACATTATAACACACAATATGGATTTGCGTATATCAGCCTTGACAGGGAGAGTGACAGAGAGAGAAGTAACATGTCTGTGTCACATGTCAGATGGATGATAGATGGCACAATGACTATAGGGAAAAATATGAAAGACAAACCAAACAAAAGGTAGAAGTTGTATGGGAAAGAAAGAAAACAAAAGAACCTTACTTGTAACTAACAAATTGTTAAACAAGTTTAAAGAACAGAAGAGTGCAACATGACACTCATACATTGTAATTATTTAAATATGACCATTAAGACCTTTCCCTGCAACCAGTCTCCTTTGAATTCATTGTGTCCCATCTTTACTGAACCATAACCATTTATAACACATTCTGTAACCCAAACCCACTGTAGTTGCCACAGATATTGAAGGAATAACTTTTAATAGCATCATTAAGTTTCCAAAATAATTGTTATAGCAAAATAATGACATATGATTTCAATTAGATGGTATTGCTGTCACTCTTAACTAAGTGTCCATCACTTCAGCCTATTATAATGTTATGATCGAGGTTCTGGACATAATTTCTTTTTTTTCTTTTTTTTTTACAAACTAAACAAAACGTTAATGTTTTATTTAATAAAACATTAGTGTTTTAATGTTTTATTTATACGTTAATGTTATATTTAATTTGATTACATTAATGTTTAAGTTAAGATTTCCAAGAAATGTTGACTGCTACTAACTTTTAACTGCTGTAAAAAACTACTTTATTTGTTTAAAGTTTTGACAAACCAAATGTTATTGCACTTTTGTTCATACAGTAGTACTTTGAAAGAATAAAATTAGGCAATACACTACTTTTGATTTCATTATTGAATTTTGCTCATGCTGCAATTAATGCCAGAAAATCATGCGATTAAAATATTTAATCGTTGCCGAGCACTAGTTTTTTTTACTATCTCACAATCTTTCCCTAACCTTAACCAAGTGTTTGTCATAACCACAATCTTTCCCTAACTTTTACTATACCAATACCTATACTGTAATTGCCATGCATAAATATTGTAAAAGGAAAACCGTTGGCATGAGACATAATTCAAGGTTTTGCAGAATCATCCAATATCAACGTACTCTATCTTTTTTAGCTCAGGGGATTCGATAGTACAACAGTTTGTATATTGACATTAACTTTAAGTTTTTTTACACTATTTGCTCCTTGCTTGTGGAATACATTTTTACATTGTTTTTATCTCTGGTTTTAATCTATGGGTATTGGTTTGGTATTGCTACTAATAATGGTATGATATTGCTACTAATAATCAGCACTGGTTTGATTAAGTTTGATCTCTAGGAGGACTGGCGAAGTACACACCTCCCGTGGTCAAGCAAAGGAGCACCTTCAGCGGATGACTCATCCCAGCAAAAAGCACCACAGAGCGCCACAGGAAGTCATTCCTGCCTGTGGCCATCAAACTATTTAACTCCTCCCTCTAAGTGTCAGTCTATATGACCCTAGGTCACTAAACTGGACATTGATCATTACATCGCCGCCATAATTGAATAATTGTGCAATATTCTGTGTACTACTCCCGTGCAATATTAGTTTTCCCATGTTAGTTTTTCTTATTTATTGTTATTGATATTATATACCTCTATTACTCTCGACAGTACATGCACCTCTGCTTATTACTTATTTGGTTACATTGTATTATTATACTGTACTGTCATCATCAACCGGTAAACCCACCGGTAAACCCACTTGGTACTCGACACTTAGTTTATCTTATACTTATACCGACCTTAATTTATTTTCTGACCTGTTTTTATAGTGTTTTATAGTGTATCATATTGTTTGCTAGTACTTTCTCCTATGTGCACTGACGTAAAGGCAAGCTACTGTAACAAAGAGTTTCCCTACGGGGATCAATAAAGTATTTCTGATTCTGATTCTGATTCTGATTCAAGGCTGTTCAAATAAGAGGCCAGTAGGGCACCTCTGACCACTCAGCCATCTGAAGGCATTAAACCCCTAGGAACTTCAGGACTTTGGGACAAACAATGACAAACTAAAATAAAAGCAGCAATCCTGTTATTAATTCACATGTGAGATTGAGACCAAACACAACACAATCACATGTCCTTGAGTATATTTGTGTCTTGAATACATAATCTGAATACCTTTCTATACCTGTATAGACACTATTGTTCCAATAACCACATCTCTTACTTGGTCCTCAGTGTATGCCTTGGTAGGTTTAAAGGAGGCTAACCTATCACCTCCTCTTTCACTGTTTGTCCACAACAGTTTACATCCTTCTCCATTCACAGTTTTGATCAAACATAAACACTGTCTTTATTTGTCATTGACCCAAATTCTCAAAATACTTTTTTTATTTCAGGTTTTACTTATATACAGCATGTATGAGGTCTACAGTATGTAATATTCTGGGTCTCATAACACAGCAGCTCACTAGTATGGACTCTGAAGTGTGCCACTAGAATCCTTTGGATTAGAGATATATATATATATAAATATAGTGTGAAAGGTAATTCTTGACATTTGAATTGTATTTTGACAAAAAGAAAATCTTAATTCAAGGTTCACTTACAAGTTTCTTCTAGAGCTTGTATATATGGACATATTCAACACTATTTGATCAGCAAATCTCAGCAGATGTTGCAGGGAAGAATAGTAGTACAGCAGTAGTACACAGTAATAGTACAAGCAGAAACAGGCCACATTAAGAGCCTGTAATCTGCAGGCTCTTAATGTGGTTTGCATGAATAAGCACAACTTAAACACATCATCTAGGTAAACAACTCATTTTACCTTGCCATGGAAAAACATTTGTGCCATTCCAGTATGACTTGAATTATTGCGGTTTCTCAAGGTTTAGCTTGGTGTGAGTTTCCTCACCTGTGTCAAAAAATGGCAAATAATAACCTGTATACCCTCCAAACTGAGGAAGCTACAAATACCCATGGAAACTACAGACAGGCTACTTGCTTTGGCTATAGACAGACTAGAAAAGCTAGGATTCATATCACTTTAACTGGTGCAAATTGAGTGTCTGTCCTCTAAGATCTCTTCATCCATCCCTCCATTGATCCATACTATCTGAAATCTGTTTCAACATCGTCATCCTGTGTAATTCTACTGTCTTTCCTTAGATCCACCACACATAACTCTACTTTGATGTATTCTGCCATAAAAAGGTAATCACTTATAGAAGATTTAGCTCTGCATAGACTGAACACCGGATCAGCTGACTGGCAGGGAAATGGCAAGCTGCTGTACAGGGTAACACGATCCCCAGTGATAAATAAGAAGGGATATGCTTATTTACGTAACACTAGTGTTCACACTGCTAGTAGCATCTGAGCCGGGTAAATGTCATCTTGTCCATGCTCATTACTGCCTGCTTCCTCAGTATATCAGAGAGGATACTTGTGTTCATGTCCAGTACAACTAAAAGGTGATGGAGTTCATACTGCTTCCATGTAAGGTGTTATGTATGGAATTTTCAACATTCTTGTCAAGGTAATTGTAATCAATGAAGCTGTGATAGTATAGTTGGTCAGGATGTATACGTCACGGATACTCCAGGCTCCACTACCCACTAATTATCCACACCTGTTCCCAATCACACTCCTGCTCCACATTAGCTCCCAATCACAGCCACAGTTTCTCTGTCTCCAGCATTTCTCCTGTCTCCAGTCTTCCCCATCCACATACCTGTATATCTGTACTATCGGGCTGTCATCCAATAAAGAACGTTCAGTATCCATTTCAGGTGTCCCCTGCCTGTCTGTTCCGTAACAGAAGGTCGGACCTACCGAAAGGATGAGAGCCTCGAGCCCCGATGGACCTTTCCTGGACCTGGAGGAGATGGTCCAACAATATCTCCTCACCCATCCTTCACCACCTCTGGCGGATCGCGAGATGACGCAACCAGGGACCTTCTGAGGCTCAGCAGAGGACTGTGAGGAATTTTTGGCTGGTCTTCAATCTGTATTTCCTACCGAATGATCCAAGGTGACCTTCGTAGTTCTCCGGCTAGTCGGCCCGGCACTTTGCTAGGCAGGATCCCTATGGGCACGAGATGAGGCAATCCTCAACGCTTTGGGCAGGTTCGCAACACTCCTCAGGAAGGAGTTTGGCTGCTAGTCATCAATTTGTCAGCCAGTCCTCAGCCCGCTCCTCTACCGACCAGTCTTCCATCTATCAACCCACTACCTGCCTGCACCGAAGCTCCACCTCCCAGGTGCTTGCATGCTCCGCTGACCTGTTGCTCGCCTGCTCCACTGATGTCTCCAGTTCCGGTGCCACAGCCCCCCCCCAAGTCCCAGCGCCATCACTCCCTGCTGGTTGCAGCCGTCTTAGCAGCAGACAGCACCCCCTGCAGGTTGGCAGCAGACAGCCACTCCTGCAGGGTGGCAACAACTCCGGTCCCAGACTCTCCGCTGGACGGCAGCAGCTCCCCGCTCCCGGACTCCCTGCTGGATCGCAGTCGCCTCCTTCCCCGGCTGGATCGCAACCACCTCCGCGTTGGATCACAGCACGCTGCAGAACCAATTGCTGGGTCGCAACAAGCTGCTGTATCATCAGCTGGGTCACAGCAGCAGCCGTGCCCTCCTTCTCAGCTGGAGGGCTTCCGGACACCACCGGTCCAGCTCGCTCCTCAGCCAGTCATCCTGACGCCGGTTCCTGCTGTCTGGTCGCTGGTTTCCTGTCCTGCTGTCCCGTCGCCGGCTCCCGGCCCTGCAGCCCCAACGCCCTTAATCTGGTTCAGTGGCCTCCAGATGGCTCCCACCCTCGCCGCAGACCTCCACGGGGTCCCCGCCTTCGCCGCCAGGTCCCAGAGGGTCCCCGCCTTCGCCATAGACCTCCAGAAGGTCCCCGCCTTCGCCATAGGCTTCTTGGGGGTCCCTGCCTTTGCCGCAGGCTTCCAGGGCGTTCCCCCTTCTGGCTTCCAGAGAGTCCCTGCCTTCGCTGCGGGCCTCCAGAAGATTCCTGCCACCGCCGCCGACCACTAGAGGGCCCCAGCCTCCATCCTCACCGCTGGCCTCCAGTGACCTTCCTCCTGTGCCACCGGCACTCCACCAGGCCTCTAGATGGGGTTGATCTTCATCACAGACCGCATTAAAGATCAGTTCCAAGCCTATCAAGACCTCGGGCCATCCGCCTGTGTTCCCCAGCTCCGCACCTGTCCAGTCCCCGGGCTGTCCGCCGGAGTTCCCCAGCTCCGTGCCTGTCCTGACAAATGACTCAATACACTCTTTGGACTCTGGAAATCATGCCATTATAATTTTGTTGGACTATGTAGTAAGCATTCAGGGTAAGGCCTTAAAGTGCTCCATAGATCAGTTTCAGTTATGATAATTTACCATCCTCTTTTTGTCCTACTCTGTGGTAGAAAGTAACATTTTCTCAAGCACTGTACAATTTTAAGATACTTGTACTTTACTTGAGTATTTCCATTTTATGATACTTTATACTTCTACTCCACTATATTTCAGAGGGAAATATGGTACTTTTTAATGCACTACAATTATTTGACAGCTGGAGTTACTGGTTACTTTTCAGATTAAGATTTTACATAAAAAAAACACATACGCTTATAAATACAATGCATCATTAAAGATTAAACCAATATTTTCAAAACTTTCTGGCTTGTGACTCCTTACAGTGTCTAGTTGCCATCCTTGTCATGGTTCAGATGTCTATGAGTTGTTAGAAGTTCCACCAAAGACATTTCCCCTCTAAACTTCTCACATGGTTTCATTTCAATAACTGTTTTAGGCCCCGAAGAGGTAAAATCATCTAATAGTTCACCAAAAAATCAGAATATTAGAGAGAAGTCCAAAAAATTAATACAAGTTTTTGTTGCAGAAGTTTGTTTTTATTTCTTTCCTCTCCCATTAGTCATCTCCAGACTCAGATTTATCTTGAGACCCTTTGGAGGGGCCGACCCATAGGTTGGGAACCACTGGTCTAAACTAGCCAACTGTATATAAAGTAGTTAAAGCGATCTCCATGTCGAGCAGCTAAATATTGCTTACACATTGATGCATCAAATATATCAGTCACAGCCATTTTTCTGCAGAATGAGTCTGTGGAGGTGGGCATGGAGAGCATCAGCTGCAGAGGGAGAGGTGGGGAAGGGGCTCAGGTGAGCAGCATCAGGGAGAGGTAATTGTCACAGCGGAAACCGATGACTAATTATCCTCTCCCCAAATACTCAGTAGCATGCTGGACCTGGGAGAAGGAAAAACTCACACACGCACCAAGCAGGGACATACAGTTGCTGTCGCTGCTCTCAGGGGAAGCACAGACAGCGGCACTCTTCCGGCGGCTACGCGTTGTAGCTTCCCCGACATCAAGAGGGCGATACTGTATCGACTGGGATTGTCCAGTTAGGATCACTGCCGCCAGTTCCGGGGCCTGAGCCTGGGGAATGCCGAATGCCCTTTTGTCTTTGCCCAACAAATAAGGGATGCGGCGATGAGATGGCTCCAGCCAGGGGAAGCCACAGGAGAGAAGAAATAAAAAGAGAGAGAAAAATATCTCTGGACACATGGGTCACATGGGTGGAAGGCAGGTGCGAGCCCAGGTAGACAAGACGGCCGCGATTGCCACCTGCCCAAAATCCAAGTCGAAAAAAGAGGTGAGGGGGTTCTTGGGGCTGGCTGGCTATTACCGGAGGTTCATTCCCAACTTTGCAGAGCTGACCAGTCCCTTGACCGATCTCACCCGAAAAGGTGCCTCAGATCCGGTCCAGTGGACGGTGCACTGCCAACTGGCGTTCGAGAGGGTAAAACAAGCCCTCTGTGGGGAGCCGCTTCTCCACACACCTAACTTTTCTCTCACTTTTGTTCTGCAGTCTGACGCATCGAACAGGGGAGTGGGGGCCGTTTTGTCCCAGCAGGTGCCAGGGATCGACCGCCCAGTGGTTTACATCAGCCGGAAGCTGTCAGAGAGGGAGGCCAGGTACAGTACCATTGAAAAGGAGTGCCTGGCCATCTGGTGGGCAGTCGAGGCTCTGCGGTACAACCTGCTGGGGCGCCCATTCACCCTCTGTTCAGACCATGCTCCTCTCCAGTGGCTCCACCGCAAGAAGGATACCAACGCCCAGATCACCCGGTGGCATCTGGTTTTACAGCCGTTTAATTTCAAGGTGATCCATAGGCCGGGAGCGCAGTATGTTTTTTTTGGAACACAACTTCCCTTTTTAATAATATACTGATGACACCTACAGCTTTAAAATCAGTTGAAGAGCATGGTCTTCAGCTTACTTTAAATTGTCTTGAGGATGTTAAATTGTTTGATTTGATTTAGGCCTTTGTATTCCCTGTGGAGGCCATCGATGAAAGCCCGCCATCCTTTCCGGTCTTGTGTTAAATGGATGGCCAAAAATATTCTCTTCATCTTACAGTCAAACAAAGTCTCTAGTGATGTAGCCAATTGTCTTGGGCCTCTGTTCTTGAATGTCCGTACATAGGTAAGAAGTAATTTCTAATTCTGCTTTCAAATTTGACAAATTAAACTTGGTAGTAGGAGCATTTTCCATGTCTTACATGCTTCCCTCTTAACTTCCCTCTCTCCCCTGCAGCAGGGAAGAGAGGGAAGTTAGTTAATATTATAAAGAGTATGGTCTAGATCTGCTCTATAGGAAAAGTGCAATGAGATAACTTCTGTTATCAATTGGCGCTATATAAATACAATTGAATTGAATTGCAGCAGCAAGGCTCTTCACTGGACAAGGTAAAACTACGACTAGTGTTATGTTGTCCATCCCATTATAAATTAACAAATGAACACTGAAAAAATTCGGACTGTTGAAATATTTGTATGAGAATTATTTGTGCTTTGAGTAATATTGTATTTGGATTTGGGAACTTCTGAAATACCTGTAGGCATTTATCTAAATTAGGACTACATTTCCCGTAAACCCAAATATTTCCTACCCCTATTTCCCCCTGTTTGGGCTTGTTGAAGCAGATAAACTAACAAGTCATCCAAACTAAACAGCAAAATATGTAATTTGTCATTGCCCTCCAAAACGAAACATATGTGTGTTTTCTGACCTATTACCCCTATCAGCAGGATGATATCAATTAAAGTGCCTTCCAAAACTTGAAAAAACATTTTTGATCTGCCACTGTTATGGTTAAAGGAACAGTTCACCCCAAAATCAAAAATACATATTTTGGCACTCGACTTGTGGTGCTCAAAGTGCCAAAAAAAACTACACTTGAAAAACTCAACAGCAATGTCTCTTTCCAGAAATCATGACCCGGTTACTCAAGATCATCCACAGACCTTGTTGTGAGCAGTTTCATGTAGGAACTAAAGGTAGAAAGAAAATAGTACTGATATAGTGGGCTAACCTGTGTGTTCAACAAGCCTTCATTCCTCATAGGGGTGGGCAGATCGATAACAGAATATTGACAGTACATGTCAACAGGATCAATAACATAAAAGGTCAGTGTCTCTCGTCTACATTACCCATTTCTGTTTCATCAGAGTAGAACTGTCTGTGCAAACAACGTTCTGTTGTTGTGAACACATCTTAGTGCATCTACTCTTTGCTGCTGTTGTCGTGTTGTGTGCATTCAAACAATATACGCGTCACGCAGCACGCCGTGGCATGCACCCTGACTAATTTAATCAACACATAATTGCAGTGATGGCTGAACGAAAGATGATCATTGTTTGGAGCTATTTCATGGATGTGAATGAAAACGTCGCGAACTGCAATGTGTGTATCAAACCCGGGTCACACCAGTGGCAGGTAGAAATTCTACCACTCAGCTAACCTTACAATTATTGCTAACCTTTGGCAAATGATTTAGTGGTCATGAAAATGTATTCAGATTTAGCCTATTGATGATGCCACTTTTAGTAATAAAATGCATCGGTATCAACATCGGCAATTCTGGCCCTGTATTACTTGGTATTGGATCAAAACCAGATTTTGCAGTATCGCAGACCCTTAATTCCTCAATGTAGTTTTAATGAAAAGGTTTGTGTCATTGTGTATGTATTTTCAACATTTCACCTTAAGAGATTAACAACAATAAAGCAAATGTATCAAATATGAATACAAGTAAGTATTGTTCTTGTAGCTACAGTTTGATACTGCTTATAAACGCCACTGTCATCCTAAAAATTTTAAAAACATGTGAATAAGCACTGGCTGAAATGTTTTTTCATGCAATCAACATGCCGAGTGATGTAATTTTGTTTGTGTATGTACATTTTGGGCTGAACAGTGAAGTAATTAAAACATAGCACGTGTGCTGGGAAAACCCAGTTCCAGTATTAAAGGTGGGGTATGCGTATAAGTATTCTAATCCAATGCAAGTCATTTTGTCAAATTCAGCAAATATCTCCTCAAGGTCCACTAGCTGTCTTTTCTGTGTGTGCGCTGAAAAAAAACTCCTGGCTCTGTAAATACTAAACAAACAACACTATTCCAGCCAATCCAGCCATGATTTGTGTGGCAGGTAACATTAAATGACTTGCCCATGGACATTCAGCTTTCTTTCTAGTTTGCCAAGATATGTTGTTGTTGTGATGTTAGCTATAGTAGCAGGAGACTTATGAATACCGCTGTCTGGTGCTGGTTTGCTGGCTCTGGGAAACCGTCTCATCCTCTCTGGCTGTTAGCTTCGCAGCACCAACTGTAGGGACAGTTTGCAAACCCGCAACCTAGCTAACGTTAGTTATATTACTTGCTGTGTCATTGTTCGCGCTGTATCATATTTGTCATTGTATTGGATTTCTCCAGAATCGCATACCCCACCTTTAAATAAAGGCTGAAATTTGAGTGACAGAGGGGAGTGGGAAGGAGAAGAGGCTACTGAAGGTCATGCTGCTGGTTAGCTTGTCCACCTGTTGACACTATGGAGGCCAGATCCTGCACTACTGAAAATAGAGACACTGCCTGGCTCACAGCTGGACCAACCTGACACTGTGTGCATGAGAGAGTCTGCATGTGTGTTTGAAGTAGGTGACACATTGCTCCTGAAAAAGAACTGATGGTGGGAAAACTCTTAACACCTGTCAGTCACGTTGGATAAACATGTGGTCACACATTCACACCTTGAATATATGATGCCAGGTTTCAACTGGATTTAGATACAATTTGGATGCGTTTGGAGGTGTGTTATGGGCCAAAGCCAACTGACAGTGGCTTTGGTGCTGTCTAGTTTTTAACAATAAATTAGACAGCAGCATCTAGTGTTCTTATGCCCGTAAACCTGGGAAGCTCCACCTGGACTGATGCAATGCCTTAATCGAGCAGGAACACCAATGAGAAAAGAGTCAATAATGCCATGGGCACATGCTAATAGAGGACAAAGCCAAGGGAGCCAAAACCGGTCTGCGGGTGCCATTACCACACTGGTGAAGTAATTACAGTGCTCTAGTTAGCCAAAAGTACAGTCATTGGCATGCACAAGCTGTTTGGGCAGTTTCCCAAGCTTCTTGGCTTGTAGACTTTCACTACATTCAAAACAAAGCAGATAGCGCTGAGGTCATGGTTCGGGCCATGGAGGCACTGTACAGTGATTGAGTATTCAGATTGTCAGTTAGCCACATTTAGAGGCATTGCTTTGATATGAAACTGCTGCAAAATAAAAATTATTGAATGAATGGCAAAATATAGTAATCAGAATTTCTGAATATAGGTTAAAAGCAAGTTAGAGAAACGTTTTAATCCTCAGACTGACTTGGAAGATATGAAATGTGTGGATTATTGTATCACAATGAGTGATGCATCACTTAGTTACAGTGACTGCATTGCATACTGTTAATGTCTCAGGACTATGAGAATATTACGTCATCTGAATGAACCACTTCTTTTTGTTTCTATGCCTGTCATCAAACCTACAGTGGGCTCTCTTTGGTTCAAAGTTGACATGTTGCATGTTTGTATTTGGTGGGTTTAGGTTTAGATTGGCCGTGCAGTTACCAGTAACATAAAGTCATGTAACACAAACTCCCTTGGACCCTGTTAGGCTCTGCCCTACCTTCTGAATAATATTAGGCTACTTCACAGCATGCTTCATCACCTTATTATTATTATTATTATTATTATTATTATTATATTTCTTGATGAGACTTAACTGAGAAAACCATAGAGGTATGATTTTAACAGCTGGACATCAGTATGTCCTGTTGAAGCCAAAAATTGTTGATAATCCTCTCAAAGTCTTTAGTGCTCAGAATCAGATCCAAACACAGTCTGTGACCTCATCTCACATAAGAATCACCAAAGTCTGTTTTTTATAATCCAACACAACGGGACTACCTCCATAAAGAGGCAACATCTGTCTCTTCATACCTTGAGTTTGGTTACCTGTGGTTAGTTTGGATGGTTAGTCCCAGTGACATGACCCCAATACCTCCCTGTCTCTCTGGCCATTCAGACAAGGTCCTTCTGATTTATAATCCCTGCTGCTCCTTCCTTAATCTGATCTCTGATGGATTAACAGCACACAGGCTAACAGCAGATGCCTTCACTAGTCTACAGCATGTTCTGCTAAACACCAATTTATCAAGGTGATATTGGTCTTTGATTAACACTCAGATGTGGTCCATTTAGTGTTATCGACAGATAGAAAAAATGACTGTTCCATCATGCCATCCCAGGGGAAACTTAATAATAAAGTAACATTTACAGTATTATCACCTCTAACTTGTCTTCTCCCAGCCAAATAACCACAAGTGTCTTGAATTCAGTCATTTTTAACAGTCATTAATAAGTTGACTTCATGTGCCAAAATGGAATTTTTTAAACACAAACAATATAGAAATATGCATATTCCCTTTTTTCCAAGAGCTATACGAAAAGATTGGTGTCCATGCCATCTCACATGTTTTTGGCCTCTTATTGTTATTATAATGCTAATGTGTCAGCAAATGTTTGCCTTTTTACACATCCAGCAGGCACAGAGCAACATTATCATTCATTTGGAGTTGTGTTTGATGCCACCTGATTAATGTAAGTCTAAAATTCACACTCCTTTTAGCTCTGGTTTGGTCTTGATCCTCCAAGTCCTGAGATAGTTATCTGGATCTTTAGCTGCTAAATGCTCCTCTGAATCTTTCTCTGTTAGCGAGTTGTGGTTAGCCTAGCTTAGCATAAAGACTGGAGGCAGGGGGAAAAAGCTAGCCAGCTGTAAAGTTGGCACCAAGAAATAGTTCCATCACTGACCTCCCCCTAAAACCATAAACTTAATTTTTACATTTCTGTTTGTGTACGGATTAAACAAACAGATACAACATGTTCATTAGTGAGCTTTAGAGGTGGGTGTATGTTTGAACTCTGGACAGAATCAGGGTAGCTGTTCCCCCTGGTTCCAGTCTTTATGCTAAGCTAGGCTAACCACGTCCTGACTCTAGCTCTGTATTGAACACACAGACATGAGATTGATATCTCTGAACATCTCACTCACAGAAAGAAAGCAAATAAGCATATTGTTAAGGTATTCCTTTAACTAGAACAAAATCCTGGATTATGATACTAAATCTCTAAAGCAAATATTAATTTATTTCTGTATTAAAGAGTAAGTCACTAGTGTACTTTATATGAAGATAACAGCAGTCTGATTTCAGGTGCTGATAGGTGTGAAAATGAGCTCTCTATTTCATTAGTGTCTTCCCTCCCCTGCTCTGCCACGTGTGCTGAAATGTTGCTGGGAGTTGCTGAGTGGGACGGTAAGGGCATAGGGTGACTGGCTAACATTAATTACACCCAAATACATGCAATTTCAATGTCAGCTTGTCAGTTTTAAAGATTTTAATTTCTGTGTTTTAAATGTGAGAGGATGAGAATGAGACGAGATGTCATGTAGTGACTATATAGGCTCCTCAATTGCTATTTGCGTGTGTGTCCATCTGTGAGTAAAAGTACTTGTTAGTTAAAGCCAGACCCCTGCTGGGAGGCTACAAGCAGCGTACAGCTTAAAGGAATTAAAAGATTATAGATCAAAAGACCCCCGTTGCTCATTTTAGCTCCTGTAACAACAAGTTACCTCTGGGTAACGGACTTATCTCTCTCTGTACATAGTAATCTCTCTGATCTGACAAGAGTATCTACCGCTTGAAAGCCCTCAGCTTCAAATAGATGCTCTACATTAGTGTGGCAGAGGCAAATGCAATCAGTAACAGTGATACAAGTCTACTCACCAGGTGTGTGCTGTGTGTATCCTCGAGTAGGTGATAGCAGTGTGTGTGGAAGGTAGAGCTCACTCTCGCAGCGTATCCAACATTACTGAGCCCGATGTTGTGTCGGGAGATTGTGTAGGCTGACAGAGATTCAGACTGACTGGGAAGACTCCCTCCCTCTCTCTCTCTTTATCTGCTCCCTGTGAGTCTGTCACAGAGACCAACCATGTGCCTGAAATACCTCTGCCAAACAATTGCTACACAAATGTGCTAACACACACACACACACACACACACACACACACACAGTACAGGTATATGCTGCATATATTTCCATCCATTTCTCATGTAGACACTTACTTACCACCTTACAGGATAAGACGGGTGTTATTCTATCTTTTTGTTATTGTCTACAAGTCCCATTCAAAGACCAAGACTACTGCCACATTCACATCATATGACAACTCAAGATCAGAATCAGAATCAGAAATACTTTATTGATCCCCGAAGGGAAACTCTTTGTTACAGCAGCTCCCCTTTACGTCAGTGCACACGGGAGAACACAGGAGAACAAGATGACTTGTGAGGGTTGAAAATACTGTGCATTGACAATATAACACTATATCCATTAAACTTAGGTTCAAATACCTTGAAGTTTGTTTGGTCCTTCTATATTATTCAGCACCAAGTTGGTTGCTTTTAGACAAATCAGAGATTCCCAGTAATTACGACATGAATTTTGACAGAAAGCCTTTTTACATTGATTGATTGATTTATTTATTTGAGTGTCCTGCACCTTATGGTGCCCAGCCCATATGGGCTTACAAGACACTGTACAACAACAACAACAACCAGGAAAACCACATGATCAGTCACAACACATAGTTCCACAATTTCAAAAAGAAAGAGAAAAACATGTCAAATAAGGTCATATTATAATGGATATAGTGGTCTCTGTCTTAGTTTCAATGCATTTTCTATAAATCTTGCTAAGGCAAAAATTTCTTTATTTAATAGCCAACATATTAACCTCAAACAACCAAAACAAATCAACTGCATTTTTTCATACAAATGATTCCCCAAATCGCTGTACATGGGACAATGGAACACACAATGAAATTCATCCTCAACAACACCAAGAACACAAACTGCTCTTCAGGAATGCCTTTATTTTTTCCTACCTCAAATGCCAGGGGCAAGGTACTTGTTCTTAACTGAGCATACAGGGACCTCTACCCTCTCTGTAAATTAAATTTTTTGTAAGACTCTAGTAATCCTCTTTGAGTTGAACATACTTTGGCTTATTCCAGATCTCATCCTTCCATTGTTCCTTATGGATCTTTAGTAGTTTTTCTTTAACTATATTTATGTTACACTGCTAATTATTGCTCAAAATAAAATGTAAATCAAAAAAGAGAAAATCTTGCAGAGACCTCTCTTGACCAAGGGTAACTTGCTCTGTCCCAGTTAAAAATCTTTTTGGTTAGTCTTTCCTCTGGCAACTGGACCAGGCGGTTCCACAGCCAAACTATTTCCCGACCTGGCAGAGCTCTACGATCTGGTTCAGTTTCGGTTGTTGGAAGGTGCTATAGAAATAAAGTTTGATTGATTGATTGATTGATTGATTTACAAGACATGAGACCCATCCCATGTCCCCTTCAATGGCCCACTTATTTATGCACCCCAAGAAAGCACCTCATCGCTCGACTCTGTATAGCATTACTTTCAGGGGCATCATTAAAAGTCAATATTCCTGCAGCCTAAAATAAAATTGAGCCAACCATTTAATCATAAAGTTTTGAAAATGTTGAAAAACCGAGGTCAGGACACAGTTTCATTGTATTCATTACAGACCCTAACGTTTTTCCTGCTGGCCCTGACAGTGCTTTTCTTCCCTCTGAAAAGCACATAATGTCATTAAAGACAAAACCAAGATATTTATAAGAACTAGTGTACTTTAAAGGCATTGACGGAACTGAAATGTATGTTTGCTCTGCTGCTCACATTGCTTCCTAAAATGTATAATCTGTTTATTCATTGTTAGTAATAGCAAGTTTCCATTTACTACACTATAAAATCATAATATCCAGTATTTTTTCATAAATTAATCTTGTTCTCTGCAATCAACACAATGTCATCAGCATATAACAGAATACTAAGTATACCAATACTAATAAGTTCATATTATCAATTGGTATACCTAAATCGGCCTGCTTGATTTCCTGAGCTAAGTCATTTACATAGAGGGTAAATAAAGTGGGGAGAACACATCTCCTCCTCCTTCATCCCAAATGGAGAACGAAACCAACCAGTCCTGCAATCATTTAACTGTAAACATACAAAAACGGCCTTTATACAAGGTTTTGATAGCATTGAAAATTTACCATCAAAACCAGAGCAAATTAACTTATACTCCAAAAGATCTCTATTGAGCCAATCAATCTTGAAGCTTTTGAAGATTTAAGGATGGGTTTGATTCTGGATTTGTTCCACACAGATGAAATAATACCATTTTGAAAGCACGTTTGTCATAGATATGTAAAATATTCAATATATTAGGGGCTTTAAGGACCTCATTAGAGATGTCCTCCACACCCACAGCTTTATTTCATTTAGCTTTATCTATCTATCTTACTCCTCCAGTGTAATCTGACTATTTAGTAAATGGTTTGCTGTATTACTCATCCCATTTTCAAGATCACGTTTTAATGTACAGGTTTAATTTAAAAATAAGTTGGAAACATTCTATTACAGTAGCTATGACAAGAGTGCTACATGTCTGTGATCATTCCCTTGTTGACTCACTCCATACATAATAAACACTCAATATTTCACTTTATAGGGAGCAGCAAATTGAGATTTTGGACACTTATGAATCATCATTATTTTGCATCATCACTGACAGTCGAAGTATTAGTACTGTAACTTTTGCATCTATAAAATGCAACATATTGCATTGTGGGATTGTTAGCAGAAAGTAGTGTGCATGCCAGAAGCACTGCTTTCTCATTCCCCTGTGGGAGTTTTTGAAGGCACTATATAGAACATAAATGTTGCAATGAATTCAGACACTCAGATAAAATGGTGGACAGTGATGCAATACAGTACTATATGAAATACGCTACACTATATAGTAAATAGGGATGGTTTTTAGACACAGCACAAGACCAACAGTGTGTTAGTTCTTTTAATACTTTCTGATGTAAATCTTTAAAAACAGCTTTGATATTCAAAATTTCACTGAACTCCAAGATGGCGCCCGTTAAAACCTAACATGGCAGCGGCGGATGGCCGTCCACCATTGAGTCTGGTTCTGTCCAAGGTGTCTGCCCTCTTAAAGGAAATTTTTCCTTGCCACTGTTGCCAAATGCTTGCTCATGGTGGGATTTGTTGGGTCTCTGTAATTAATATTATAAAGAGTACGGTCTAGACCTGCTCTATAGGAAAAGCGCAATGAGATAACTTCTGTTATGAATTGGCGCTATATAAATAAAATTGAATTGAATTGAATTCATTTGAATGAAAGCGGATACACCTAAAAAGTTCTCTCTCTTCCTGGTTTGCTATTGCGTTGTCCGACCCACTGCACAATGGCATAAAAATCTCTCCCCCTGGACCCACCACTAATATACAGTATATCAGACTTTGGATACACACACAATACTTGTTAGAAGAATACATTCATTGTTGGTTTTCATAGAATTAGTTGACAAGAAGAAAAATACAGAATATCACCAGCCTTATCATTTACTGTAATACATGTCACCATAACCTCTGTTTGTAATTGTACAGGACGAATCTTTCCATAGAAGCCAAGTTTATCTGGTAATAAGTAATATAAATCTGTTTCCAGTGAGCCATAAATTCTCCAAAGAGCATAGCCAGGAGTTGTCTGGTGGTTATCATGCACATGCACAACACATACAAAATGGTGACCCATTCGTAAAAACATTTCTCCATAGCCCTACTAGTAGTCAAAAACTGGGTACCTTTAAGTTAGCTATTGTCCTTACTGTGTCTCTTTTTTTAACAGCTGTGTGGCAAAAATTGTGTTTTTAGGATGCCAGAGCCCCATCATTTTTGGTAATGAAAATAAAAATAGACCAACAGGTATCAGTATATAACCATGTTTTGTTTTTTAAAGACTATAAAAGTACAGTTTGGTCTGCAGCACATGGGGGAATCACTATCTGAAAATGTGTGTGTGTGTGTTCAGCTGTCCATGCCCATGATGGACGTGCACAGACATCAGTGCTGACGTACAATTAGTGCACCACTCCTCTCCATATTTAGCTTCAAAGAGTGTGAGCAGTGAAGTATGGATGGGCATATATCTTTCTGTCTGCATGGCATTCTCTGTGACTCAACTCCAGTTATCCTGGACCAACAATACAGCTGAAACACTCCAATGTAAGAACTATGTAAGGCACATTCACTGTGAGCTATCCGGTTGTCACATGGCCATACATGTTAATGCAGAAGCCAAAAAATGGTGCTTTATTCTTGAGTTCCTTTTGAAACACTGCTCTACCTAAAAGCTTTAATTGGAGAGGTTGCTGTTGCCATAGCAACATTACCCGCTCCAAATTTATACATGGTTGGTAGACAGAAAAGAGAGAAGGAATGCCTACCATAGATCTGCTTTTCAGGCAGTATGTTTTCAGAATGGCAGAATGACTGTATGTTTAATGTTATTTACTGTCACTGTTAAAAACGGTTTAGTTTGTCCATTTGGGGTTTTCTGGTGTAAGGTTGATTGCATCATTTATACAATCAACTAAGATGGGGTCCCACAAATATCTTATTACCTTTTTTTATCTGAGAACAGAACCTTTTGGTGTATATTGGACAGTGGGTCAGGTAAGTTGAGTTTGAAAAGTAGAAATCTTAGACCAAATGCTTGATGGCTCAGGACGTGGTCAGACTGACCTGTAAAATCCTATCTTATAGTATTATAAACCTCTGTGCAATTTTTTGGCATCTGATAAGCCTTCAATCTCATGGATCTATTACTCAAACTGGATAGATCATTCATCCATCTATCATCTCATCAGTAACAAACAACATGCCCCCCACCAACGCAGCCCCTTGTGTTGTTTTAATGCAGGGATGTTTTCATTCTGAACATCCGCTTATACCAGAATCAGACTACACAATATTTAAGTGTGACATCACACTGTGTGATTCATTTGGTTTAATGCACCAAACCTGGATGGATGATGTCAAATGGTTACAGGTTCACTGAAGCAGCATCCTCGTCGCTGCTTGGATTCTTTGAGAGCTCCCTCAAACAGCAGAGCATTTCCTCCAAATCTAACTGTATAGCCATGTGTATAACCATGGCCGATTCCTTGATGTAAGTGTCTCTGACAGAATTGTGTAAAGTTGCCACAGAAGAGTGCTCTGTGCTCATATTGGTCAAAAGGTGAAGGAGTGAGTGAGAGGGCGAGGAGATTTAAACCCTCCCTGCTATCTATTGTCATACGGAATGTAAGATCATTGGTGAATAAACTAGATGAACTTTCGGCCCTTAACGGCACAACCTGAATATCGTGAATGCAGCATCTTATGTTTAATACATAATTACTGGTTTGAGTGGACAGAGGGAAACTGAATGGTAAGAGCAAAGGAGGAGGATTTGACATTTTTATCACCTCGAGATGGTGTTACCCTGGACATGTTACCGTGAAATCCAGGATGTGTTGTTCTGATATTGAACTCTTAGCAGTGGGAATGTGGCCATACTATCTGCTGAGGGAATTCTCACATGCGGCCCGTGACAACATCCACTCGACTGTTGCAGGACTTTGGACACAAGATATATGCCCATCCATACTTCACTGCTTAAACAAAGAGCTACCCTACCCTATCATCATGGAACACATCATAGATGTTGTAAAACTTGGCGAGAGAAGATGCTGCATTGTCTTCTACAATGACAAACTACATGCCCCACGTCTGTCGGGTCATGCCATTATGGGGCAGATATTGTGAGTCTGATCCCAGCATTACTGGAACTGATTGACCCTCTCAAATGCTGTGTAGGATTACTGTAACTTGTTAAAATACTACATAAAATAACTCTCAAACTTTTTAATATTTCTATAATTTCTGTGTACAAGCAGGCTCTAAAAGTGTTTGATAGAAAACCCACTACACACCACCACTGCAATATTCTCAGTAAATATGACATTATTAATTGGAAAAACCATATAAAATACCTGCTTGGTGTTTAATATTTTTTAATGGCAAATCTCCCCCACCACTTAGTGCTTTTATCAAGCAGAAAAGTTCAAACACCAAGGCTACTAGGTCTGTTCTTAGAGGGGACTGTATAATTTCTTACAGGACCAACTCTTTCAGCCAATCCTGCCTTTCTGCGCTTCTCAAATGTGGAATACCTTACCAACTGAGACATATCTCAGTTGGTAATGTCATAACATTGTTCCACTTATCACACCTTCACACACAAAGTCTTAAGACCTGGCTTCTAAAAAAGTCAGACATGTATACACTCCGAATGCACAAAAAAAAAGCATTATATATGCTGTCAGCAGTGATGGAAGAAGCACTCTGAACTTTTATTTAAGTACCATCACAACAATGTAAAAATATTCCATTACAAATAAAAGTCCTAAATTTAAAGTAAAAGTACAGAAGTATTATCAGCAAACTGTACTTAAAGTATTTAAGTAAAAGCACTCATTTTGCAGTAAAATGTCCTTTGTGACTGACATATTATTACAATATTAACAATCTAATCTATTAGATTGTTAATATTGATGCATCAGTTTGTAAGCAGAATTATACATTACTCCTGCTACTTCATATACAGTTAGCTAGTTAAGTCCAAAGGATCAAAAGATATATCTGAGTGGTCGTGACATGATTAATAGGAGAGGAAATAAGAAAAAAAGTCTGCTTCACAAATTTGGATGAATTTTTTTCTTCTAATATTTGCTTTTTTTGATGAAATATTGAAGAGTTTTACCTCTTTGGACCCACTTTGTTGTAAGTAATCAAAAGGGTTGGGACCGCTGGTTTAATCATGTTTTCTTCTATGTAAAAACTGAATCTGAATCTGAAACGTAACTAGTAATTATAATTGTTAAATAAATTTAGTCGAGTAAAAAGTTAATTATTTCCCTCTGTAAAGTAGTGAATTTGAAGTATAAAGTAAAATAGATAGTCAAGTACTTGAAGTAAAGTACCTTGAAATTCTACTTAATACAGTACTTGAATAAATGTACTTAGTTACTTCCCACCATTGGCTATCAGATATCTTTATTATTATTTTGTTGATCAGCTGCTAACTTATCCCATGTCATATGTAGGGCTCCCCCCTAATAGACAACTAAACCGTTAGTCGATGAGAAGAGTCTTAAGCCAGAGATATACTTGCTTTTTAACCATGTGTTCACGTAGACAACTGGCTGCGTCGTGAACGGAATTGTTCACATACTTGCCTATGTACTGTGCATATTACTGGAGGATTACAGTAGAGTGTTTGCGTATGTGCATCTTGCAGACGTGTTGCGTTAATTTCTGGGGATGTGCCCAATCGATGCTCCAAACAGACATAGAATACGCGAGGCAGCCAAATTGCGTAAGCAGTGTCGTAGTTGCTTGACACTTTATTGATTTTAGAACATCTTGCCAAAGGACTGCAGTTGAAAATTAGCCATCTGACTAACACTGACACATTTGCAGAGATGTTGATTAATGTGTGTTGCCCGTATAAATAAAGAAACTAACTGAAATTAAGTTTCCATAATTTTGTTTGTTCATTTGTAGACTTCCATAATGGGACATAAAATTGGGATTTCATGTATTGATCTTGGAAACAGCAGTTGGTGATACAATCTCACCACAAGGTCCACTCAGTAGCTGTTAGCTAGCTTTCATGTTATGGTATACTGGAGCTGGACCGAAAAGCAGGACTAGGACAGTGGAAGTGAAGTAGTGTGTTCCGTTTATTTATAGGAAACACAATGAGAAACCAGGAGTGTGGAGGTAATGCTGGAAGCCGGTAGACAGGAGGCCGACAGCGGACCAACACGAAGCTGGGGAGAGCAGGCAGGCTGTGGCAGGAACAGCGGTCTGAGGGGAAGCAGATGAGAGCTGTGGAGAGGTCCTCCTGGAAAGCCGGAGGGCAACTTGGAGGCAGGTGACACGAGCGAACCTGGGCACTGGGAGTCAAAGAGTTAGTCAGGCGTTCTGATAACATGCAGGTAATATCTCTAAGTAGTCACGAGGCGAGGAGCTATACCACTAAGGTAAACTGACGATCTGGCGAAGACTGGTGAAAAGAGCTGGGTAGATATACTGTCAGATGTGATTGTGGATGGAGAGCAGGTGAGTAGCAGCAGATGGGTAGCAGGTGTGTCACTTGCTGATTGGCAGTTCCCTGGGCCGCGCCCCACAGCACACACACACATACACACAGGAGGAGAGCCAACAAGGGACAAACAGACAGAAACACTAGGAATGGTACAGCTGTACCATGACATTTCATGTGTGTCACATGATCTTTCTCAGGAGATGTTGTCCAGTTGTCATGGAATTGTAGATTTCCATTCCTCTAGGACCACTCATCTATGTTGGCTTAAAAATTGGGATTAAAAGCTTGATATGATTAAAATGATCTTCTAAACATGATCAACACAACCCAATATAAAGACACCAACAGAGCACCAGTAATGCAAAGAGCTAAGTAACCCTGCTTCACTCATTCATAGCAGTCATTTTCATCATTAGCCTCGTTCTCACCAGCACTACTCTAGTGCCGTTAGGCCGGCAATCCCATTTCCATGGCAACCACTGAAGTGGAGTGTTTTAGCTGCTCCAGTCTAAAGATAGAGCCCTTATGAACACACCAGTTGGGCAGCCAGTGGCACACACAGAGATACGGCTTGAAAGACAAAAAGCCTGTTTTTTTTCACTCCTGTATGATCATCACCATGAGCTGTATGGCAGATGAGTTATTTCAGGCAGGTGTCCAAATTATGATTTACATGATGATTCATGATCTACCTCTAGTCATTACCTCACTCTTCTAAATCCAAAATATAACACATAGCAAACTGAGCCACAGAGTAACTGTAATCATAAAACCTTAATACACCAAAACAACCACAATGGAGCACAGTCATAAATAATCAGGGAAAGTTTCAAATTTAGCATGAATCTGAAATTCATGTGACATGGCTTGCTAGACCACAGAGGAGGAGGACTGGAGGCTTGATAGAGGCCTAGTAGCATTTTTTTTTAGCAAATCTTTGCTGAGGAAAAAACTTTAATTGTAATTACATAAATATATAAGTTTGACCCTTGATTATAGTGTTGCCTTCAAAAGAACATTTAAGAAATGTATAAAATGATCTGAGCTGCATAAATCTTTCATACTGAACTGTTAACAGTTAAACAGGGTTTGCGGCAGTTTTAAGTTAAACCTCAGTTAAACCAGGTCTGCAGCAGGTTTAATTTAAACCTGAACATGATTTCTACAGGACACAGCAACCAGCTTTAAACTCGACTTAAACCTTAAACCACAGCTAAGCTAATGACAGAGCAACAGCCCCAACAGTCTCAAATGTATATACCATTTTATCATTTATGTAGTTCATTTATTTACCTGTAACAACACTTGTCGAGTAATTTTACTTTTAAGTGAAAGTACTTTAATTTTTTAAATGTTAAATGTTTAGTATTCTTTCCACACCTAATAATTGAAGCCATTTTTATTATTTAGCTATTAACAGCTGACATAATTAGTATCATAATTTATTTAAGGCTAGTGCAATGCCTGTTTGGGGCGTGGACGTTTGGAGCATGTGCCCATTCAGGAATGGAAGAACTTTACCTGTTTTGGCTATGTTGTGAGGCTTCCCAAGAAGACCCCAAGAAGATTGTTCTAAAAGGCAGGAAGTAAAGCTCCCCACAGCTATTGGTGTACTGGCAAGAGTTTAGTATGTAAACTGTATGGATTTACGGTGATTCAAATTTGAGCGCTCTCTTTTGAATGTTAATTATCAGTGGGTATTTGCCTAATTCTGCTCTACATACATTTGTTGGTGTTTTTCAGTGTAAAATGTATCTGACCCAATGGGTACAGCGATGGACCCCATACCTCGCAATGATATAGCGCAATGGGCTGGATGACACTATCAAATATTTTAAGCCAAATTTTAATTGGCTTAAAATTTTCTCTTAATTGCATTTAAAGCTCTTTGAGCTTTTACTTTTAGTGCATTCACTGCCATGTTGAAACTCCCTGATGCTGTCATGGTTATACCAAGGTAGGTTCTCTGTTCTCTCTCTCTCTCTCTCTCTCTCTCTCTCTCTCTCTCTCTCTCTCTCTCTCTCTCAACCCCGGCCGCGCACCCTGAGTCTGGTTCTGCCCGAGGTTTCTGCCTCTTAAAGGAAGTTTTTCCTTGCCACTGTTGCCAAGTGCTTGCTCATGGTGGGATTTGTTGATGAATGACTTCTGTTATGAATGGCGTTATATAAATAAAATTGAATTGAATCTTGAGCTGTAGCCATAAAATGTGAAATAATTTCTGTAGCTTTGAAACTATTTTTTAACTTATTATGAATTTATGGTATTGTAATGCAGGACAACCTAATAATGTTGTTATTTACAATGTTTTCACCGCATTTCACCATGTGTTTGTCAGATGAACAGTTTAATCATCATATTATCATGTTAATTATCAACATTCACACATAATTTCTTTGTAAGTTGAAATATTTGAAATCAATGAATGCCTGTATTTACTTCTCCATACTATTGGTAGGCAGGAATGATAGCCAAGTTAGTTGCAAGGGGTACTCAAAACACATGGTGTTGCTGCCAAACAGGAGGGAAAGCCCGATCTCTGCAGCAATTGGTGTATTGGCATGAGTTTCATTTGTAAACTGTAGGATTAGCCACAAAATAAAGCAGGACGACACAGGCAGATGAACCTCATCTCAGTAAAATGAGAGTCCATCACCAATGTCTTTTGCTTTTAGTGTCTAAAATGTAAAACCTGCATTACATGTGGTTTTTGGTCTATGGTCTGGATATGATCAATCTGTCTTTATTAACAGGCTATGTACCACAATCCTTTAAAGTAGCTGTAATTAAACTGCTTCTTAAAAAGCCCAGTCTTGATCCATTGGTTTTAGCTAACTATAGACCTATATCTAACTTTCCCTTTCTCTCTAAGATCCTTGAGAAAGCAGACGCCAATCAGTTGTGTGACTTTCTAAATAATAATTCATTTGAGGATTTTCAGTGAGGATTTAGAGTGCATCATAGCACAGAGACTGCACTGGTGAAAATTACAAATGACCTTCTAATTGCATCAGAAAATGGACTTGTCTCTGTACTTATCTTAATAGATCTTAGTGCTGCGTTCGACACCATTGACCATCACATCATATTACAGAGACTGGAACATGTAATTGGCATTACAGGAACCGCACTAAGCTGGTTTAAATCCTATCTATCAGATCGATCTCAGTTTGTACATGTTAATGGTAAGACCTCCGTGCAAGACAAAGTTAGTCAGTTAGTTAGAGTTCCACAAGGTTCTGTGCTTGGACCGATTCTATTCTACTTATATTTGATTCATCTAGGCAATATTATTAGGAAACACTCCATACACTTTCATTGTTATGCGGATGATACCCAATTATATTTATTGATCAAGCCAGATGAAACTAACCAGCTAAACTTCAAGCTTGCCTTAAGGACATAAAGACCTGCAATTTTCTGATGTTAAACTCAGACAAAACTGAAGTTATTGTACTTGGTCCCAAACACCTCCGAGACACATTATCCAAAGATATAGTTACTCTAGATGGCATTTCCCTGGCCTCCAGCACCACCGTAAGGAACTTCTGAGTTATCTTTGATCAGGATTTATCCTTTAACTCCCACATGAAACAAACTTCAAGCACTGCCTTCTTTCATCTAAGCAACGTTAGAAAAATCAGGCACATCCTGTCTCAAAATGATGCCAAAAAACTAGTCCATGTTACTTCTAGGTTGGACTATTGCAATTCCTTATTATCAGGCTGCCCAAATGAGTCCCTTAAAACTCTCCAGTTGATCCAGAATGCTGCAGCACATGTGCTGGTTTCTTAGCCTGGCTTAGCTTCTCTGCACTGGCTACCTGTAAAATCCATATCTTAAAGATCTCATAATACCATATTACCTGACTAGAACACTGCACTCCTAGGATGCAGGGTTACTTGTGGTTCCTAGAGTCTCCGAAAGTAGAATGGGAGCCAGAGCCTTCAGTTATGACGCTCCTTTCCTGTGGAATCAGATCCCAATTTGGGTTCGGGAGGCAGACACCATCTCCACATTTAAGAATAGGCTTAAGACTTTCCTCTTTGATAAAGCTTATAGTTAGGGCTGACTTGGGTGAGCCCTGAACCATCCCTTAGTTATGCTGCTATAGGCCAAGACTGCCGGGAGACTTCCCATGATGCAGTGAGCTCCTCTCTCCCTCTCCATCTGTATGCATTTTTATCCCATTACTGCATGTTACTAACTTGACATCTTATCTCTCCCGTATTTTTGTGCTTTCTCGTTTCTCTCCTCGCTTTCAGCAGGTATTTCTACTTCTGCAGCTGCAGAGACTGGATTCCCCATGTTCCTGCTCGACAACTGCTACTACAGTTGTTGTTATTGGCTCTGTTACTAATACTGTCATTATTATTCCTATAGCTGTCATTCCTATTATTAATAATTTATTAATATTAACACTACAATTACATTACTACTGTTTTAAAAATTCTAGGTGGTATTTGTATTATGCCTCCCCCCCTTTCATTCTGTGACAAATATGCAAAAATATAGGAAAGTGGGAAGTCGCAAATGCATTTTCATTGCACTGTAGCCATTTAAACACACCTGATATGCGGTCTTATATACTTATTTGTATATACTGTATTTGCATTTAAAAAATACACTTATCCAATGTGTTTGTCTGTTGGAAGCTAACATTATGCATGGGATGGCAGTAGGGGTGAGTGAACAACTCTGATGTAAAGGCACAGTTTAGACAGAATACAGCGCGTGTATACAATTTATCTTGTAGTTCATCTTCAAAAAACAACAGTGTTTTGGATAACGATGGGTGTCCTCAGTACGAACACTGCAGCAGAGCAACTGTTCTTCAGTTCTGGAGACAGAACATTACCACCAGCACAGCAGAACACTTTGCATTTCACTTAAATGTCCAACACATACACCCAACATCTGTTTTTACAAAAACAGTTACACAGCGATGTTGGTCAGTAAATTACATTTTGATGTCATTATTTTCATACAGGAAGAAAACTGTAAGATGCTTTGAAGTTAAGCCAGTTAAAAGGCCAGTGTGTACAATTTAGGGGGTTCTATTTGCAGAATATGGCAGAAATGGAATGTAATATTCATAAGTATGTTTTCATTAGTGTATAATCACCTGAAAATAATTGTTTTTTCCAAATACCTTAGAATAAGCTCTTTATATCTACAGAGGGAGTAGTCCCCTTCCATTAAGTCCGCCATGTTTCTGCAGTAGCCCAGAACAGACAAACCAAATACTGGCTCTAGATAGGGCCTTCACGAGTTTCGCGGCCACCATATAAAATAATAAAAATTTATAGAGCACTTAGCAAAACAAAGTACCAAGTGCTTCACAACAAGAGAAATAAAATACCATGTGAATGATGAAATAAATGAAATACATAAAATTGTTACGGACAGAACTGGCCGGAGACACAAGGAAGGGTATGATATAGTTTATTGAAGCACAAGTACGTCGATAGTGAATGGAAGGAAGTATACTGTCCTTTGAATGGATGTGGCAGAGTTCTGGAGTCGAGTGGCGGAGCACAGAGGAGCCGGTCCACACGGGCCAGGAGACTGGAGTGATACACACGGAAGACGAGAGACACACGGGACCAGGAGCTGGAGTGCCACACACGGAGAACAGGAGCACGAAGGAGCCAGAGAAGAGGTACTGGGTACTGGTGGTAGTCTGCTCAGGAAAAGGGAGTCCTAGGCGTTTAATGATTCAGGGGAACTAGCGTTCTATCGGGGAGTAGAGTGACTGAAGTGCAGGTGTGTGATAGGTGACAGGTGCATGGAATCAGTGCTCAGGTGAGGGAGTGCATAGTGAAGGGGAGTGGCTGGAGAGAACATGACAGACTGTGACAAAAATACACAAAAGCAAAAAAATAAACAGCCAGTTCAGGTATCAAATCAGGATATGCTTTTCGATAAAAATGTGTTTTGAGAAGAGACTTAAACGATGACACTGACTCAGACAACCTCATTTCTTCGGGCAAATTGTTCCAGAGCCTCTGGGCCCTGATAGCAAAAGCTCTGTCCCCCTTAGTTTTCATCCTGGACTCAGAAACAGACAAAAGAGGGTTCATAAGGGATTACAAGGTCTAAAATATAGTCTCCTACACACTTGAAAGGGCGAGCTGTATTCAGTTGGTTTCAAATTCACTGCTAGATGCCAATAAATCCTATGCTGAGATGAATGATCAGAACCGAGGGGGTTGAACTAGGCAAACGGAAACCAGGAGGAGGCAGCAAGGAAGTCAACCACAGCCAAATACCTACACAGAGTAAGACAGGTCCTGAAAAGTCAGCTGAATGGGAAGAACAAGATCCAAGCCATCAACACATAAACCTTGCCTGTCATCAGATACCCCGCTGGTATAATTAACTGGCCAAAGGAGGAGATAAAAGCCACTGATATCAAGACAAGGAAGCTCCTCACAACGCATGAAGGGTTTCACCACAAATCCAGAACCCTGAGACTGTACACTAACGAGGGAGGAACGAGGGAGGCTGAGGACTTGTAAGTGTCAGAACCACTGTCCAGGATGAAACAACAAAGATCCAGGAGTACATCAGGAAGATGACCCCCAATGATGAACGGCTAAGTGAATACCTCAGGCAGCAGAAACCTGAGGATGATCAGGAGGAGGAGGATGAACCATCATAGAGAGACAAGCCCCGGCACAGCATGTACCACCGAAATTCTACCAGTGTCTGGAAAAGGCTGGACTAAAGGACAGCACATAAGTGCTAATCATGGCAGCACAAGAACAGGAACTCAGTACAAGATCAGTAGCAGGGTGTAAGATGCAGGCAGGAACAGTGTACATGGAACGCCATAGCTGGCATAGTATACAGGAGTATCTGCCATGAGTATGGGCTGGAAGTCCCAAGGTCAAAATGGAAGACACCTCCTAAGGTAGTTGAGAAAGACTGAGCTGAGACTTGGCTGCCTTTTGGACTTACGGACTTATGGACTTAATCCTGCCTGCCTGCCTGCCTGCTACTTGTTTTTGCATGCCTACCTGCCTGCCTACCAACCTGTGTACCTGTCTACCAGTCTGCCTACCTGTATCTATCAGTAAGCTCTTAATAAACCACTCATTTGGATCCTTTCCCTGTTCCCTGCTTGCCAATGCCATGACATACAGAGATTCCTTAATTTATAGTTAGACTAGTGCATTGCCGTTCGGGGCGTGCCCATTCAAAGCACATGCCCGTTCAGGCCAAGAACTGTACCTGTGATGTCTTGGCTATGTAGTGAGGTTTTTCAAGATATGTTCTAAATGCTGCTCTGTGCTGTACTGTTGCAGTGCGTAACCATCGTCCTCGCTTCTCACAGCAGTAGATTTTATGTTTTTCAGTTTCATTCCCTCAGGGTGAATATCAGGTATTGTACAGTCCGTGCCATCTGTGCACATATGATGTACTGTGATGCGCTATTGCTTCGCCTGGCTACAATCACTGCTGCCATGATTACTGGAAAGGCTGGGTGTGACACCCTTTATTAATGCAAAACCTGCATTACATGTGGTTTGTGGTCAATGTCACGCTATTTTGATACTGAACTGTAGCCATAAAATATGAAATAACTTCAGTTTCGTCAAAAATGTGTTGCTTATTTTTTGATTTATTTTAACTTTCTGTATTATGGTATTGTAATGCAGGACAACCTAATGTTGTTAGTTAGTTACAATATTTATGTGTTTGTCAGATGCCTGTATTTACATTTATCCATACTATTGGTAGATAGGAATGATAGCAAAGTTATTTGCAAGGTGTACACACACGTTTGTAGTTTGTTAGCATACACCCACCTGAACTCTCTTCTCCTGGCTTTGCCATGTAATCTGTCGGAGGAGAAACATGCAGCAGAACCGAGGTTTAGCACCAACGGCTGTTGTACAAGGCCTGCCAGCTAACTTCACATGCTAACAGGAGCACAAAGCAAGTTAACTCTGTAAGGACAACCACAGATGGAGCGACCGGCTTCCTCCGATCTCTACAAGCGGATACTGCACAGCAAAAGACGCTTCCACAGTGGAACCACAATTCTTCCCAGCTTGGCTCATCTTCAGCAGACTGACCACCAGCTAACAGCAGCACCAAAGCCACCTCTCTTTCCCTCCTGACAGACTGTATCGTAACAACTGGGCCTCACATAGAGTAACAGTGTACTTGGCTAAGCACAGGACTGTTTTGTTAACGATAACGATATACATGTACTGATGTGTGTTCACTGAGATTTTGTTGTTGTGGTGTGTTTACCTGTTAATTTGGTAGCCACATGCTAAGTTGTTAGTTATGTTATGCTCCACACAGACAGTCCTTGCGTGGCCCCTTTGGCAGGAGGGTAGCAACAATGCCACTTGCAGATGTTGCAAGGGCTACCTTGCCCTGTGCTCGGACTATGTCAAGGATGTGGGACAATGTGACTGTTTTCCCAGTTCCACCACTTGCATCAACTGCGATCATCTTGCCAAGGCCCTGTTCCACACTCACGCTGTTTGTCATTTAGAAGGTCCTCTGTCTCAGCGATATGAGCCTCAAGCTCCGGTATATTGTGCTCTGTCTCGGGCTGGATGACGCAGGGAATGCAAGGCTGAACGTGAACTGGATCAGACTCAGGGAGGCCGAAGTTCTTGCTTAGCGTAAAGTCATGCCTCTCATCATGGTCCTTCAGCTTGTGCAGCACTTGACTCACAATGCCTTCATCTGGCTCATTCACACCTGCTGCGTGCATGAAGTCCTCGCACAGCACACGCTTGTGCCTTTCCCAGAACTGCAAGTGTTGCCCTCTGAGAATGAACATGAACATGCTGGCAAATACCTCACGCACTGCCGGACCAAATGCAGTGTTTGCAGCTTCCTCCATAACAGAATTCACCTCCTGGCATGACAATGCCATGCGTGATACAGGCTGCCAGATAGGTCTCCATGACCCTATCACCCACACCTCAAAGGTGCTGGAAGCATGTTGGCCCAGGCAGGCGGGACAGTATGATGCTGAGATAGTACAGCTCAACAGTATGAAGACTGAAGGCAACCCAACTGTGTCAGCCATCTGGTGAAGTGCTGAAATACATCTGGATACAACGTGTGGAATTTTGAGTCATGGCATCGAAAAAGGCAGTGAGTGTTGTTGCAGGGAACCCTGAGTCCACGAGGTTCTGGGAAGAACCTTGGTCACTGAACGTGATCACCTGCTCATCCTCTAGATGAATTGCCAGAATCTCCACTGGCGGCTGCTTGCGTTGAATGAAGTCGGAAGAAGTCAGTATCATCATACCATGCAAGGTTGCGATTGTCATGGTGCGCCTGCTCTAGTCGCACACGGTGCACTTCCTGATGGCACACGGTGTCCCTTGCCTGACGCTATGCTCGCATCTCAAGCGTTTCCTCTGCCTTCATGTTAGCATTGCGTGCAGCATTGCTTGCCTGACGCTCCGCTCGTGTCTCCGGCAAGTCCTTGTCTCGCACACGGCTGTGGTTTGCCCAATATCAAGCTAGCCGCTTGACACGGCTATCTTTAGGCATGTTAGAATCAGCAAATATGGTCTGTAACAAAGATAAGATGTCATAGTCATTGGTTAAACTCTGATGACACACTATCATCCACTTTCCACGATGGAAGATGAAACTGACAATTATAATCACACTTAAAATTGCTTACAAGTGATAAGTCGATCATTTCATGTGTTAACACTCATACTGATTGAGCCATACTGATTATTCAGAATTTCAACTTACAGTGCCCTCGAGATATTGGCAACCTTGGTACAAAATGAGCAGAAAATACTAGGAAAAATTGTTATTCATCAATGCAATAAATATAAATAAATACAGATAAATATAGCATTTAACTGAAGTAAAATGATTCAAAAGACAATGAATCCTAATCAGAAAATAAACTTTGTCTGAACCTTTTATATCTAGCTTTTTTTATATACCTAGTCATTCATGACCAGGAGTCTATTCCAGAAAGCAGGTTTAGCAAACTCTGAGCCTGAACTCTGAGTTGATGAACCCTGAGATAGAAAACTCAGTTCCAGAACAACTGAGAGTTAGTTCAATCACCTCCGAGTATGTTCACTCTGAGTTAAGCTTGACTGAAAAAAGCCATCATCAATGGAGCTCCGATATTACGATTCACCATGGCAGCAGGTAAATAAAAGGCAGAGCCTCCCATTTAATCCAATGGACATAGAGATATTAATGCAAGTATATACAGACTGTCTACATTTATGTTAAAAAAAGAGCCAGAGCGGGGAAAAGTATCAATAAATTAACACAAAGTTTTATTCTCTGTTCATTAATTCATCATTTACCAGACTTATATTTCCTTAATGGAAATGTGGTGGAATCTGACTATGTATTTAGCTGTAGACTATATTACATTTTAAATATATTTGTTCAGCTTTAATCTGATGGGGACAAAACACAGGGGCCAGCAACTGAATATGAAAAATATAGTTGAATGCAGTAGCCTAATAATTTGTTTGGTGATTTGAAAAGGTGTTGAGGTTAAAATACAGTAGATTTAAAATACAGTAGTAGAATTTTAGACTTCTATTTGGATCTTGGCTCAACAGCATTCAGTGGCTTTATTTCAGCTACTTAAACAAATATAGTAAATTTAAACATTGTCACTGAAATGCTGTTAAAACATGTTCAGACTATAAGCAGCCTATTTAACAAACTCACTTTCAAACTACATTCTGCAGCTGCACTATGATCTGCTCACTCAGAAATATTAACATATAATCTCCAATATTATAAGAATTATGTTCCATCAGTGCAACCAATCACATCATGAGTGATAGAAATAATTATTCATTGATCCTACGTGTCTAAAGCTTCATACGGAGTTTTACAATTTAAATAGAGATTACACATTATGTGCAAGAAACATTTTAGTGGAACTGCTCTAACAAACAGAGTCACAGTTTTATAAAAAAAAAGGGCACACAAACCTCCGCTAATTAATGCGGTTCGATACACGCTTTGATACGGACTACGGACTCTTTCTGGAACTGAAAACCCAGAGTTTTCTTCATCTCAGGGTTAACAAACTCAAGAGTTTTCACTAAACTCGTTTTCTGGAATTCACTGCAGGCTAATTCTGGGAACAGCACATTCATTCCAAAAATCTAGCCTCTTTTGGCTTAAGTGTCTTATATTCCCAGATTCAGCAGAATCAGGGCTATTGAATGGTGATGCAACCTTGGTAAAAAAAAAATTTGCAGAAGAGTAAATTGTTTAAATCAATGCAATAAATATATACATACATTAATAAATATAGATAAATATAGCATTTAACTTAAGTGAGATGATTCAAAAGACAGAATGAATCCATCAGAAATTCAATTCAAAGGCCTTTATTGGCATGAAAGTAAAAAAAAAAAAAATAGAAACTTTGTCTTGACCTTTTATACCTAACTTTGTTTACTGTGTTCGAAATTGCATACTAACATACTGCCTACTACATACATACTGCATACTACAGAGCCCCTTAAAGGTCACAGCGAGAATTTATTTGAGGACTACTTTTGCATTCCCTCGCAATATATTTTACTTTACTTTACTTTTACTACTTTACCTCGCAAAATGTTTTGTATTCCCTTGCAATGTTTTGCGTTCTCTCACAATAAATTTTGCGTTACCTCGCAATATTTTTTCATAACCTCACAATACTTTTCTTCTTCCATTCCTTCTGAGCCGTATGTCTATTTCCATTCAGCTGCTCCCAGCACAACGCCACAGTATATCAGCTCATTGAATTTTACTTTGAACTGGGCATTAAGTATGCTGATACAGTACTATCTCAATAGGCATGCATGGTTATGTAATTAGTTAAACTAAACTTAAACAAATTCTTAGATCAAGAGGTCTCTCCAGTAATGTAATCTGCTGGATGCTGTCGGTTTCATTCGTGAACAGTTGCTGTACTCTGTACTGTACTGTACCCAGAGGAGTTTCACTGAGGAAAAGGAGATGTCTCCAAAGGTGGAATTACAGATGTGCAGTTGAATCTACCTCATCAACCTAATGTGCTGTATTTGTACGAGTCAAAAAAGTAGCAGACAAGATCTGGACTGAAATGCTGCAAACAGAGTCTGTGGCTGAGTCACAGAAAGAGCAGACAACATTGAACCACTTGCAAAGATACATCAGCAATGTAGACCAACGCAAGTTGGAAAGCTTTTTGCGTTTTTGCACAGGGACCTCTGTTCTTTGCACAAAACAAATTAAAGTAACCTTCAATGCTGAAACAGGTTTTAGTAGCAGGCCTGTTGCTGTTACTGTGGAGCAACAATTAATGTTCCTTATACATACAGCTCCTACCCAGAAGTTTGATAATGTTCTAACTTCTAACTTATTTGCAATGGACATCATATAAGGTGAGGTGTCCATAAACACTGCTAAATGCATTAACTTGAGAATCTCCAAACTACCTTCCATTACAAATAGACATACGGCTCAAAAGGAACGGAAGAAGAAAAGTACTGTGAGAGAACCCAAATATATTGCAAGGTGATGAAAAACATATTGCGAGGGAATGTAAAAGTAGTCCTCAAAGAAATTCTCGCCATGACCTTTAGAGGGCTCTGTAGTATACTGCCTAAATGAACGATGACGTATGCCATTACCAGCAGACTGTTCACACTGAAGAGTACTCACATGACTGATGACCGGTCTCACCCAGCCAGCAGCTCCCTCACATCTCATCATGTTATTTGGATAAAGTGACTACATATTGGTAATCTAAATGGTTACTTATTCGCCTGAAAAAGCATTAAAACGTAAAGTGACATATTAACAGCCATTGCACAGTCTGAAGAGACACAATGCATTTTTCGAATTTTTTGAATATGTATAACAATATACACAGAAATTCTTGCTAATCTAGTATACATCCGGTAATTTCTTGCATACACAAAATTCAAATACTATGCAGTTGGAACGGACTATATACTCAATTTGATGTCATACTTAGTATGAATAGTACGTTAGTATGCTATTCTGAACACAGCCCTAGTAATTGCTAATAGCTAACTTAGCTATTTGGGATCAGTCTATTTCAAGGAACAACAGCGTTCATTCTGAAAGTCTTCTTTTGCCTTTTTTTTTTACATGTCTTATATTCCCAGATTCGGCAGAGATAGGGCTATTGAATTGTGATGCCCAGGACACAATTAGGGATGTGAATTTCAAGCAAAAATAGCGCTTAATTTAATAGCAGACATGAGATAACGTTAATCAACTGGCTGCTGTTGTTGCTAACAGCTAGCTATTTTTGAGCAGGCTATTTCCAGGAACAAAAGGGTTCATTCCGAAAATAAACGTTACATAGCTGATGTTTGAAATGTTCGAGTTTAGCGAAACACAATGGCAAACTTACATCTCCGGTCTCTCTTTCTTCCTCTGTTCATGAATGCACTGTATACAGTCAATGGTAGCGAGCGACAGAGAGCGAGCTGTACCCACTGTTCTTCACCTGAATATCCTGTATACAGTCAACGGAGAGTGAGCCGTACCCAGCATGCTGTTTGGCAGTGTAATCATTAATAGGGGCCCCCTCTCAGTACAGTACACAGTGTGTTCCTTTCTCTCTTCAGCTGTCCCTATCTAATAAAGGCAAAAAGCTCCCACAAAAAAAACAAACTTAGTTTTTATAATTTGGATGCCTCCATTTGATTTTATTCAAATTTAATGATTATTGTAAGCAATTATCACACTTGTGATTTGTGGGTATTCAGTGAGACACAAAAGTACTATAAAATAAAGAAGACAAGAACAATCCCCAGAAATGTACACAAACTAGAAGAGATGACTTTACCTGCCAACTGCATGCCTCCCCTTCCACATGACCACACCACATTCTCCACTGTGTCTCTAATGAATGGAAATGTATAGAGCATCTGAGCTGGCATCGGTGGGCCTGATGTAAGACTGCCTGTCTCTCTGAAGAGGCCTTCATAACACATCCACAGCCTCCCACCCACTCACATTCTGTCCTGGAGAGGAATTATGTGTGCAGCTATGAGCCACAACAAAGCAAAATGATAAAGATATTACAAGAGAGAAAAACACAGAGCATGGCCTGTCGTTGTTTGACATGAAAATAATAGATTATCCTTTGAAATATGGATGCTCAGTAGTTGAAGTGACGACACTGGCTCAGCATGTTTGTAAGGCCAGTTGATGTTAAGCTTTTTGCTATTTTACATCCTACAATATGTGAGATTTAAACATTTTTTCTTCCCTTGTTCTGGAGTTTTTGACTGTATCTGTATGACTGGGCCTAAACTAGACCAAAAAAGCTACATTCATGTTTCGTGTCAGCAAAACATTTTTATATAAGGACTTTTTGGACAGTCTTACTTCAATCTGCTTCTGCTGTATGAGTTGGTCCACAGAGCTCTGCAGCAGGAGAGCTGCTTTCTGAGCCTCATCTCGCTCCCTCTGCTCCCTCTCCAACACCCGAGACTGAGCCTGTTCCACAGACGGCTGCAACATTTCTATCCTGTGCTGTTGCTCCGTGAATTGTTGAGATTGAGATGTTTTACACTTCTCCAAAGACTGCTGGTACTCTCTTTGCGTTTTGGTCATCTGTGACTGGTAATGCTGAAGGGTGCTGGATATTGCACTGTAACATCTAACAAATTTAATACAGCACTTATGAACAAAAGTATTACATATATAATAGTAACACACAGGCCTGAACCATTAAAATCAGCAAGGTCCCAGTCTTGAAGGGCTACTATAAGTTTTGCCACCAGATGTCACTGTGCTTGCTCCATTTTTTCCGATACAAATAGAAAGAAAACCCCAAAGCTTCATAAGGCTTCACCCAACCATCACTAGTATTAGCTTTCTTTGCATTATTGAGAAAAAGCCGAGATATAAAATATTTTCGCTGACACGAAATCTCCCAGTTTGGGTTCGAGAGGCAGAAGGGACAGTTCACCCCAAAATCTAAATCATTGGTAGAAAGAAAATTGTTCCTACATGAAACTGCTCACAACAAATCTGTGGATTATCTTGAGTAACTGGGTCATTCATGATTTTTGGAAAGAGACATTGCTGAGTTTTTTTGGCGCTTTGCGCACCACAAGCCGAGTGTCATACAGTTCTGTTAAAAAAAGGCAGAAATCTCTGTGGCCGATATCTCTAAAACTCGGCAACTCACACCAAAACAATCTAGATGGATAAATAGCACTATAGGTAAGAGGAAAAATATGTATTTTTGTTTTTGGGGTGAACTGTCCCTTTAAGACTTTCCTCTTTGACAAAGCTTATAGTTAGGGCTGGCTCAGGTGAACCCTGAACCATCCCATAGTTGCCCATCCCATGCTGCTATAGCCTAAACTGCCAGGAAACTTCTCATGATGCACTGAGCTCCTCTCTTTTCCTCTCCCTTTCAATTTGTACGCATTCTTATCCCATTATTACATGTTACTAACTCGACATCTCTCTCCTGTAGTTTTGTGCTTTCTCGTGTCTCTCCTCTCTCCTTCTGTCGCTTACTGCAGGTATTTCTGCCTCTGGAGTACTACAGTACTAAAATCTTGCATTGTTTGCATCCATGTTTACATGCTGGTGGTATCCTTCTTTCCTGCCTTTGCTGGTGCATTACAGCATATTTTGGGGTGTCACTGCCACCTGTCAATCAGTGGAATAATGTGACACCTTTGGTAGGACTGTGTATCGTGTCATCTGCGTGCGTGCGCATGCATGTATGTCCTTGTGCGCATTAATACCAGTTACCTGAATTAAAAGACTTTTGAAGACATGCCGATAACCTGGGTAAGGACACATTAGTTAACAGGTTGAAAGGGGGATTGGACAGTGGAAGACCAAATTCCATGTTCTCCTTGGTGCTCCACAGTGCACATGGGATTTATAACATCATCGCTGCATGTGCACAACAATACTACCCAAAAATAAGATGCGGCACTACTCTAACCTGTAAAAGGATATGTTTGGACAGGGATGACTAAGATGTGTTGTGCAATAATTTCTACTTTGCAGCTCTGAATGTGATTTAAAACAGGGATATTGCACCCCCTCTCTACCAGTCATCCTCCTGATAAAAGTCACTGTGGGAAGCTTCATGAATGACTCTCAGTCCCTCTATGAGTAAGGAGTATTTTTAGTCTAGTTTAACTTTAATCACAATTCCTAGGAGGGATTCTGAGGCACATGAGAAATACAGGTCCTCAGTATTAAGTCCTGGTTATAGCCCTGGATATGACGACAGTGGTAATTTTTCACGTATTCTCATGTATTAGTCCATTAACCTTAAAGGGACAGTTCACCCCAAAATCAAAAATACATATTTTTCCTCTTACCTGTAGTGCTATTTATCCATCTACATTTTTTATTTTTTTTTTTGGTGTGAGTTGCTGAGTTTTGGAGATATCAGCTGTAGAGATGTATGCATTTTTTGAATATAATGGGACTATATAGCACTCGGCTTGTGGTGCTTGACGAGCCAAAAAAAAAAAAAAAAACATTTGACAGCCCTTGTTCTGTGCAGTTTCATGTAGGAGCTATCAGTAAAAAGAAAATAGTTCCTACATGAAACTGCTCACCACAAATATGTGGAGTAACTGGGTCATGATTTCTGAGAAGAGACATTGCTGTTGAGTTTTTCAAATGACATTTTTTGCTTTTCATGTGTCATTTCATGCTATTTAGTTTCTACAGACTTATATTGTGCAGAGACAATTTCAATTTCAAAGTGAAAATGCCAACAAAAGAATACGCAAATACTAACATGTTGTCCCTAGCATAGAGATGGGCAGATGACACCGAAGCTCCGAAACTTGTTTCACACCTTTGAAGCACACTGTTTCAATACATTGTGCTTGTGTCAAATGAAGAATATCACGTGACTGATGACGTCCGAAGCTTTTAAAGTTTTACAGCTAAACTACAGCACATTAGTGGGATAAGAAGAGAGGAGAATAATTGAGAAATATGGTGATGTACATTAGAAAGAAATAATCTTAAGTATGAGAACATTTCCTCCTGATACCAAGTAATAATGTAATAAAAGTAATTTAATGAATATCACTCTCCAAACACATCACATTTGGACTATGAAATGTTGCATACAGTGGTGTGCAAAAGTGTTTGCCCCCTTCCTGATTTCTTATTTTTTTGCATGTTTGTCACACTTAAATGTTTCAGATCATCAAACTAATTTTAATATTAGTCAAAAATAACACAAGTAAACACAAAATGCAGTTTTTAAATGAAGGTTGTAATTATTAAGGGAAAAGAAAATCCAAACCAGCAACAACTGCAATCAAGCGTTTGTGATAACTTTTTT
The DNA here is from genome assembly GCF_020085105.1 of Siniperca chuatsi. Lineage (NCBI taxonomy): Eukaryota > Metazoa > Chordata > Actinopteri > Centrarchiformes > Sinipercidae > Siniperca > Siniperca chuatsi. The sequence continues at coordinate 4,494,049 of NC_058060.1, read as the reverse complement.
GGCCCACTCATCTTTGCAGAATTGTTGTAATTCAGCCACATTGGAGGGTTTTTGAGCATGAACTGCCTTTTTAAGGTCATGCCACAGCATCTCAATAGGATTCAGGTCAGGACTTTGACTAGGCCACTCCAAAGTCTTAGATCTGAAACATTTAAGTGTGACAAACATGCAAAAAAATAAGAAATCAGGAAGGGGGCGAACACTTTTGCACAGCACTGTAAATATCAAACATAAGCCCACATAAAACTTTTTTTCCACCAAAAAGGTACAATAATGTTTCGTGTCAGCAAAAATATTTTGTATCTAGGAATTTTGCATAATTATTTTACTGTAACATATTGCGCAATAACATCTATATTTAATACCGCACTTCTGAACAAAAGTATACAGATTTAATAATAACACGCAGGTTTCTTGGACACATATGAGACAAAAAGTGTTAATATCAGCGAGGTGTGGTGGTGCTTCGGCCCTAGTCTTGAAGGGCTGCTATAAGTTTTACAAGCCATCAGATCACTGTGGTCACTGTGTTTGCTGAGTTTGAAGCTCCAAAGCTTCTAATCTTTTTCAGCACAAAGAAAGCCCAAAGCTTATTAAGGTTTCATCCACCCATCACTACTCTAGCGGAAACAAGATTCCAAACTGAAGCAGTTGTTGATTACTTGCGGCCCCTACCGGCCGGTTAAGAGGAGTGAGGAGCCAGCAGTCAACGGCGGTATAAAACAGAGCAGTCAATAAAATAGGTTTTTCAAAAATTTTGAATCACTGCAACCACGAGAGGTCCTTGAGCATACAGTCATAAATGTGCACAAAAAATATTAGTCTGATGGGTCCAGTAGTATGCGAGATTAGCTGGGGACAGATACACACACACACACACACACACACACACACACATATACGCCCAAACGCATGCTTACACCTGGCTGAAATAAAAAATGTTGTGTGAAAGTGACCTTTCCTCTGTTTTACAGTTCCACCTAGCAGCACCAACAACATAATTCCTCTTTCGCTTTTTTCATGTTTACAGTTGAATGTGGAAGAGTGTTCTGTGCTCCTGTTGGTCAACGTTTGGAACACGTTGAGGAATTTGTTGTGGAAGGCAGAAAAATATAGATCTGATATTCTAGTCTTTTTGCTGAGACTTTTTGCCCAGATGTGGCATCAGTTGTTGTTCACTTTGATACGCTACAAGGGATAAAATGATCAATTGTCGCGCCCAACCCCCATTTTTGTTCCTGACACCCTACATCTGTTGGGTCGGGCTGTTATTGTGCTGATATCGTGTAGTCTGAACCCGGTATAACACAACTCACATTGCTTCTGTCATCTGTCATATTGGTAGCTAAACTCTGACTGTCAGTCACACTGCAGTCTCTGTTGTATGTTACCTTCATTGTGACCATTATTTTGGCATTATGGTTACATGCATTGTTGTTGTTTGTACAAGCAAACCTGTAGGGTGTCAGGAACAAAAATGGGGGTCGGGCGCGACAATTGGAACCAGATTATAACTGTGGACAGCTGCACCAGCATGGAGAGAATATCTAAACCACCAAAGCTTGATCAGCAACAAGCACACACGTACAGTACTGTTCTTCAGTCCCACAGCTGAACATGATTTACAAAACTGTATTTTGACTGTCATATGCTCAAGAACACAATGTCTCGCTTTTGTGCATATACAGTATTTTTGATGGATGGTGAAAGCTGGTCTCAGGCCTGTCACAGTTATTAGCTACAGCATATCTCACATTTTTGGCATCTTATTTCCAGAGCCTTGCGCCACTGACTGCAGTCAGCTGGTTTGCATCAGCTGACAGAAATAGCTCTGGTGTCATGCATTCTGTCCTGTGAACACACATGTCCTGTTGGTAAGATGGTGGTATGGTGGAGCTTCAAAATAAGGCAGACATGCTGTTTCACAAAGGCTACACTTCCATTTTAGTGTCTCGTTTCAGCAATGATTAAACACTCCCCAGAGAAGAGAGTTGTGAAGGTGCAGGTGTTTACCTGGGTCATTTGTCAGCTTGACTGTCTCAGCTTGAGTACAGTTTAAATTTAAATGGTGATGGTTGGCACACAACTTTTGTCCAGACTGAAATATTACAACAACTATTGGATGAATTGCTATAAAAATTTGCGTCAGACATGTTGGTTGTGGACATTTTCCAAATACAGTGCAGATGCAGTTAGAGACGTTGTTATGGAAGCCTTGTTTGAATCAGCCTCTGCTAAACATGTGATAGAAATTGTGCCAGCTGCTTCAGTGTGATACTACTGCGTATATGCTTGATTTCAATGCATGAAAATACAAACAGTTTTAAGTGAGTTTCTTCCAGTGTACTGGCTCTATTTACATACTTTATTGGCACTGTCACACAGGACAGGTGCTACCTGTCAAACAGTGACAGCCTCATCAACATCAACAGCAGCAACAGCAGAGAATGTCTCCAAGCACATTAACATGTCAATGTGTTTGTTTAACAATACTCCGCCATACAGATGAATCTAGTACTGTAATAATATATCAGTAAAACACTGACATAGATACCAGTTTAATTTACTGGCAGTAAACAGCATTTCATCTGAAAAAAAAACATCTCCATACAAATCAAAGCGAATTAAATTAAATGTTATTTTCTAAGGAAAAAAATTAATTTGTTGGCGCTGCAAAAAGAGTATAATAAAACAAGAGAAACATTAAAAAATGTATGGAAATAAAACTCAAAACTGGACAATTTTAAACAGTGTAACAGTGCTGGTAGATGTTGTTACAGATGACTGCAGCTGTTAAGCACTGTGATAACAAAGGACTGCTTAAATCTTGTAGTTTTGATATTATGTTGCAATAATCTGCCTCCTTGACTCAACTCAAACTTTTGGTGTAGAGGGTGAGTTCGATCACTTAACATTCTGTGTATTTTATTTATGAGCTCATTATAAATACTTATACTAATCTCTGTTTGATTCCGATCTTACTCTGTCTCTAAAATGTGCTGTAGTTTGTTATGATCCTTAACACGCATATTCCCAAACACACAGATCAAACCAAAAGGTAAGACATTCTACCAGTTCGTTGAAGGACATGATGATCTATTCTAAATTTATCTGACTAAAACAAGAAGATTCTACACAATTAGTACACTTTATATCATCAACCTCAATTCCAAAATAAGACGGTGTAGTCCCTCATTCGTCCAGGAGTGTTCTATCGTAGAAAAGGTTTCAGTTGTAGTCATCTGGACACTGTTTTCAGAATCAAGACATTTCGGCTCCCATCCGGAAGTCATTCTCAATTGTGAAAAATGGACAGGGAACTCAGAAATTTAAGCTACTCTGTGATTACTTAAGCCCTGCCCTCAGGAAGGAGTCTACCTGAGTATCTGTTGATTACTCTGCCTAGTTTCACCTGAAACTGAGTAAACCCAGTAATCAGCAATCAGGCCTATTGTTTTTTGGCTGCACCTCCCTCATCACTGTTCAGTACCTGATTAGCATATGATTGACCAAGGTGCTAATACACTGTGGTAAACGTTGGGCAGATTGAATCTCAGACCACCATTTCTGTTCAAAGAGGGGTTTTCTTTTTTCACAAAAATGGCTTCCTTGACACCCCGTTCAAACCAACTCTTCTCTCTACTTAGAATCTTCACCTCACTGTCTTCAAATGTGTGGTTTGTAGCTTTTAGATGCAAATGCACAGCACTCTGCAATCCTGAGTTAGCGTGTTGTCTGTGCTGATAAAGTCTTTTGTGAAGTGGCTGTTTAGTCTCACCTACGTACCGTTCTTTGCAGTTTTCCTCACTGCATTGAATTGAGTAAACTGCATTGCTCTGTTTTTGTGTGGGCATCTTGTCCTTAGGATGAGCGAGTTTCTGTCTTAAAGTGTTGCCTGGTTTAAAGAAAACAGGAACATCGTCCTGTCTAAAGATCCTTTGTAGTTTTTCAGACAGTCCAGATACATAAGGAATGGAGACACCCTTCCTTCTTGGTTCTGTTTCCCTTGTTGATAGCCCAAGTAGGATAACCACAGGCTGAGAGTGCATTCTGGACATGCCTTTCCTCTTTCTTCTTACCCTCTGAGCCGGTGGGCGCTTCTTGGGCTCTATGTTGTAATGTCACCCAGCTTGTGCTGTAATGGATGGTGTGAATCAAAGAGCAAGTATTGATCCGTATGTGTTGGTTTCCTGTACACTTCTATCTGGAGCTTTCCATCCTCTCCTCTGAGTGTAGAACAATCAAGAAAGGCCAGGCGGTTCTCTTTGGCATCCTCTCATGTGAACTTGATGTTGGGGTCCACAGTATTGATATGCTCTGAGAACAATTCCAAGTCTTGTTTCTTGATCTTCACAAAGGTGTTATCCACATAGTGGTACCAATGACTTGGTGATGTGCCCGGGAACGAGGACAATGCCTTCTTCTCAAACTGTTCCATGTACAGGTTGGCCACGATGGGAGAGACCGGAGAGCCCATGGCACAGCCATGAATCTGTCTGTAGAAGTGTCCCCGGAATTGGAAGTAGGTTGTGTTAAGACAGATGTTTAATACTTTGCAGATGTGTTCAGGTGTAAGCTTGGTCTTTTCCTGCAAAGTGGAGTCCTCCTGCAGTCTTCTCCTCACCGATGTCATTGCTTCTGAGGTCGGGATGCAGGTGAACAAGGACACAACATCATAAGAAACCATTACATCATCTGGGTCCAACTGGAGATGTTTCACTTTGTCCACAAATTTCTGTGTGTTTTCCACATGATGTCCTATGTTCCCCACCAACGGAGCCAAGATTGTAGTCAAATGTTTGGCTGCGTTGTATGTGATGGAATCTGTGCTACACATGATGGGTCTGAGTGGAACATTCTCTTTGTGAATTTTGGGAAGGCCATAGATGCAAGGAATGGCTTCCCCAGGGTATAGTCTGTAGTACAGAGGCCTGTCTATCACCTCCTCCTTCTCAAGCTTCTGTAGACAGTCTATAACCTTCTTCTTGTAGCCATTGGTTGGATCTCTTTTAAGTTTTTGATATGTGGTTGTGTCTTCAAGAAGGTTGTTGACCTTGGTTTCATAATCAGCTGTGTTCAGAATCACAGTGCAGCGACACCTTGTCTGCTGGTAGAATGTTTATGCTGTGATCCTTCTGCAGTGCTGAGAGTGCCCTCCTCTCTTCGGATGTAATGTAAGAAGGAGGCGGTTTGGCACTCTTTAGTGTTGCTGTGACACGTAGCCTCAGGTCTGCAGCCTCTGCTTCTGTCATCTTGTTCTTCCTAATGGCTGTTTCTGTGGTTGTGATGTAGTCCACTGTAGGGATGTGGTTTGACGTAACTGAAAAGTTGAGCCCTTTGGAGAGTACATCTTTTTCTGCCTGTGTCAGGATGCGATCTGAGTTCCCAGTACATTTTTCACAATTGAGAATGACTTCCGGATGGGATCCGAAACGTCTTGATTCTGAAAACAGTGTCCAGATGACTACGACTGAAACCTTTCAATTCCAAAATATATAAAAGTTAAAAACATTAAGGGGACATCAGACCTCTGCATTTAAATTAATCACCATGTCCTTTTTTATAACATTGACATGAAGATCTCTTTTTCAAAACACATTATAGATTTAACATCAGATTAAAAAACAACGCCAATGCTGTATGATTGGATTGAATGATTGAATGTATGATTTTGCTTAGAGGACTGGCATTCACTTGTGTACAAAATGTATAAAACAGGAGTTAAGACACAGCCTTGTGGTGCTCCTGTGCTAATTATCCTAGAAGATGACAGCACAGAATATAAATGTGGAATCTGCACTGACTCAATAACTTGAGTTAATGCAGATTCCACATTTACTTTATTGCACCTTCATCACAGCAGCACTAATGATAACTTGCAATTATTACTTCTATTATTGCAAACCTGAAATGCAATTGTAATTCTTCACAATTTATCTGTAATCACGACTCCCATAACCCTGTCTGTATGCAAATAATAATGCTCCGGTTGGAGAACAGTGCCTTTTCTATATTAGAGTACACACTGTTACCATAGAGCTTAGAGTGTGCACTTTTATGTTTTTATGTTTTATGTTAAGATACATCATAATGTGTGTTATATAATAAACTGTATTGATGTATGAGCAGTGCTGTTTGTAACTAGTCTAAACTTACTATATTAACTTTTTATCTAACACGCTTCCATACTAATATTTACTCAAGGCAGTGAAGAAAAATGTGCTCTCTTCTCTCTCACAAACTTTTATCATCTGCCATGAAACCGATCATATATAATACATATCCGCACAGCAGGTCAGATTATAGAATGTATATGAATAGACATGACAGTGATATGTTATTAAATAACTCAGTAAGGTAATGATAATGCAATTCCCTCGGGCACCTGGGAAGGATCAGACAGAATATGTTGAATCTTTTGCTTCATTTTGGAAAAGTCCAAAAGGCCAATTCAGCCAGGAGCATAGTTGAGGGAAACACTGATGAACAGATGGATGTAGAGATGGACAAAGAAGGATGGGTGGATGAATGGAAGAGCAGCAGATGGGTGATCTGTTGTCCAGCAGCACATAGCAACAGGACAGCTGAACATACAGTTGAGTCACAAGCTGCTGCTGGCACCACACAAGCTCCTAATTACAGTTGTAGTGATAATAACAATGAATTAACCATTAATATTAATTTAATATTGATGTGTTTTATAATTCATGTCTGTAAGAAGACTGGCTAATAATTATTTAATAATAATAATACTTAAGATTGTCGGGTTTCAGGTAAATCAGTGTCCCATCTTAATTTAAAGTATTTCCTCCCTGATCCAAACAGAACTTAGATTTGCCAGCTAGCAGCCCTGCCACTCCCCGAGCCTGAGTGAGCACCACACTGTTAGTCATGTCAATCAAACCATTACTCAGCCTGACACTGTTTTTTTATTTCTGTTTGGGAGGGGTGGTTACAACAACAACTCAGTAATGAAGAGCAAATACATTAAAATATATGATTGGTGTTATTCTATATTTTTCCATGAAAAGACCAAAACCAACTTTGATAGTCCATCTCTCATTACTTTCTGATTTCCCTACCCTGTCTGTGGCTCTCAGCTCAAAGCCCATTGGTTCCTAATTTGTTTTAAAGGCTCAGTAATTTCCTAAAACAGCTATAATCACCATCAGTCGTGTATAATGAATCTTATGGAAGTGTCTCAATGCAATCAGTTCACAGCTTAAGGGCTATACATAGACACCCAATTTAGTTTTGATAAATCCCCATTAATATGGAATTCAAGAAATTGTATCCAGTTTTTCACTAAAGACCCATATCAATTCAATACAGCTTATAGAATATATCTGGCTATAATAAGAAACATACTGTATATTGCAGTCTTTATTTGTTTCTTTTGTTTGACTTTGAGGAAGCATTGTTTTTAGTAAAAGCTGCTACTGCTTTATATCTATAATGTGATACTATAATGTGTGTACATGTGAAGACACACAAGCACAAACTCTCACAGGAAAATAACTCAAAGACAAACAGTGCCCTCTACTGGCTTTGATGGTATCTTAGACAGGCTTCAAATCTCCACTAAAACCCATACACACACACAGTCAGTTTATGGAGACCCAAGGTGTTCAGTATTATCAAAAGAATAAATACAGACAAAATGTATATATATATATATATCCATAAAATTGGCAAATGATCCAATACATTTTTAATTTATTAAGCTCTTTATTATTCAACGTTTTTCCATCCTGCTTCTTTTCACTGTAAAAGAGTTTATTGCAGGTCACTTTTATTTACATTCCAGCAGTTTCTATTCCAATTTGTCCCTTTTTGAAAGTCTGTTTTATTTCCAACTGATCATTTTATTTAAAGGAGCTGTATGCAACATTCACTGCCACTAAATGTCGCACTAGAGCACCAGCATCTCAGACCAAAACAAATAGGTGCTACGTGTTATGGACAGAGAGGCTGGTGACACCGATAGGGAGACAGAGGTAGGTTTATTTGGATTATGACCAGAACAGACATGTGAGCAGGTATGGAGATGGGGAAGTCCGTTGGAGGGAAGATTCGCTGGAGAGGGAGATCGCTGGAGAGGGAAGTAGGGGAGATAAAGAAAACCATGGGGAGTCCTTCAATGAATGAGGTCAGACAACTGGCTGAGGTGAGTGCTGGGTTTTTATGCTGGCTGTGATTAGGTGCTGATGGGGAGCAGGAGTGTGATAGGGAGCAGGTGTGCTTGAGTAACAGACGGTGGAGCCTGGCGTATCCATGACACTACGGCCCACCAGACTCCATTGAGATAAACAGTAATTTTACCTTGCAGATCAGATCTGATCAGATCTGGTTTGGTTGAAATAAATCCTTTATTCACCGCCATAGACTGTAAAGACAGACGATGCGTCTCCACTTCCAATTTGTGCTGGTGACATCATTTGGAGTCAGAGTCAGTGCAGTAGTGATCAGAGTTGGAGCCGCGATATCGACTTCCTGCCCATAAACCTGGCCTGTAACCCCCTTTTTATAGCATCAAATAACTAATTAAAACCAAACTTATCAGAAAAATGAACAAAATTATCAGCTTGTTAGCATGATAAAAACTACCTAAAATGACACAAACCGTCTTTTGAAAAAATGTATTTGATGTGTACTTTGAGTTGGATTAGAAAAGAAACAGCTGTTATATCGCTCTCCTCAAAGTCAACAGTTTCACAGCTCCAATTCACTAGCAAGGACCACACCATCAACCAGATACGTATAAATGATTTCTTGATGAAACAAGATTGTGTGGGAGACTTGACTCGCTGTTCACTTGGTTGGCTACTATGTGTGGGGGAATCTTCGTTGGGGAATCCGCCATAGTGAATTATTTTAGACAAGATTTAGCAGATCTGAGATCTTTGAGATCTGAACAAATGTAGCAGTGATACACTTGGGAGGACCAATGGCCCATGATTTGTATTAAGTGCTCAAGAATGCCATTGTGGGAGACCGAGGTAGCAGCTTCTATCTTGAAGGAGTAACCAGAGTAATGAATGGGAGAAATGCCGGACAAGGAGAGCACATGGCAGAAGTGCTGGTGGAACCAGAATCGAGTAGCCGCTCGTCCAGACTTGGAGACGAAGAGAGGTTCTGACGTGGTTATGCTCTGGGATTTCCGGAATTGCAAGTAGTTTGCAAGTGTCTCGAAAGGGTTCAACAGTGATTGGACCTCGAAATAAAAGATAGGGTAGGATAGCCGATAATTGGTTTTGGTTTGTTTTATGTAGAATACTATGGTGTCATCTGAGTCTGAAATGAAGGCGTGACGGCATGGGTCGAAGTGAAGGGTAGAGGAGGTGAATTCAGAGCATTTGAGGAAACCAAAGAAAGCCAGCAGAAACATGGCTTCTAAGGTTCAAGCAACATGAGGGATGCTGTATCCAGAGCGGATAGTGTGGATGCAGACTGACAGCAAGTCGGCTGTAAGGGGGCAAGGATTTTGAGCTGGCTCTTGATGTTGAAGTCCTCTGAGAAGTAAGGATTTCTGAGGATGGTTAGAGGCCGGGTCAGGGCTACCAGTTAGAAGTTTGGAGAAGAAGCTGATACCACTAAGGTAAACTTTGATGGTGTGTGTTTTGAGCCATTATGGTGTGGGCATAAGTAACGCAACAGGACAAGGTGACGAGATTGAACGACAGGAAGGTTATATTGTACTGTATTGGTTGTGAAAGTGGCAGAAACTCCTCCAAGCTGACCAGTAAGTAGAGGGTAGAGGGTGCTAAGCTGTTGATGACTGAGTTCTGGAAGTTGTTGATCAGGTTTATGAGGGTAGGATTTATGTGACGCCAGGGCTGAAAATGGAGGAACCAGTGTTGGATGTGTATCTGCATTGGGGGGGTCAAGCTTCTGAACTTCTGGAATGAGAAAGAGTCAGTGATGGCGTTGGAATGACTGGGAACATGAGCTGCACGAAGAACGTATTGGTGAGTAACGGAGTGCCAGGTTAAGCAGCACATGAACGGCATGATGGATGGGACGTTGGAGCGACCTTTGTTTATTATGTTGATGGCTGCGAGGTTGTTGGTGTACATGAGGCTGGACTTGCAGGACCATTCATGGCCCCACAGAATGGCTGCAGCTGCTATGGGGTAGATTTCAAAGAGAGCAGAGGAAGTGACCTGGCTTTCACTTGCAAGCTCCTGAGGCCATGCTGCTGTGAACCATCTTCCGTTGTAGAAACCCCCAAAACTGACACAAGGAGCGGCGTTAGTGTACAATTGAATGTCATGTGGGTGAGTCAGTTGTACGTCGTAGAGGAAGGTGAGCCTGTTCCATTTTTGAAGCAAACATGTTTGAGCAAAGCAAACATGCAGTTCGGCACAGCTGGGAATGTCCAGGGAGATGGAACGGTTAGTTTATACACGATGACGATGGAAAGCAATTGATAGTGAGAGATAAGGCTCGCTGGATGATGATACGTAGGCAAAGTTGAGGTGAGGAAATTGGCTTAGTGTGGGCGGGAATAGAGCAGGAAGAGGCTGGGTGAGAAGGGGTACCACATGTGGAGCATTGTAGGACTTAACGGGTGGCGAGGATGCGGCAGTAATTTAATTGTCAAGTGTGCCCTGGCATGTGTCCTCGTTGGCCTGTTGAAGACGGAGTGGATGTGATATGGTAGAAACTGTTGCCTCCAAAATGGAGGGCCAGATTAAGGATGATGGCCATGTAATTGTCCATTTCCTGCCAGCGGGTGGGAAATTGTGAACCACATCTCTGAAGAGATAGAAAGCATAAGCAAACTCTGTGGGTGTTCGCCCTTTCAAGTAGAGGTGCCCTTTGTGTCCTTAGAGGAATCTGTTGGTAGGTGGTAGACGAAGGGAAAGCATGATGAGGAGAGCAAGATCTGTGTATGTCTATGATCTGTTGGTTTAGACTAGTGGGAACTGGAGAGGGACAGGAGATAAGGGCTAGGATGACGAATGGGAGGACTGGCTGTAGATGGGCTGAAGTTGATGGTTGCCTGCTAGGCTGGAATAGGTTGGGAGGAAAACCAGAGTTAAGTATGGAAGGAACGTGGTGCTGCGAGGGCTGTGAAGGAAAGCTGGGCACCGGAATCCTGGTGTGGAAGGCTCCAGCTGACGAGAGCTGTGGGGACTGGGAGACGGAAGATCCTGGCATCCTGGTGCCATAAGCCCTGTCTGGAGCAAGCTGCATTGCTCATTGTCGAATGCCCTCACTAAAGCCAGCTGCTGTGGTTAGTTTAAGACAGTGGGGGATATTTATGTCACTGAGTAATGTGGATGGTATTATTATTAGTGTGGATGACATAATGCCGTTATGTACATGAGGTTAATAGGTTAGGATGTAAAATAAAGCAGTAGTATCCTGCATGGCATTGTTGGAGCAACAATACAATAAGCATAACAATTAGTATGTTAGCATTACATATCTAAACTCCTTGGGATTGTTCAGGTGGAAAGCACTCTGACCTGCTCCAAGTCACTCTGTATATATAATGCATCCGGTACAGGTTTCGCTGAACTAACAAAGTCATACATCAGAAATGCACCCAAGGTATAAATATTTGTGACCCTCTAAATACTTTGGTACAATTTGGTAACAGCTATCAAAATGAAGCAGTAATAAGCCATCCTTTATTGGCTGACAGAAACACCCCACTCTGTTGGGTGACCAGGTAACTTTCTAAATAACAAATGAGAACAGAGTGGTGTTTCTATGGTGGCCCTGAGAGCTCAAAACACATGCAAATAGACAAAACACAAGCAAATTGAGAAAACATCTTCATCAATTTGACAACACGTGCAGCATTTAGAAAACACGCTGCAAATACAGAAAACAAAACCAAATATACAAATGCGTCGCAGTGTTCTATATCAAACTGGCTAGTCGGAAGAAGATAACCCGCCTTCCAAGGTAGCACACAGGACTGCGTTCCCAGTGGCGAAAGCAGCATGAGGAGATGGCAACAGCTGATACCAACCCAGCTTGGGAGACAGTGCCTTCATCATTGTCATCATCAGAAGATTATGCCGTAGGACTGGTCTGGGGCAGCCCCTACTGCCCCAGTGTCAACAGGTGGACCAGGGGGAGAACTACTGACAATGATGAGAGACTTCTTGGCAGCACAGCAAAGGAGAAAGAGCAGCACATTTTGGCAGAGATCAGAGGCCTTAGGGCCTCTCTTCCACTGACTGACCAGTTGCCTCAACCTGCCACCCAACCACGTCAAAATGTTGCCCAAGCAGCACCTGCTCCGAATCGGCCAGTCGCTGCTGCAATTCCAAGCACAGTGACAGCAAGCAGTCCCAGACTTGCTGGCTTGTTCACCTGGATACACCGTCAGAGGCACCCCCTCTCTGGTTTCAAGACTTCAGCAGCAGATCTGACCAGCCAAGGCCAGAGTGGAGGCACTATACTGAGACATAAATTCTGCAATATTAGATGGGTGAGGACATTGAGAATTATTTGTTATGTTTTGAGCACATTGCCAAAACGTGGAAATAGCCATAGAGTGAGTGAGTTTGATGACTTATTCCACTGCTGTCTGGGAAGGCATTGAACAAGGAGAGAGCCCACTGATATACAGACTTGAAAGCAGTGCTGCTGACCAAGTTCTCCACATCCCTGGAGACATGGAAAACTTGTCGGTAGATGCCATCCTGGGATGGGATTTACCAGTACTCATGGACCTACTGCAGGAAAAAGAACTGCCAGTGGAAAATGACTCTGGGGAGAAGGGGGAGGTCAATGTGAATGTTTCTTTATGGAAGTTTTTATTTGACTTTATTATTTGTAACCCACAGAAGACATAATACACAAATATTTAATTGTCAACAAATATGTAATTGCACATTTGTGGATTTTTGTCCATTTTTTACAGCAGCAATCTGTAGAAAAAATCCACAAATGTGTACCATAATACACATACCTCACTATCTACAAACATGTATTTGTATTTGTGTTGTGTAAAGTCATATCTACAAAAATACAGAGTGATTTGCAAATATGCAAAACTTACTCTGTAAAAACGTATTTTAATTTCACATAAAAATTGTATAGATTTTACAAATTTAAATAGTTTCACCACAAAAATACATGTAAAGTGAAATTTACACATTTGTGGATCCATTTTTACATGTGAAATGGGTTTTGAACATTTGTAGATTGCTTCCTGTCAGCTTATGGGCCACGTGACATTTGTGACTTCCCTGAAAATGTAAATTGAGGTGCAGTTACTAGCTACACCAGCAGGTGGCAAGATTCCCTCACATGAGCTGACAGAACTACAGTCTGTAAGCTACTGAAAGGAGGCTAAACAAGAGCCATCTGTACAACAGGAGAAAACAAGTTGGCTTCTACCAGGAGGTGAATGACAAGGTGGAGCACCTTTAGTTAACCCAATGGTCGTGATTTAGGATCGGGTTCACCATTGTCTTACTTACTGGCATTACCTACAGTTTGCTAACGTTAGTGCTAGCTGTGGCAGTGGCGTACAAGCTAGCTCACGTTAGATAATTTAGTTCGGGGCCCTGTTTCAGGTTGTTAACACTGAGATAAGGTGAAACTCTTGGTTTTTCAGTTCCAGAAAGAGAGTCCATATAAAGCAATAATAAATATGTATGTGAGTTTGTCACACCACAGAAAACTGTGTTATTAACCACCCAGCCAAATTTTAATGATTAAAAAAATCACCAAGTAAGAAAAATAAGTTATCAAAATCTTGAAAAAATGAGCAGTATTCTCTGCTCTCAAATGCTTCAGGTGTGTCCACTGAGGGCGCTGAAACCACGTCCACTCGCAGGAAAGCTGCGCCCTTCTTAACTGTCAAATAGCTACAACAAAAATAGATGCTCCCTCCAGCAGCTTAATTGGATTCACACAGCCATACAAGTTTGAGCCTCCAGAGCCAGAATCCAGTTCAGAGGACAATGACCAGCTACTCGAGAATCAACCTCGTCCCTCTCAGTCTGCAACAGAAGGGTAATTGTTTTCTTCCTTTTATGCAAGTTAGCAATATATAACTAGCATGGCAAGCATGACTAGCCAAATAAAGTTAGGCGATCAATAAATAATAGAATAAAACATATTTTACCACTTTAGCAGATTATGTTAATTATTATTATTTGTCTGTCACAGATCAAACTAACAGCCATCATGGTTTTAGTTATGTTACATATTAAAATATTAAGGACTAGGACTAATGGTAACACAGTGTTCTCCACCACCAAGTATATATGTGTGTGTGTGTGTGTGTGTGTGTGTATAAATGAGGGAATATCTTGTGGATCCACAGTAGCACTGAAGCTGTTCTGGAGGCTCGTGGTGGCCAGACTCTACATAAGACACTTGATTTTTTTTTTCTTTCATTTAAAGCCCATCTTCAGCTACACATAGTTCCAGTCTTCTGACTGCTTTAGTGTGGATTGTTGAATGTCATCATTGCAAATCACACAAGCTGAGCAACAGAATATGCTCTAAACTGTCCGGATAACTTTTATGTACAGTTGTTCATATTATAGAATTGACAACTCAAATGACTGACAATATTTTTAGTCACACTGAATTAAACTATATTGTACAGGTACACCTGTGGAGAATGCAGGACAATGCCCACATAGGATGAGAATGTCTGCTGCAAAGACCTTAATGCTGTATGTAAAGATAAACAAATGTATCTTCCACAATGATCATTAAATGTATGAATACACAACCAGTAGAGTATTAGATGTCTAGCACTAAAACACTTTATAACACATACTCCAACAGGTTCAAAATAGATGTGGAGAGCTTCCTGAAGAGCCACAGTGCATGACTCTTCCTCCAGGCCTTGAGCCTGTCTGCCTGAACCCCTACTCCTTGCAAAATGCCATAAAAACCTACCAGGCAGACCATGGGCCACTGGAGATGAAGGAAAGTAAGTAAGTAAGACATTTTTTTAAATTTTGAATGTGTAGAAATTACATTTGTGTTGATCAAATGATATGCCTGTCTTTAAAAAACTGATAAGGTTTAGGACTCAAGAACCTCAAATCGCACTGTTTATGCAATCATATTAGTGATGTTGATTAATGTATACATGGATCTGTGTATAAATAATCTATGGGAGGGTACACTACGTTACAGTATCTTGAGGATCAATGCACACTGAAAACAACATAATTTGCTTTAATTAGTCAAGTAAAGTCAATTTTATTTATATAGCCCAATATCACAAATCACAATTTGCCTCAAAAGGCTTTAGAATCTGTACAATATACGACACCCTCTGACCTTAGACCCTCAATTCGAATAAGGAAAAACTCCCCAAAAAACCTTTTAACAAGTAAAAAAAAAAGACAGAAACCTCAGGAAGAGCAGCAGAGGAGGGATCCCTCTCCCAGGACAGACAGACATGCAATAGATGTCGTGTACAGAAGAGATTCACAATAGAAAATCATAGTATATACAACTATGATGACAAAATGTAGATTGTAAAACATAAGTGAAGAGCATGGATCCAGAAGCTTCAGGTGATGCCCACTAAGTAGGATCTGATACACTGTATATAAAATTGCCACATGACATGACATTTTGTTGTTATTTTGTCATTACAGTCATGCTCGCTACCTGGCCTACAGATGTTTTGTTTCCTGGTGCTGGGGATACCTGGGAAAGCACAACAGGGTTGTCATACCTTCTTGTGTTGTGCTCCATATTCATCAGGAGTACCCGGATGAAGAAGGGGACTACACAGGTAGGAGTACACAGGCTTTAAACCTCCCATTTAAATTTAAAGTCTTTTATATTTTAATTGTTTGGTAATGTTTTATGTACACAATTATTTATTCAATACACTTTTAATACATTTCATAGAAGTCTTGGACAGCTGTCAATCAGTTTTTGAGTAATGACATGTTTTTATGTGTGTCACAACTTACATTTTTGAAATGGAGGCTGGTGAGGCGCTAGTGCAAGGATGGACTGAGGCAGGAGGTAGGCTGGAGGAAGACAAAGATGAAGAACCTTACTGTCTGTGTGAAAGGGTTTAGGTTCTTACCACAGTAGTAACATCAGTGTGAGCTGCATTCCATGAGTGTGACAGGATCTGTGTGTGATCTGTCTCTTAACATCACAGACATTCACAAAGACAAACTAAGAACCTGACCTCTCAACATACCTGTATTCTTTCTGTTGCTTAGTGTTCTTTTAGACAATTGTGTGGCCACAGTCCTTTTCCCCACAAAGCGGTCTGTCTGACATCCAACTTCTCTGGTGACTTTCTGCATGTTGTCACACTGGCACTCTGTCTCTCTTGTGTTTGGAAGGGACTGCTTTGTGAACAGATAACAGTTGTAATTACTTGTCTAATAAGTCAAACATACTAATGCATATAAACAAAAGACAACTTGGTAAAACTGGATAGCAGTTTTCCAATTACTCATAACCCACCTCATTTTTCCACTGTGGGGGACAATAACAGCTGAGCAGTAGCTTTAGTTGTGAAATTAAGTTTAGTGAAATGACTAAAACATGTATGCTGCATGCATAAAATTACATGACAACTCAAAATTTTAACCTGCTTTGGGCAAGTAAAATCAAACTCTCTCTCTCTCTCTCCATGTCTTTCTCTCTCTGTCTCAGTTTATTGAATATTTTCACTTCGCGGCTGATGCTCCGGTGCTGTCTTTTGTTTTTTACCTTGCCCCACTAAAAACTAACGTTACCCGCCACTGTGGCTGGAAGGTTCGTAATTCTACATTCCAAATTCTGTTAATACACGTCTCCCTTTGTTCAGTCCCTGATCTCCTGTTGATTGTTCTCCTGTTCTCACAATTGAGAATGACTTCCGGATGGGAGCCGAAATGTCGTGATTCTGAAAACAGTCTCCAGATGACTACGACTGAAACCTTTTCTACGATCTACATTCCAAAGCAAAATAATCACCCGCTTTTGGTTAGCTAATTTTACACCCTCCTTGGAAGGCACGTCTCCCTTGGTACATGTTTGCCATCCCCATGTACATATAATTCCTTGCCATAGCTATAATGATGCACATAAAATATTACCCATCTTTTGTGGATTAGCAGTGTATTTTCCGATGGATTCCAATATAACATTACATGCAGTAACGTTAGCTAGCTTACATGAAAATGATGTTAGGCTAAGATTACACAATGTAAAAATCACATTATGGGGTTGCAAAATTTAGTAAAGTTACTGTGGACTACCTACTATAATTAAAACATAAGCACACAAGACAACTTACACTCATTGGTGGGCACGTATGGATGAAGGCCGGGGCGGGAGATAATCAGTTCGGCCCCATTCACCAGTAACAGCAGATTATCAGTGAATCCCAGTTGTCTAGTTTGTAAAACTATCAAATGTAAAATGTTCACTGCGGAGGCGGGTGTTGGTGGTGATCCTCAACTCTCCATCAAATTGGCTCTTCACAAAATCAATCCACCTCTTCTTGATCTCATAATTCTTGGGAAATTTAAATAAGGAGGCCGAGCTGTTTTGTAAATTCTTGCATCCAGGGAATATGCATTGGCGGGACGAAGGCATAGCTAGCTAGTAACCAGTAGGCTGTAGTAACTAACGGCAATAACATTAACTCTGGATTGAGCGTGCACATCACTGATGCTAATACGCTCTAGTTATTATATAGTATTAGGGGAGGGGCCATGCTCGGTGGCTCCAGTGCGTTATCGAGCCATGATTTCTGGGTAACCTCTTTAACACATCAATGGGTTCATCATTACTGCACGAGTTCCAAAATATGTCCTGAACATATGAATTACAGGGAAATGTGTATAAAATGATGCACAATAAATCTGATTTTCTATTTGATGCAATGCTCCATATGCAACACAGCCAATAGCATCTCGGCTTTGAATATTTCACTGTACTATAAACATTCACATGTTCATCGAACATCACAAATTGAAATCTAATATTGTAGCATGAGTAGGTTGAATTTTCCTTGAAGAGTTATCTAAGCTGAGTAACCTGGAAATTGTTTGTACTTGATGCAAATGACAGCATTATCATTGTGACGTGGCTTCAATGTTCTGCAACCAGCAAGACACAGAATGTGGGAAATCAGTTATAGGAGTAAAAAGGCTCTTTCCAAGAGAATGAAGCAGATACTGTTTGTGTTGTTGTCAAGCAAGTTAATCATAAAAATGTGTCCAAACTGAGAAAATAAATTTTGCCTCATTGACAGTCATTTACATATACTTTGGCTAATTGCCCTTCTGAGCTTGTCTACATAATTTTGACAACATAGCAGTGAGAGCATGATTGTCAAATATTGCCAATATTGACAACATGGAGGTATACACTACAAAAGCCAGTAACTTCAATGTGTGATTGTGCCAGTAACAGAGATTTATCTTTATAGATGAGAAAAGTACCCTGCTGTCCACAGAGGGCATACTCATCCAGATATTCATGACAGTTGGACATTTAAGCCAAATAACACTTTCAGTTGTTTAGTACTCTGCAGTGGAGGAACTCCATGTACACTGCACTGCTCTCACAGTTTTGCCTTTTTCTTTTTGCTCCTGCTGAGAAGAATTTTAGGTGTGCAGATATGTCAACTCACTAGTACTCTGTGGTGACATGACATACAGCAACATTTTGATCAAAAACAAACAAAAACAAGCCCAGCTAGATTGACATTGATCAATCATGTACTCGTCATCATGTCTTTTAAGCAGCTGGTGAGCTGGACACAAGAGGACAAAAATAACCGTTTAAAATGTATCAATTTAATCTGATCATTTGTAAAAATATTTTTTTAAATCACAAGTTGTTCTGATTTGTCAATAATTAGTTATACTTTTCATTGTTTGTGCAAATTATGTATTTTAAATGATCATTAAACATCATATCTCGCTCTCGTCAGCACCTGCACACTATTGCTTTGCTTAGCATTTTGTTTTACACACCTTATCCTACACTATCCACACACATCCACATGAACACTACTGATTTCACTGACTAACACACATCATGTCCTAAGTTATAGTTCAATTTATTTTCTTTATTACAATAAATAATAATATATTTGCCATGATGCAACTCTTTCCTCTCTTCTCCTCTCCCTCTCCATCTGTATGCATTTTTATCCCATTACTGCATGTTACTAACTCAACATCTTCTCTCTCCCATAGTTCTGTGTGTTCTCGTTTCTCTCCTCTCTCCTTCTGTCACTTTCGGCAGGTGTTTCTGCCTCCAGAGCTGCAGAGTCTGGATCTGTGGATGTGAGCCACTTGCTGCCCCCGTGTTCCTGCTCGACAACTGCTACTACAGTTGTTATTGGCTCTGTTACTAACACTGTCATTATTATTCCTATAGCTGTCATTTCTATTATTATTAATTTATTAATATTAACACTACAATTACATTTCTACTATTTTAAAAATTCTAGGTGGTATTTGCATTGTGCAAATAAAAATAAATTGAATATATTTATTGGTATTCTGTGTCTTTTGCCGTTTCTCTCATGACCGACGCTTGAGGAAAGTTACAAATGCCTAGGCCAATGTGATGTGTACTCCACGGTAAAGAGGTTGAAAGCATTACTTGTTTCACAAGACATTAAGATTTTGCCAAATTATGACACTAGGTTATTATCCATAGGTTCTATCATTATAAGTAGGTACACATCTTTTAATTTATTTCAAGTGTACTTAAGTCATTCAAAACAACTTTTAATATTGATGTTTTCATGAATGCAAGATATGATGATTTTAATATGTTAAACTGTTGCTTGTGTGGTGGTACATTTTTGTTAAACAAAATGGATCAAGACTAAATATACTTTAGAGAAAAAGCACATTCTTAAAAGCTGTCGTTCATCAGCTTCTTATGTTAATTGGAAATATAGTGGTGATTTAAACTTTTAACAAAATAATAGTTATAAATGAAAATATTAATATGGTATTTATAGGTTAACATTTTGCATAGATCTTAGCAGAAAGTAAAAAATGAAAAGATGTTATTTGCTGGCTTTGTTTGGACATTTCTTGTGGAAACATTTAATGAGAAACTATACTCTTGTGAAAACAATTATCTGCAAACTGAATAGTTATAAAGCCCCCTAGGAGGTGTCATTCATTTGCAATCTGAGAAGATCTTGCACAGGTATTATGGGGCAAAAAAAAAACATGGCTGATTGAATGCATACCTCCCAGGGAGATTCATAACTACTCAATGTGCAGGTAAATTCGATTAAAATGTGAAATCTAACATTTTAAGTCAGTAGTAAAGACAAAAGAAGTGCAAATATAAATAGAATTTATTCAAATGTCCATCCATCCATCCATTTTCTACCGCTTGGTCCCCGTTAGAAATCGCGGGTGACTGGAAACCTATCCCAGTGACTTCGGGCCTTAGGCAGGGTACACCCTGGACAGTGGCCAACTCGTCGCAGGGCGAACACAGACACAGACAAGGACAGACAACCATTCACTCACACATTCATTCAATACGGGCAATTTAGAGTTATCAATTAACCTACACATGCATGTCTTTGGACGGTGGGAGGAAGCCGGAGAACCCGGAGAGAACCCACGGTAACACGGGGAGGACATGCAGACTCCACCCAGAGAGATTGTGTGATGTTGGTCCGGTCCGGGAATCGAACCCACGAACCCACGATCTCCTTATTGGGAGGCAGGAGCTGTAGCCGCTCTGCCACCGTGCACCCCTTTATTCAAATGTGAACCATGTTTTTTTTTAAAAAAAGGAGATAAAACACAAAAGGTGGACAGTATTTAAAACTATAAACGTAAAAGTAAACACATTTATTAAAATAAGATCAATAGACTGGGCCTGTGCAAGAGGTATGCCCAGAGAGCTGCAGAGTCCATGGGGTCGTAGGGGAAAAGGGGATTAAGGGTGTGATTGTAGGAATGAGGAAGAGCAGAGGTGGTATGTGTTATGGCTACAGATGTTATTTTTTAACAATTATAATAAACATAAAAAATAAACTCAACATTAGCCATGACGTTCAGGGCTATGTTTAGGTGTAACAAAATGGGTCCTAAAGGCCAAATTCATAAACAGTGACACTCTCAGCTGTAAGCAGTTCACTGCATTTGGAGGTGGTCTTTAAAGCAATTAGCTACTGTACTTAAAAATATAATATATAATTTCTTCTAGGTGTGAAATGAACTCCATCTTTCAAAAATAGCTGGACTGTCATGTCTAATGTGAGGGTGATCAATCATTACACCATTTAAGCTACAAACAAATGTAGCTATAAAACTGAAATAAATTTAGCTAAACAAATTTCGTGGCCTTGTCGAGCTTTACCGACACCTTTTGGGTCACAGACAAAACATGATCTTCATGCCAGGGTGCTGGAGGTGTAGCTGGTGCAGGTCCTCCATCATGTTGACCAGCTTGATGCTGCTGACCTCCCCATGTCATTGCCGCCACAGTGGATGAAGAGGACATCCAGTGCTGCTCTTCCTCGCAGGGATTGGGAAAAGAAGAGGAGAAAGCCTTTCCACCACAGTCCACCACAGCCAAACCAACAGACACGGATCTTGAGCATGCTGAGGTTGCTTACCAAGGTCTCTGCATCTCTCTCACAAATGATCCACACTGTGATTATCGGAGGAAAATAAATTAGGGTAATAAATGCTTCAGGTAATGAAAAATGTAAAGTTAAGAAAAAGGGTGGCTCAGTTTTTCGTGTTTACAATACTATTATGTCACATCTGTAGGAGAAAATGGAACAAGGGAGAAACACTTCAAAATAGATGACAGTCTTTAACATTTGTTGTTGTTGTTGTTATTTGAAGACAGGCAATGTAAAATCAGCTGTCTAAAGAGCTTTGTAGGGGAGGAGAAGGATTTTAAATTATATTCTGGATTTTACAGGGAGCCAGTGCAGAGAAGCTAAAATTGGAGAAATAGGATCTTTTTTCCTAGTTCTTGTCAGTACACGTGCTGCAGCTTTGTGGTTAAACTGGAGAGTCTTAAGGGACTTATTCGGGCAGCCTGATAATAAGGAATTGCAGTTGTCCAGCCTAGAAGTAACAAATGCATGCACTAGTTTTTTGGCATCATTTTGGATAAATATTATCAAAGATAACTCAGCCTTACGGTGGTGCTGGAGGCCAGGGCAATGCCATCTAGAGCAACTATGTCTTTAGATAATGTGTGAGGTGTTTGGGGCCAAGTACAATAACTTCAGTTTTGTCAGAGTTTAACATCAGAAAATTGCAGGTCATCCAGGTTTTTGTATCCTTAATGCATGCTTGAAGTTTAGCTAACTGGTTAGGTTCATCTGGCTTGATCGATAGATATAATTGGGTATCAACTACATAACAATGAAAGTTTATGGAGTGTTTCCTAATAATATTGCCTAAAGGAAGTGTAACCCTTTTGCCAACCTGCTCGTTATTAACAAGGAATAACTACTAGGTCATCAAACAGACCTGCAACTCTGACCAAATAAGCAAAAATGATTCATACATACATATAAAATAGTAGAGCCATGGAGGATCTTGTGTCCTAACACATGAAAGTATTCTATTTCTCACCAGTTCATCACTCTTATTCCAGGATAGATTTTTTTTCCTATTACATTGTACATTTTTGTGAATATGAAGCAATAGTATTGCCTGACCATAGACCGCTAACCCTTCAATTGGGACTTGGACATAAGTATACTTCAAGGACATGGTGATTTGATAACAATTTACTGTTACACAAAAAAGTTGTTGAGGAATTAAAAAGCCACATAGATTTGTATTTATCTATCAACGACACTCCAGATATCACAAGATCTACACTATGGGAGGTACTAAAGGCCTATTTTCGAGGGCAGATCATTTCTCGTTGCAGCTTAATCAATAAGCAACGCAGAGAGAGAAACTAAGCTTATGGATGAAATCACAGAGATAGATCAACTGTACTCAGTCTCCCCTTCACCAGATTTGCATAAAAGAAAACTGTCCCATCAAACTACTACTAATATACTCTATACTATAGAAACTGCTAAACTTCTAACTCAAGCAACACATAATGTAAATGTTACGAACATGGTGATAAAGCAGGCAAGGTGTTAGCACACCAAATAACAGGCTGCATCAAGACTAATTACAAAAATACAGACTAACTTGGGAAAAAACACACTTGACCCAGAAGAGATTAACGACACTTTAAAAACTTGTTACACAAAATTGTACTCCTCAGAATCTATAAGGGTTCGATCATTGATAGACAAGTTTTTTGAAGTACTTTTTAATGATGGGTTATGAAAACAAAGAACTATTAGAAAAACCCATAACAGAGCAGAAATAGAGCAAGCCATACAAAAGATGCAGAATTCCAAAGCCCCACACCCAGACAGCTATACTTAAAGAGCCTTAAGGGCTTCAGAAGTCAAATTTCACTTCTTCTACTCAATGTCTTTAATGTAGCACTCGTTAAAGGCTATCTCCCACCAACTTTTTTTTATCAGGAATGTATCTCCTTAATTCATAAGGACAAAGATCCACTGGATCCAGGGTCATATAGACCAGTGAGCTTACTGGATGTAGATAATAAAATACTAGCTAAAAATATATATTCAAAGATTATTAAACAAGACTCATATGCAAGTTACTAGCTCTCAACACCCTGAGATACAGCTCTCTCTGGACGCAGAGAAAGCCTTGGATTGACAGTTTGGATTTAGCCCTAAATTCATTTCCTTAATTAGGTTATTATATGCCAAACCTCAAGCCTCAGTACAAACAAACAGCATCAGTTCCAGTTACTTCCCTCTAGACAAGGGTGCCCTCTATCACCCCTGGTATTCAAACTTGTCATTGAACCTCTTGCTATTTCTCTGCGTACATCAAAGAACTATGCAGGAATTAAAAAAGGAGACTAAACATAAGGTGTCATTATACTTGGACAAGTTGTTAGAAGAATTTGTAGTAGTATCAGGATATAAGCCCAAGACACTAGAAGGCATGGTACTGTCTTGCTTTTGGTTTAATTATTAGTCTTGTAACATTCGCTCTGATGGAAAATTGATTTACTCAGCTCTACCCACTCCTAACCTAAGGTTAATGAATCCAATAGTCTCACATTCAATCAAAATTTGGTCCCAGATAAGGAGACACTCTGGCTGGCAGAAAAGCTCAGTGCTAACTCTGTTGACAGACAATCATACATTCACTCCATCACTCTATGACTCGTCATTTCATCAATGGTACCTCAAAGGCATACAATCTATATGAGACTTATTTATTAAAAAGATTTTTCCCACATTCCATCAACTACAGGAAAAATGTAAAACAAACAAACCTAAAACAAACTTTTTCAAATATTTGCAAATTCGTAAGTTTTGTAAAATGAACATTTTCATCCTTTCCCAACAAACCATCTGGTTCCACAATGGATACATTGTTCTTGTCCAACCCTTTAACTAAAGGAGATATATCAAAAATTCATACAGACTGTACAGCCACATTGAGCCATCTGAGAGAGGCCTGGCAGGAGGATCTGGGTGTGGAAATCATGGAAGATCGGTGGAGAAAGGCCCAAGATCACATCCATTCCTCTTCTGTATGCACCAGACATGGATTGTTGCAGTTAAAAATATTACACAGACTACATCTATCAAAACTGAGACTCTCTAAGATGATTCCTACAGTAAATTCACTCTTTGATTGATGTCGACAGGCACCGGCTTCATTAGCACACATGCTTTAGAACTGCCCAAGCATTAATTATTGTAAAAATAAAAATAAATAAACCCATGACTGGGTGTTATCTATGGCGATATATGTGATGTCCCCTTTTGTTTGTTTGTTTTTGGGTTTGTTTGTTTTTCACCCTTGTAATAATAAATATACAGTATAACTATTATATGATGACATGTAACTATTTAAAAAAAACAATAAACAGAAGTTAAAAAAGAGAAGATTTTTGTGTTTTAACTATTTCTTGCCAACCAGCAGCCGGGCACTAAGTGTGATAACTTCACAACACTACGCAACATTGCAAAAATCAGGCACATCCTGTCTCAAAATGATGCTGAAAAACTAGTGCATGCATTTGTTACTTTTAGGTTGGACTATTGCAATTCCTTATTATAAGTCCCTTAAGACTCTCCAGTTGATCCAGAATGCTGTGGCACGTGTACTGACAAGAACTAGGAAAAGAGATCATATTTCTCCAATATTAGCTTCTCTGCACTGGCTCCCTGTAAAATCCAGAATATAATTTAAAATCCTTCTCCTCACCTACAAAGCTCTTAATGGTCAGGCACCATCATATCTTAAAGATCTCATAATACCATATTACCCAACCAGAACACTGCGCTCCCAGAATGCAGGGTTACTTATGGTTCCATGAGTCTCCAAAAGTAGAATGGGAGCCAGAGCTTTCAGTTATCAAGCTCCTCTCCTGTGGAATCAGGTCCCAGTTTGGGTTCGGGAGGCAAACACCATCTCCACATTTAAAAGTAGGCTTAAGACTTTCCTCTTTGATAAAGCTTGTAGTTAGGGCTGGCTTGGGTGAGCCCTGAACCATCCCTTAGTAATGCTGCTATAGGCCTAGACTGCTGGGAAACTTCCCATGATGCACATCTTTCCTCTCTCCTTCTCTCCCTCTTCATCTGTATGCATTTTTATCCCATTACTGCATGTTACTAACTCGACATCTCTCTCCCGTAGTTTTGTGCTTTCTTGTTTCTCTCCTTTCTCCTGTCGCTTACAGTAGGTATTTCTGCCTCCGGAGCTGCAGAGTCTGGATCTGAGGTTGTGGGCCACTTTTTGCCCCCGTGTTCCTGCTTGACAACTGCTGCTGCAGTTGTTGTTATTGGCTCTGTTACTAATACTGTCATTATTATTCCTATAGCTGTCATTGCTATTATTATTCATTTATTAATATTACCACTATAATCACATTACTACTGTTTTAAAAATTCTAGGTGGTAAGAATTCTAGGTGCCTCCCTCTGATCAATGATTTAGTTAAGAGCACTCCTATCAAAAATGAGATTATACCTCCAGTGCAAAATTGCTAACAAAAAGTAATGAATCAAAATTAAGTTTATAAATGCACCTTTGATGGGCAATTTACAGATCTCTTTGGGAAGACTGCAATAAAATCACACAAAACGTGTGTGAAAAATGTATGCGCATGCGCCAGCCCTCATGCTGCTCGTTGCCGTAGCTCCGTCTCGTCGTCTTACTTTTTCCAACTTTTAACTTTCCTTTTTCTTCCAAACTTGAGTAACTTGTGTGTAAGTATAATTTAAACTACGCTCTTTACGAAAATGAGAGTAGAAAGTGTTTTAGTACTTTTTTTCGCCGTGGAACTTCTTCTTCTGCTACTCGGTCAGGGCACCGCTGCAGATCAGCTGTTTGGTCGCATTGTTTACACCAGGGAACAGCTGATCGCACTGAAGCCGAGCAGCATGGCGCCCAGGACAACCGATGTCCCCGCTGAGATCGGAGGAGGACACACCGAGGATGCAGAGGTGGAACCAAGCGGCGAGGGAAGCGGCGAGGGAAGAGAGAGGGGTGCAGACAAAAGAGACTTAAGAATAAGAGATTTAAGCCGTGTCTGCCTTCTCTCGTCATGGGCAACGTGAGATCGCTGGCGAATAAAATGGACAAGCTAACGGCGTTAGCCTGGAGTCAGACGGAGTTCCGTGAGTGTAGTTTGATGTGCTTCTCAGAGACATGGCTACACCAGGACATCCTGGATCATGACGTTTCCATCGATGGATTTCAGACTGTTCGGGCCGACAGGGATCACACCAGGAGCGGTAAGCGGAAAGGTGGTGGGCTTGCTGTTCTAGTTAACAACAGATGGTGTAACCCTGGTCACATTACCATCAAGCAGAGTATCTGTAGCCCGGACATTGAACTGTTAGCTGTGGGACTCCGGCCATATTATCTGCCACGTTTTCACATGCCATTGTTGTGGCTGTTTACATCCCCCCCCTCTGCTAACCCGGCATTGGCGTGCAACGCCATTCACACCGCCATAGCACATCTACAGACTCAACACCCGAGTGCTCTCATATTAATCTCGGGTGAGTTCAACCATGTCAGTGTTTCAACAACACTGACTAATTTCACCCAGTATGTGAGTTGTCCTACTAGAGAGGAGAGGACACTGGACCTGCTGTATGCTAACGTTAAGGACGCATACAGCTCCTCCCCCCTCCCCCCCTGGGTAGGTCAGACCACAACCTAGTTTACCTTAAACCCTGCTATGTGCCTCTGGTTAAAAGGCAGCTCGCAACCACAAGGACAGTGAGGAGATGGTCAGGGGAGGCCTACGAGACACTGCAGGAATGTTTTGAGGTGACAAACTGGGATGTACTCTGTGAGCCTCATGGAGAGGACATTGACGGGCTCACTGAGTGCATTACTGGCTACATTAACTTCTGTGTGGACTGCAATGTCCCAACCAAGATGGTCCATTGTTATCCGAATATCAAACCGTGGTTATCAAAGGACATCAAGGACATCCTGAATGCCAAGAGGAGGGCCTTTACTGATGGTAATAGGGAGGAGGTGAGGGCTATCCAGGCCGATCTGAAGGTGAAAATCAGGGAGGCTAAGGAGAAGTACAGGAGGAAGCTGGAGTGGAAACTCCAGCAGAACAACATGAGAGAGGTCTGGAGCGGTATGAAGACCATCACTGGCTTCAGACCGACTGGCAGCAGAGGAGTTGAAGGCAACTTGTACAGGGCCAACGAACTTAATCTGTTCTTTAACAGATTCGACACACCGGCCCCTGTTCATCCCCCCTCTAACTCAGCTGCTGTCGGCCCTCAAGCTCCTCTGAGTACTCTGCTCCCCCCTACCCATCAGGCTAACAGCCCTCTTCACACTAAGGACTCCCCTCCTCCCCCACCTGTAACTTCTGCTGTGTGCCTGACTGCTGACCAGGTGAGAGGACAGCTGATGAAACTCCACCCAAACAAGGCTGCAGGCCCCGATGGCATTAGCCCCAGGGTGCTAAAAGCCTGTGCCCCCCAGCTATGTGGAGTCCTTCAACATGTCTTCAACCTGAGCCTTCAAAGGGTCCCCATTCTGTGGAAGACATCTTGCCTCGTTCCTGTGCCGAAGACGCCGCGTCCCAGTGGCTCCAAGGACTACAGACCGGTGGCACTGACCTCCCACATAATGAAGACCCTGGAGAGACTAGTGCTGGATCAGCTGCGGCCCATGGTCAGACCCCTCCTGGACCCCCTTCAGTTTGCCTACCAGCCCCGACTGGGAGTTGAGGACGCCATCATCTTCCTGCTTAACCGCATCCACACCCACCTGGACAGGCTGGCAAGCACGGTGAGGATCATGTTTTTTGACTTCTCCAGTGCTTTCAACACCATCCGGCCAGCCCTGCTGGGTGAGAAGCTGGCAGCGATGCAGGTGGATACCCCCCTTGTGTCCTGGATTGTGGACTACCTGACTGGCAGACCACAGCACGTGCGCCTGCAGCACTGTGTGTCGGACAGTGTGGTCAGCAACACTGGGGCCCCTCAGGGGACTGTCCTCTCTCCCTTCCTCTTCACCATCTACACCACGGACTTCAGCCACCACACAGAGTCCTGCCACCTTCAGAAGTTTTCTGCTGACTCTCCTGTGGTGGGATGTATCAGCGGTGGTGATGAGACTGAGTACAGGGCTGTGGTGGGTAACTTTGTCTCATGGTGTGAACAGAACCATCTGCAGCTCAATGCGACAAAGTCTAAGGAGCTGATTGTGGATCTACGGAGGGCCAAGGCACCATTGACCCCGGTTTCCATCCAGGGGGTCAGTGTGGACATTGTGGAGGATTATAAGTACCTGGGAGTACACTTGGAAAACAAACTGGACTGGACCAAGAACACTCAAGCTGTTTACAGGAAGTGCCAGAGCCGCCTCTATTTTCTGAGGAGGCTGAGGTCCTTCAACATCTGCCGGACAATGCTGAAGATGTTTTATGAGTCTGTGGTGGCAAGTGCTATCCTGTATGCTGTTGCATGCTGGGGCAGCAGGTTGAAGGTAGCAGACGCCAACAGACTCAACAAACTGATCCGTAAGGCCAGTGACATTGTGGGGGTGGAGCTGGACTCTCTGGCAGTGGTGTCAGAGAGGAGGATGCTGGCCAAACTACACGCCATCTTGGACAGTGTCTCCCACCCACTCCATGACGTGCTGGTCAAGCAAAGGAGCACCTTCAGTGGAAGACTCATCCCACCAAAAAGCACCACAGAGCGCCACAGGAAGTCATTCCTACCTGTGGCCATCAAACTCTTTAACTCTACCCTCTAAGTGTTAGTCTGTATGACCGTAGGTCACTAAACTGGACATTGATCATTACATCTCTGCCATACTTGAATAATTGTGCAATATGCTGTGTACTACTCCCGTGCAATTTTTAGTTTTCCCATGTTAGTTTTTCCTATTTATTGACATTGATATTATATACCTCCATTACTGCTGTGCAATATCTTAATAATCTCAATAAGCTACACTTAACTCGACAGTACATGCACCACTGCTTATTACTTATTTATTACATTGTATTATTATACTGTATTATCATCTTCAACCGGTAAACCCACTTGGTACTTCACACTTATTTTATCTTATACTTATACCCACCTGGTACTTAATTTATTTTCTGACCTGTTTTTATGGTGTTTTATAGTGTATTATATTTTTTGCTAGTACTTTCGCCTTTGTGCACTGACGTAAAGGTGAGCTACTGTAACAAAGAGTTTCCCTTCGGGGATCAATAAAGTATTTCTGATTCTGATTCTGAAAATGCGTGAGTGAGACGAACAACGTTTATTGTTACATTATTACATTCTGTCTCTCACCACACATCTTATCATATCACCCTCAGATTGCTCTAGAAAAACATGCATGTATGGTCTGAAGTATGCGTGTGGTGCATTCATTCTCACAGCACATTCTGTCTTTACCAGTTTACCATGTGAGGGAAATTATGTATGTATGTTTTTGTGTGTACGCATCAAATACATCTGGCTGCAATTTGAAAAGAGGGGAATGAAGGAGATATTTAGCTGCTTTCTTAATATTCAGATGTTTCATCGTAGAGATCTATACAAAATAATCCTGAAAAACTTGTGCGGATGCATGCTGTTTTCACACGTAAACAGTGTTATTGTAAACAGTAAAAATTTGCCAGTTTAGTGTGGACATATGGTCTCAAACTGAAACTATGCTTCTCTGAAGATACATATAAACATGTCTTTGCGAACCTGTGCATAGGAGGGTGTGGGAGGAGCCGAGGCACACACCTCCCAAATCTCATCTACACATTTTTCACGAGACAGCCACGCAAACGTATCCAAGTGAACCCTGTGCACAGTTGCCGAAATGCGATTGTGCATAATTCTACCCATAGTCATGATGCCTTCAAAAGCCCCTTTCACACATGCAAATCTTAGCCCTGGACTATCCATGTTCATCTCTGTTGCCCCATTATTCCGAAACATTCTGACAGCCTGTTATCCCGAAAAACAAACGCTCATTGCTGTAGTGTGTATTTTCGGAGCAATGACCTTCGGAGCAATGGATGTTTGTTTTCGGGATAACGGGCTGTCGGACAATTGGGCTTTCGGTCCAATGGGACATTTTTTGGACTATTGGGGTTTCGGAATAACGGGCCATCAGGAAAATGGGCAGTCCCCGTAGCCCCCATGTGCAGTTACATTTTTGAGTAGTTGCACATCAGCTATGGCATAACCCCTTAACCGCTTAAGTCCATCTTAACCATTTTTTGGGGGATGAGCCTACAAAGAGAGCCCCCAGTCGACAACTTGGTATTTTTGGAAAAACTAGTACATCTAGTACTGAGATGTAACAACTACTGATGTTGCCTACAAGGCCTCAGGGTCCAACAAACGTGCCTGAATAAAACTGACACAGAGCAGAGACAGGAGAAAGCAGCCTGTAAAAGTGTGTGTGTGTGTGGAAGAATGCTATTTATATAGCTGTCCCTCCAATGTGGGCTCATAGAAAACCCAAAGTGTGGCCTTCTAGAGCAGGGCAGAGAGAAGCTGTTTGACCCTGCTTCCAGTCACAGCTGGCACACTGTCCACTCTGCCATCCAACAAATCAAATTTAATTGCAGACGTTTTTTGCTAACCTGTGGCTTTGTAAGTCTTTGATTGCCCTAAAAGCACTCAATCAAATTAGTGATGTTTTCACTCTGCAGACCTTGAAACTCTTTAACCATAAGTTTCATGGAATCAGACAGAAGTGTGAGCTGACATATGATAGAGAGCCTGGAAACAAATATTCTCTCTCATTCATTCCCTTTTCATTTTCTATTTTAATTAGCCCTACTTCTCCTCCTCTGTAGCCATCTCCATCTTTCTTCCTCAAGGTTGCCATAGCAACAGGGTCCCTATCGCAGTATATATTGTCTTCAAAATAAAAAACCTAAAGCTTTGTGCTTTGAACTGGAAGCACACAGAGATGTGATGATTTTTGCTTCCACCAACCAAACAGGGATAATTGTTGCAGAAAATATACAAGCCTTGCCTTTCAAATAGCATGGAGGGGTGACACTGAGTTCTTTTATGTAACTATAACTTAAGCTTTAAAACAACCACCCCTTTAAATATTTATGTAGTGGTAAATGAAAACCAAACAATCAGCTCCAGTTGGTAATCATCATAATGGCATTATAATCAAAAGAAAGCCATATTTCA
This sequence comes from Siniperca chuatsi, assembly GCF_020085105.1. Taxonomy (NCBI): domain Eukaryota; kingdom Metazoa; phylum Chordata; class Actinopteri; order Centrarchiformes; family Sinipercidae; genus Siniperca; species Siniperca chuatsi. The sequence continues at coordinate 4,462,354 of NC_058060.1, read as the reverse complement.
TTTTCAGAAAATAATCAGATTGTGCGCAGGTCATATTGTGTGGGTTTTACAGTAGAGCTGCTGGCCTTGTCATACTTTCTTTGACTGAAATGTTCAAAGGTAAAGAGAGAGAAAGTGAAGCACTGAAAACACCAGAGTTTCTCACAATTACCCACAGTCCTGTCAGAGAAATATCTAATTTCTCTCTCACATACACCCTTCATCCCCCAATAATCTGTCTATTAGGTTTTCATTAACCTTAGTGACATAGCCAATGGTGCCATCAGTACTCAGAATGTTACATTTCTAAGCCAATAAAAACAAACGTGAAAAAACATGTAATCATGTAACTTGATGTAGTGTAAAGTAAACATGTGTGGTTGACCACAATATTAATAGAATCAAATCAACACACGATATAATCTGTTGTGAAAAAGGGAAAGGAAAAGGTGAAAGGCCCTCCATTAGCTGAAATTGAGAGTAAGCTAATGAAATAGGTGCTTGTTTAGTGGCTGCGAGATTCCGGCACTAACAACATAGATAAAATAGTTATCCCTGTAAAAGATCAGACCACTCACCTGTGAATTTATTTTAATTTCATTAAGCAACCACCGGTCTAGACCGCACTCCTTTATAATATTAATTACAGAGACCCAAAAAATCCCACCATGAGCATGCATTTGGCGACAGTGGCAAGGAATATCTTGCTGATACTCTTTTATCACACAACACACCTGACACTTTTCTCTACCCGTTCCAACCTGCTTGCAGTCGCCTCTTCACCTCTTTTCCACAATCTCCATTGCTCTGAACCGTTGACCCTAAGTACTTAAAGTCCTGCACCTTCTTCACCTCTGCTCCCTGAAACCTCACCGTTCCACCTGGGTCCCTCTCATTGACACACATGTATTCTGTCTTACTGCGGCTAAGCTTCATTCCTCTGTTTTCCAGAGCAGACCTCCATCTCTCTAGATTTTCCTCCACCTGCTCCCTGCTCTCACTACAAATCACAATGTCATCCGCAAACATCATAGTCCATGGAGATTCCTGTCTAACCTCATCTGTCAGCCTGTCCATCACCAGAGCAAACAAGAAGTGGCTCAGAGCCGATCCTTGATGCAAACCCACCTCCACCTTGAACTCCTCTGTCACACCTACAGCACACCTCACCACGGCCTTACAGCTCTCATACATGTCCTGCACCACTCTAACATACTTCTCTGCCACTCCAGACTTCCTCATACAATACCACAGCTCCTCTCCCGGCACCCTGTCATACATCTCTAAATCTACGAAGACACAATGCAACTCCCTATGACTTTCTCTGTACTTCTCCATCAGCATCCTCAAAGCAAATACTGCATCTGTTGTACTCTTTCTAGGCATGAAACCATATTGCTGCTCACAAATGCTCACCTCTGCCCTTAGCCTAGCTTCCACTACTCTTTCCCACAACTTCATTGTATGGCTCATCAGCTTTATTCCTCTGTAGTTGCCACAGCTCTGCACATCTCCCTTGTTCTTAAAAATTGGCACCAGTACACTTCTCCTCCATTCCTCGGGCATCCTCTCACTCTCCAAGATCTTGTTAAACAAACTAGTCAGAAACTCTACTGCCACCTCTCCTAGACACTTCCATACCTCCACAGGTATGTCATCAGGACCAACTGCCTTTCCACTCTTCATCCTCTGCAACGTCCTCCTCACTTCACTCTTGCTAATCTTTGCTAATCTACACCAGTCACTTCTTCTACTCTTCATTCCCTTTCATTTTCCTCATTCATCAACTCTTCAAAGAACTCCTTCCATCTTCCCATCACACTCCTGGCACCTGTCAATACATTTCCATCCTTATCTTTAATCACCCTAACCTGCTGCACATCCTTCCCATCTCTATCTCTTTGTCTGGCCAACCTGTACAAATCCACCTCTCCCTCTTTAGTGTCCAGCCTAGCATACGTCCTCATATGCTCTTTGTTTGGCCTTTTCCACCTCTACCTTCACCTTACGCTGCATCTTCCTGTACTCCTGTCTACTCTCTTCAGTCCTCTCAGTGTCCCACTTCTTCTTAACTAACGTCTTTCTCTGTATACAGTCCTGCACTTCCTCGTTCCACCACTAAGTCTCCTTGTCCACTTTCCTCTTTCCAGATGACACACCGAGTACCCTCCTACCTGTCTCCCTGATCACATTAGCTGTAGTGGTCCAGTCATCTGGGAGCACTTCCTGACCACCCAGAGTCTGTCTCAGCTCCTCCCTGAAAACTACACGACATTCTTCCTTTTTCAACTTCCACCACTTCATCCTCTGCTCTGCCTTTGTCCTCTTCATCTTCCTCACCACCAGAGTCATTTTACACACTACCATCCTGTGTTGTCTGGCTACGCTCTCCCCTACCACTACTTTACAGTCACTGGTCTCTTTCAGATTACAACGTCTACACAAGATGTAGTCCACCTGAGTGCTTCTACCTCTGCTCTTATATGTCACCCTATGTTCCTGCCTCTTCTGGAAGAAAGTGTTCACTACAGCCATTTCCATCCTCTTTGCAAAGTCTACCACCATCTGTCCTTCTGCGTTCCTGTCCTGAAGACCAAACCTGCCCATCACATTCTCATCACCTCTGTTCCCTTCACCTACATGCCCATTGAAATCTGCACCAATCACCACTCTCTCACCTCTGGGGATGCTCTGCATCACTTCATCTAACTCACTCTAGAATTTCTCCTTCTCTTCTAACTCACATCCTACCTGTGGGGCATAACCACTCACAACATGGACAGGGAGTCAGTGTCTGTTTAAATCTCGTCTCAAAACACATTTTTATCTGAAAGCATATCCTGATTTTACGTGAACTGGCTGTTTATTTTACAGTTTATTTTATTGCTTTTCTGTATTTCATGTGTTTTATTTCTTTATATTTCGTCATTCACTGTGTTATTTTATTTTTCTTGTTGTGAAGAACTTTGTACTTTGTTTTGATAAGTGCTCTATAAATAAAGTTTTATTATTATTATAACATTAAACATCACCCCTTCAATTTCCAGCTTCAGACTCATCAACCTGTCTGATACTCTTTTCACCTCTAGAACATTCCTCACAAACTCCTCTTTCAGGATAACTCCTACTCCGTTTCTCTTCCTATCTGACCCATGGTAGAACAACTTGAACCCTGCTCCTAAGCTTCTAGCCTTGCTACCTTTCCACCTGGTCTCCTGGACACACAGTATGTCCACCTTCCTTCTCTGCATCATGTCAATCAACTCTCTAGCCTTCCCTGTCATAGTCCCAACATTCAAAGTCCCTACTGTCAGTCCTACAGTTGCTACAAAGCTGCAGTTGTCGAGCAGGAACAAGGGGGCAGCAGGTGGCCCACAACCACAGATCCAGTCTCTGCAGCTCCCGAGGCTGAAATACCTGCTGTAAGCAACAGGAGAGAGGAGAGAAACGAGAAAGCACAAAACTACGGGAGAGAAGATGTTGAGTTAGTAACATGCAGTAATGGGATAAAAATGCATACAGATGGAGAGGGAGAGAAGGAGAGAGGAAAGAGGTGCATCATGGGAAGTTTCCCAGCAGTCTAGGCCTATAGCAGCATAACTAAGGGATGGTTCAGGACGCACCCAAGCCAGCCCTAGGAAAGTCTTAAGCCTACTCTTAAAAGTAGAGATGGTGTCTGCCTCCCGAACCCAATTTGGAATCTGATTCCACAGGAGAGGAGCTTGATAACTGAAGGCTCTGGCTCCCATTCTACTTTTGGAGACTCTAGTAACCCTGCATTCTGGGAGCGCAGTGTTCTAGTCGGATAATAAGGCATTATGAGATCTTTAAGATACAATGGTGCCAGAGCATTAAGAGCTTTGTAGGTGAGGAGAAAGATTTTAAATTCTATTCTGGATTTTACAGGGAGCCAGTGCAGAGAAGCTAATATTGGAGAGGGCAGGGCAGGCAGACAGGGATCACACCGGGAGAGGTAAGCGGAAAGGCGGCGGGCTTGCTGTTCTAGTTAACAACAGATGGTGTAACCCTGGTCACATTGCTATCAAGCAGAGTAACTAACTTCTGTGTGGACTGCAATGCCCCAACTAAGATGGTCCATTGTTATCCAAATAACAAACCGTTGGTAACAAAGGACATCAAGGACATCCTGAATGCCAAGAGGAGGGCCTTTATGGATGGTAATAGGGAGGAGGTGAGGGCAATCCAAGAAGAAGTACAGGAGGAAGCTAGAGAGGAAACTCCAGCAGAACAACATGAGAGAGGTCTGGAGCGGCATGAAGAGCATCACTGGCTTCAGACCGACTGGTAGCAGAGAAGTTGAAGGCAGCTTGGACAGGGCCAACGAACTTAATCTGTTCTTTAACAGATTCGACACACCGGCTCCTGCTCATCCCCCCCCTAACTCAGCTGCTGTCTGCCCTCAAGCTCCTCTGAGTACTCTGCTCCCCCTCCTCCATCTTCCTGGGAGAGTCCTACTCCACCTTCAACTGGCTATCAGGCTAACGGCCCTCTTTACACTACTAATGACTCTCCCCCTCCCCCGTCTGTAACCTCTGCTGTGTGCCTGACTACTGACCAGGTGAGAGGACAGCTGATGAAACTCCACTCAAACAAGGCTGCAGACCAGTGACCCCGGTTTCCATCCAGGGCGTCAGTGTGGACATTGTAGAGGATTACAAGAACCTGGGAGTACACGTGGACAATAAACTGGACTGGGCTAAGAACACTCAAGCTGTCGAGCAGGAAGGGCCAGAGCCACCTCTATTTTCTGAGGAGGCTGAGGTCCTTCAACATCTGCCGGACAATGCTGAGGATGTTTTATGAGTCTGTGGTGGCAAGTGCTATCCTGTATGCTGTTGCATGCTGAGGCAGCAGGTTGAGGGTAGCGGACGCTAACAAACTGAACAAACTGATCCGTAAGGCCAGTGACATTGTGGGGGTGGAGCTGGACTCCCTGGCGGTGATGTCAGAGAGGAGGATGCTTGCCAAACTACATGCCATCTTGGATAGTGTCTCCCACCCACTCCATGACATTCTGGTCAAACAAAGGAGTACCTTCAGCGGAAGACTCATCCCCCCAAAAAGCACCACAGAGCGCCACAGGAAGTCATTCCTGCCTGTGGCCATCAAACTCTTTAACTCCTCCCTCTAAGTGTTAGTCAATATGACCCTAGGTCACTAAACTGGACATTGGATCATTAACATCACTGCAATACTTGAAATAATTGTGCAATATTCTGTGTTAATACCCCTGTGCAATATACTCTTTTCAGTTTAAAATTCCCTATTTATTGATATTGATATTTTTACTGCTGTGCAATATCCTCCGTCTCATTATAATCCAAATAAGCTACACTGAACTTGACAGTTCATGCACTATTACCTTATACCGTATTATTATTATTATCATCAACTGGTAAACCCACTTTGTACATCACACTTATTTTATTTTATACTTATACCCACTTGGTACTTAATTTATTTTCTGACCTGTATTATAGTATATTATATTTTTTGCTTAGTACTTCTATTCCTGTGTGCACTGACGTGATAGTAAGCTGCTGTAGCAAAAGAGTTTCCCCTCGGGGATCAATAAAGTATATCTCATTCTGATTCTGAGATCGATCTGATGGATAGGATTTAAACCAGCTTAGTACGGCTCCTTTAATGCCAATTACATGTTCCAGTCTCTGTAATAGCATGTGATGGTCAATGGTGTCGAACATAGCACTAAGATCTAACAAGACAAGTACAGAGACAAGACCATTGTCTGATGCAACTAAAAGGTCATTTGTAATTTTCACTAGTGCTGTCTCTGTGCTATGATGCACTTTAAATCCTGACTGAAAATCCTCAAATAAATTGTTATTTAGAAAGTCACACAACTGATTGGCGAGTGCTTTCTCAAGGATCTTAGAGAGAAAGGGAAGGTGAGATATAAGTCTATAGTTGGCGAAAACCCCTGGATCAAGGGTGGGTTTTTTTAAGAAGCGGTTTAATTACAGCTACTTTAAAGGATTGTGGTACATAGCCGGTTAGTAAAGACAGATTGATAATATCCAGTAAAGAGGTGCTAAATGAGTGTAAAACGTCTTAATGGAATGGGGTCTAAAAGACAGGTTGATGGCTTAGATGAAATAATCGTCGAAGTCGATCAAAACACACATCAGGCTCTAAAGCTGTTTCCAAGGTTCCTGTGTTTGAAGACAAGTCGGCACAGTTTGAAGGCAGGACTTGATGATTTTTTTCTCTAGTAGTTAAAATTTTATCATTAAAGAAGTCATTACTACTGAGGGCTATAGGAAAACATGGCTCAATAGAGCTGTGATTCTCTGTCAGCCTGGCTACAGTGCTGATAAGAAACCTGGGGTTGTTTATATTTTCCTCTATTAATGATGAGTAGTAAGCTACTCTGGCATTACGGAGGGCCTTCTTATATGTTTCTTCTTGCCAGACTAAACGACATTCTTCCAGGTTGTTGGAACGCCTTTTCCTTTTAAGTTTTCGTGAAGTTTGCTTTAATTTGCGGGTTTGGGGGTTATACCATAGAGCTAACCTTCTTTGTTTTATTATCTTCTTTTATAGAGGAGTGATAGAATCGAGTGTCCTTCGCAGTGAGCCTGCAGCACTATCAACTAGATGGTCAATTTGGGAGGGGCTGCGATTTGCATAGGAGTCCTCTGTTATATTGAGACATAACATTGAATTAAATGCAGATGGAAGTGCTTCCTTAAATTTAGCTACAGCAATATCAGATAGACTTCTAGAGTAAGACTTGAATTTGCTTCGTATTCAGGATTCAAGCGAATTTTAAGTGCGGAGCAATTACAGTATTATTGTAGCCACTGTCTGTGGGCACCAAGAGCTCTTTGATAGCTACTACTTCATATTTATTCAGAGACAGGACAAAAAAAGGACAACGCTTGGAGAAAAGTAAGTAATGACTACCAGGTAAGTTCTGAAAATGTGTGTGTTACTTGATTCTAGCTATCGGTTGTCCAGGATTAAAAATTAACTGAGGACTAAGCTGATACAAAAACTCCTCAAGGCATTTTCTCTCATGGCAATTGAAAGCAAACTGACCAATACATTAGACTTTGATGATATGGTGGATGATTTTGCATGAAGCAGAGACAGGAAAAATGCATTGCATAAGGTAAGACTATTTTATGATTAATTTAGGCTTATAAAGTCTTCCTGTGTTTGCTATTGCCTATCTATAGGCTTTCAAGGTGCTGAAGGCTGTTTCACTGCTGTCTGACCAGGTTACCGGGTTCCTCTGTTCCTTGCTGGTCAGTGATGTGAGTGGGGCTGCAATAGTTGCAAACTGGGGCACAAACCGTCTGTACCAGCCAGCCAATCCCAGGAAGGACTGCACCTCTTTCTTGGTGCTAGGACAATCCTTCTTGAAGACAATGACCACTGGGTTGCCCCAGTCGGAAGGCTCAATCACTCCAAGCTTCAACATCTCCTGCACCTCCTGCTGCAGCTGCAACGTCCCTAGCAATACAGTAGGTATGTTGTTGGATTGGTCGTCCATCCTTTAGGCAAACAACATGCTTGATAAGGGTGATTTTCCCTGGGCTGGTTGTAAAGAGGGAAGGAGCCTCCTGGAAGACCTAGAGGAGCTGTGCAGCTTGCTCTGGTGCAAGATGTGCCAGGCCAGGAGTAGCAGTCATAGTTAAGGTTTCCTGGTAGACGGCAGGCTCCGAAGGCGGAGTCTAGCATGAGTCTGTGGCAAAGACAAAACGGAGTTACCACCAAGGCAAGAAACAAGAATAAATCTTCACTTATCTTAAAATGCAGTTGGAGCCGTCATGAGGTGTGCGTACACATGTACGGAGACGATCTGGCACTGGTAGTGTGGTAGAGCCCGGTAGATAAGCAGTGTAGATTGATGATGATTGAAGTCAGGTGTGCCGGTGATCAGCAGCAGACAGGAGACCAGGAAGCCAGACCAGAACACAGACACACACACACACACTGCGAAGAGCAGAAATGGCAGCCAGTGGTCCCAACCCTTGCCAGTTTCATCCATCCATTGCATTGTGCCCCCCCCCTGTCTCTCTGTCTCTCTCTCCGCCCACCATTGAGTCTGGTTCTGTCCAAGGATTCTGCCTCTTAAAGGAAGTTTTTCCTTGTCACTGTCGCCAAATGCTTGCTCATGGTGGGATTTGTTGGGTGTCTGTAATTAATATTATAAAGAGTGCGGTCTAGACCTGCTCTATAGGAAAAGTGCAATGAGATAACTTCTGTTATGAATTGATGCTATATAAATAAATAAAATTGAAACTTTTGCAGCATCTTCTTCAGCGTCTGATTGAATCGTTCAACAAGACCGTAAGTCTGCGGGTGGTATGGCATGGCCTTAATTGCTGAGATGCCCAGCTTTATGGAATAGCTGACTTGCAGGCAGTGCATGTTTTCTGACATGTGGGGCATGTGGTGCAATATTTCTGAATGTCTGTGTACGTGGAGGGCCAACAAAAGCGTGAATTGATGCAAAGATACGTTTTGTGGCAGCCAAGGTGTCCAGCCCATGGGAGTGCATGTGCCAGGTGCATGGCAAGTGCTCTACAGCTAGCAGGGATTACCAGACGTCTGTGGTCATCATCAATTGTATACAACACTACTCCTTATCTACAATGAACCTTTCCTTTCCCACACACTTTCCATTTGTCTCATCTAGCACCTTAGCAAACAAAGGTTTCAAAGTTTTTATCTTCCCTCTGCAGTACAGAAATATTTTCAGGTACTACCCTACAAACAAAATGTGGTTGGGGCAATGTACTATTAACATCCTCTATTGGTCTCATAACATCTTCTTTACATATCAAATTAAGACCAGGGGCCCGTCTCTGTGACGTCACAAAACAACATTGTGTATATATTACAATTATGTTCTAAAACGTTACATTGACAAAGTAATACAATAACCTTACCTGTGATTAAGTCGGCAGACAGTCATCACACAACGTTGTGAATCCGACCGTTGTAATGCTCAATTTAATTCAATTCAATTGTATTTATATAGCACCAATTTATAACAGAAATTATCTACTTCTGTTATGTTACTTCTGAAGTTATTTACAGACCCAACAGTGTTATAGATTTACATTGCTGAGACGTTGTTTACACTTCATTATTACGTTATTTACCTTTCTACAACATTGCTGATCGGTCACTTACTTACTAAATCCTGACCATAACATTTATATTTTGTGTATTAAAAAAGACATATCATCGTGTTGTAATTTAATCTCTATACTATCCTACCAATGAAATGTCATTGTTTCTGTAATTCATGACCTCAAAATTTATTTTAAAAGATACTCAGTGCAGCAGTAAATATACACATATCAAGCCCAAATACCGTTGAGATCAGGTGCATCAGGTTACATTTCTAGGTATGCGATATGTGCTGCAGCAAGCATTATTATGGTACAGAAGATGAGACATAAACGTACAAAGCTAGATACAGAAACAACACGAAAGTAATGCAATAGCCATAGCGGGTCCAACAAAGCATAAGTGCTAGTATAATATACAGTCCCTCTCATCACCATAATCATCACCTCCACCAGCATTATAAGCATCAACTGCAGCATATGGACAGAATATCATGACTACCTCCTCCCTAGTATGATTCTTATACAATGATGGCATCACCGTCATTACAGTTTCTTGATATGTCAACAAGTGCACAAGAACTAAAACTCCCAAAACTGCTTGTCAGTAAAATATACATTGTCTTGCATTGTTGTAGTTTCAGGACAGTAATAACCATAGACCAATGATTTCAAAATTGGTCTATGGTTATTTTTGTCTTTTTCAAGCGGTGAACTACATTTCAGTTAAGATCCCCCACATATTAAAGTAGGACATCTGCAAGGATTAGCAAGTTAAATTTAAGGCTTTTTAAACATTTTAAATGCTAAATGCTTAGAATAACATTTAAGACAGTTTGCCACACAAGTAAGTACTTGCAAGTTGTAGTTCTAGCTTCTTGACAGTTTTACAATTATCTAAACGGCAACATTTTTCCAAATCTTTATTTTGGTCCAAGAAAAGGACATATTTCAGACTTTTATCACCATGATATATTCATTATATAGTCATTATGTATTAGACAACTGTATGAACAAAAATAAGGTTGGAAGGTTTTGCCTAGAGTCTGTAGTTGTTCTTCTTGGAGGGGGAGTCTCTGTTGGTTTTCAGGCATTTCCTGGTCGAGTTCACCCATGTGTTTTTGAAGCGTGTTGAGGCTAACTGAGTTGCTGAGAGGCAGATAGAAAACAATGACCCAATTGCTGATGCTATGGTGAGCAAACCACCCAGGAATCGTTTTGGGCGATTCCTGCCACTGAGGTCCTCTTCACTGACCAAGAACATCTGTAGTTGTTCGAGGATGTGGACTGTTGTTTGTTTTGCTCGCTCCACCATATCATGGGTCTGGACTCCGCTTAGTCTGCCCTCGGTCAATTGTGGAGGCAAGTGGATATGTTTGTGGTACACATTCCAGGGGTCTAGGCGCACATAGACTCTTTGGGTGTAGAATTTGCAACATGTGATTAAGAGCCCAGGTACACAATAGTAGTACAATACCGGTCAGTAGGCCAGGTTTGACCACATCAATGGTTGGGGTGACTCTCAGGTTGAAGAGAATGCCAGGGATCCAAGGGAGCTTCATTCAGAAACAAACCAGAGTTGGAGTACTATATGGAGAGGGGGTGTTTGTTGTTAGAAGTTAGTGCATGCTGAAAGGGCGTGACTCCTGTGGAGCGATGCGGGGTGGACCTGATGGCCATCAGGACCAGTGGGAGTTTTACATCCTAGTCTTTGCCATTGTTGTGCACATACTTTTTGAGTATGTATGATGACTTGACCGGATGACTGAGGGTGTTACGGGATGTGGAATTCTACTTCCACTCCCAAGATGTCACATAAGTTGGCGTATGAACACATGGTTCAGCAGCTGCTGGGAGGCATTCAACCCATTTAGAGAACGTGCAAGTTATAGTGAGGAGGTACTTGGTACCTCCTGAGGATTTTAGGACTGGTCCGACCCAGTCGATTTGAAGATGCAACCAGGGCAACCCCCTTCTCTGGAGTAGTGCACGGTCCAGTGGTTGGAATGGCTGGAACTGGCAACAGACCAGGCATTCTTGGACATGGGACATCCAGGACTTGGTGTCGCTGGCCATATTTAGCCAGTAAGCCACCTGATGGAAGGTGTGGAGAGTGGCTTTGTAGCCGCAGTGGCCCCCAACAGGGGAATTGTGTGCATGCACCAACATGACCCCTCTATGGTTTGTTGGGACCACCCACCAGGTTGGTCCTATACCATTAAAGCTATAGACTAGCAGGTCTTTTTTCTAACCTGAAATGAGCCTAGTTGAGGCAGAGAGCTTGCAGCTCAGTTGACCATGACTCAGTTGAGGGGTTCCACAGAACCCCTCAACTGAGTCATGGTGAAAGGAGCAGCCATTCACATAGACCCTTGGAAGGTCTTGATACATGTTTTCTTCATAATAATGGTGATTCGAAGGAAGCGATGGTGCAGTGACCAGTATGGACTGGGGGCTTGTCTGCCCTTCGCAGTCGTAGTGTTGGCACTCAGCCAGGCCCTGCCCCAGAAGCCATGTTGTGGTTTGGACATATTTGACCTCAATGTCATAGCCTTGTAGTACCATCATCCAGGCGACAATGCAGCTGTTGGACACATGCCCTTCCCTCAGCTGTTGGCTATTAAGGAAGGTGAGAGGTCAGAGGTCAACTTGCATAGGCAATGACCCGCTTGTCTGTGTTGTGTTTTTGTGCCAAGGCGGCACTGAGGCAGTGGAGAGATAGGCTTGCCTTGAGGTGAAACTCCTTGTCGGGGTAAGCCAGGCAGGGGGCAGAGCAGAGTTTTTCCTTCATTCAAGAGAAGGAGCACTCTTGCAGCTCTCCCCACACAAAGGGCTTATCCTTATGGGTGGTCTGGCTATCTCTGCATAGTCCTCAATGAACTGTTGGGAGTAGTTACACACACCCCGGAAGCTTCGGAGTCCTGAAACATCTGTCGGGTCTTTGATGTCTTAAACGGCTCGAATCCTCCCAGTTTGGGGTTTGATGGCTCCTACTGTTAGACCCACATATTCCACTTCCGTGCGGCACCACTGGCTTTTGGTGATGGCCAATTTGGCTCCTGTGGTGGCAAGCTGGTTAAGTATGTGACAGATTTCATTCAAGTATTCTTTGAACATTTGACTTCTCATCAGAATGTTGTCCACATTCATGAGATTACTGCTGGAGGCAACGTCGCTCATTGCCTTGTAGAGGAAGATGTTGAACTCAGCTGGGGAGTTCGAATACCCAAATGGGCAGCGGCTCCAAGTGTATTGGTGGTTACAGAATGAGAACACCAATTTATATTGGTCAGCCGGATCGACTCTCATGGTCCAGAAGCTGTTTGCCACGTCCATCGTGGAAAAGAAGTGAGGTCCCTTCACCATGGCCAGTTCTTGATCCAAATGGATCATCAGCCAACGGGAGAGCGCGACCTGCTTGTTCAAGGAACGGTAGTCGATCGTAGTGTGTGTTGGCAGATCTTGTCGTACCATTCTTGGCTGACGGCTGACTTTTCAGACCAGATAGCCAAGAGCGCACCTGGAGTTGTGACACTATTGAGGTGCACTGAACCAACCATTCGAGGGCTGTACAAGTCTGAGCTTAAGTTTAAATTTCTCAGGGAGCACAGGAAGAACTCGTGATGGTGAAAGGGGTTCAGACTTTCAGTCTGTGGTTGCGGCACACTCACAAGCAGCTGAGAAGGATCAGCACCAGGATCAGGTGCTGAAAAGGCATGATCATCGGTAGGGGTCCTCTGGATTCCTGGATGAGGGTGACTTGTCCGTCTAAGGTTGTCTGACTGCCTGTGGAGCAAAGAGATTTGGGGGATTCGACCTGAGCCCAAATGTGTCCCTTGTGGCAGTCAGTGAGTGGGGCCAGTCGGTCCAAGAGGTCCTGAACGATGAGCAGGGTTCTGTGTCCAGGATGCAGATGTAGATGGGATTCACCAGTGTCATCTCCTGGAGGGTAATGTCAACTCAAGCCTGCCGTGCGGATCTCGCGTTGGCTTCCACCGGGATCTTGTGTCGTCTTACACCTAGGTGCAGACCCACACACACACACACTCACCCTGTTTGTGTTAGTCAGAATTGGCATTTCAACTTGCACTGGTTAGACACTGATTATATATTCACATTCCTCATGTTATTACCTATTAAAAGTACCCAAACAACCTTTAAAATAAGACGGTGTAGTCCCTCATTCGTCCAGGAGTGTTCTATCGTAGAAAAGGTTTCAGTCGTAGACATCTGGACACTGTTTTCAGAATCAAGACATTTCGGCTCCCATCCGGAAGTCAAAAGGTTTCAGTCGTAGTCATCTGGACACTGTTTTCAGAATCAAGACGTTTCGGCTCCCATCCGGAGTCTCAATTGAGAATGACTTCCGGATGGGAGCCGAAACGTCTTGATTCTGAAAACAGTGTCCAGATGACTACGACTGAAACCTTTTCTACGATACAAACAACCTTTGTATATCTTTTCCAGATTTGTGTTACTTCAGTTGGGTAGTCATTCGTCTAACTCATCATGCTGAAACTGAGTAAAATGTGAGCAAGGCCTCAAGATAACTTTATTTATAAGATCTACAAGAAAAATAATGTATTGTTTGGTCTGGAAGTGTGGTTCCCATGGGGAGGACATAAGCACGAGAAAAAGATGTTTCCGTAACTAACATTATATTGTTTTGTCTGGAAGGTGTGGTTCCCGTGGCATAATGAGGTGGGAAAGTGGGTGCACAAGAATGAGGTCAAGTCTTGGTCAGAATTACAGCTGAAGCTTTGCAGGTGTGTTTGTATGCGATGGGTGGGGGGAGGGTTGGGTGTGGTGTGGGGGTATATGGGGAAGTTTTCCATCTACTGGTTGAACATAATATAGTCTCGCAAATTCATTTGCTATGGCCAATCATTTTTGACAGGGAACACCAGCTTGAATAAAACCATTAAAAATCAATGAAAGTGGTCATCACTAATTATTATATGTTCAAATGCCTAGTGTGGAGGAATACATGAAGCCTTTGGTCAGTCAGACAGAAGAAAGTTGTAATTGGTCAATTTTGCCTGGAACACAACAGGAGGGTTAAATTTAAATTATCTGTTTATTTGGCTATTTTGCATTTTTTTTTATAGTGACAGTAGAGATACAGACAGGAAACATGCAGCTACATGGTATGTGCCTCAACCAGGTCACCAGGAAGCCCCAAGCAAGCTTGTTTGCTTGAAAAACTTTGCTTGACTGCCTATGAATTGTTTCTGGGTTGATAAGAGTGGTAAGACTAAAGTTTACGGTGTGCAGCTGTAGAACCAAAATAATTAGAAGAGTCTTATATCTTCAAAGAGCTGCTGAGTTAGCTGTTACTGTCATGCCCAGTTCCTTCATTTGTACTACTAACAATTTCTTGTTACATTTAGTCATTTGATTCAATGTTAATCAAATCTGACACTGACAACACAATTTTGAACAAAAAAGACCATCATCTACTGATAACAAAAAACATGAAACTGGAAGCTGTACAGTGCATCTGTCCTTTTTTCCCCAACTACAGCAGAAACAAATCTCTACAGCCCGAATGTAGGACACAGCGCAATGTGCTTTTAAATAATTTGTCAGGCTCTTCATCCTTTTGAATGAGACAACTTTAGCATTTCCAGTGTGTATTTTTAAGTTATTGATTACAGCTATTTGAATTATTCACTGTTAATTTGACATGACTATATGGTTTGAGAGCAGTCTGTTAAGCTTCTCAGAATGGTAATGCTTTAGTTTTAGTTTTTTATTAGACATAGACATATGTTGCAGCCAGAGGCACAGGCGGACGCCAGAACTTCACTTGTCTTTATTAAGTCTTTGACTTTATTTCTATATTTAACAAGGACAAACCAGCACGTTCCTTCTCTTAAGTCTGCCTGCACACCTTCCTTGCTGCCAAAATAAAACTACTACCTTCTTATAGAAAAGGTTTCAGTCGTAGTCATCTGGACAATGTTTTCAAATTCAAGACGTTTGGCTCCCATCCGGAAGTCATTCACAATTTTCACAATTGAGAATGACTTCCGGATGGGAGCCAAACGCCTTGAATTTGAAAACATTGTCCAGATGACTACGACTGAAACCTTTTCTACAATGGAACACTCCTGGACGAATGAGGGACTACACCGTCTACTACCTTCTTGGTAACACTAATAAAACAACTGAACAAGATACATTCTTCTTCTACAACTTCTGCTTTTATAACTTGCTATTCACTCACAGGCTTCACCTGGTGGTGAAACTCATACAGCACATTCCCAAACATCAATACTGCTTAAAATAATACTGCAGCCTAAATAAAAACATGAAAATCAGTGCATTTAAATTATAAACATTGCCTGCATATACAGAAATAAGGATGCAATTGCAAATAGAAATTATACTAAAAAAGTAAATTGTAGGGTCCCTTATAAACAGTATCAAACTATAGGAAATAACAAAATAGTAAAAATAAACAACTTTCTAAATATCAATTAACCTTTCACACATAGCTTTTCTTTTCTCAAAGCTCCTCTAGATTTGACGAAAAGTGAATTTGGAGGACACAATCAGTGTACCCTCTTCAGCCCTCTATATTCTACAAACCATTGAGTCCAGGTGACTTTTTAAAGTGTGCTTTTGGGTGGTCCTTAATAACTCGTAAAGTCAGGAAATATCATGTAAAAGACTCATATATTTTTCAATCACTACATACATTTATCACATGATCTAGACCAATTAAAATAAAAGAAAAGGAAAGATTGTAGGATGTAATGTATTGCACATTACGGAAGCAGGCATGAACTCTACTGTTTGTTCTTGTTTGCAGCCTGGACTTGTTAGTAGGGGTGTAACGGTACATGTATTCGCCATGAACGGTTGACTTCCTTGGTCGTTGCCATCCGAATGGCAAAGACAAATGAGAGACCAGAGCTGGAGGATCGTCCCAACGATTAGTGTCAAACTGTATGCCGACATTGTTCAACTGATGTCAGGTATGTCTTTGGTTGCACTTGAAACATGTCATTTACGACCGCATCACCCAAATGTATCGATTAGCGAAATAAGACAAAAACAGACTGGAAGGCGAGTCCTTCTTTCCACAGAGTTCAAGCTGCTTCTCACTGCAGATTCAGACCCTGCCAAAGCAATAACTAACGCTATAGGAGTATTTATCGCTGCAGATATGCGACCAAACTCGGTCATAGAGAGTACAGAAATTAATCATATGGTCAATGTGCCTGCCCTGTATAAATGAGCGCAATCTCCTTCTTCTTCTGAAGTTTTATGGCGGTTGGCAAACAGCTTTTGGTGCATTACCGCCACCTTCTGAAATAGAGTGTGGATTAGAATGGTCTTATGCCTATCCTATATTCTTTTTCTAAGTCCTGTCTTTTCCAAAAAACTAAATATTGCCCTGTACCCCACATGCCCTGAGTTCAATTGAAGTAACTCCTTTAACCCGAACTTAATGCGATCTCTTCCCAGTTAGTTTTTTAGCATCTGTCTTTCCTGCTCGTACCTAGGACAATTGAAAATTACATGTTCTACAGTTTCCTGTATGTTACAATACTCACATATACCAGTCCCATGTTTGTCCCATGTATGCCCAAACCTCATTCTTGAGATAATGTCTTCTTCTTATTTGATCTACTGGTTTCCCTCATTTCTCCTACTTTCTTTTGGATACTTTAGTAATGTCTACCTTTTGTTTCCCTGTTCCAAATTTCCTGCCATTTCTTTTTCATTTCTACTTTTGCTTATTGCTGCTAATTATGCTTTTAACTTCAGCCTTACTATAATTTACTGTCATATTTACTTCTACTCTCTTAGTTGCATCTTTTGCATATTTGTCTGCCAGTTAATTTCCCTCTACCCCTATATGTGCTGGAATCCAGATGAATTTCTCTATTATTCCTGCTTTTGTAATTCTGAAGATAATTTGAGCTATTTCCAGCATAATGTCCTATCTTGCTTCTGACTGTATACTCTTGAAACTGGTCAATGCACTACTAGAATCTGATCCTATTAAAACCTTGCTTGGTTTGCTGCTTTCTGTCCACTCAAGGGCAAAATGAATAGCCAACATTTCCCCAGTAAATACTGAAAGGTTGTTACTTATTCTTTTATTTGACACAAAATTAAAATCTGGGATTATGAATGCAACTCCTACTCTGTTACTTTCTGCTTTTGATGCATCAGTATATATTTTAATATACTCAGCGTAATTTCCGGCAAGCTGCAGTTGTTCAGGAATTATCAACAAGTCACTCTTACGATGGAGCATTACTGATATTTGTGTTATTTATTTTTATTTATTTTTTCTTGTTGACAATATGCCAGTATTTGAATGCTTTAACTCTTACAGTAAGAATTATAGCCAATGAACCACTGCTGAATGTTTACTTTTTCTACATTTCTACATTTTTGTGTGTTTTTCCTGCTGTACCAAAAATGAACATACCGTTACACCCCTATTTGTTAGTAACTATATGTAAAGTTATATCAAAAAAGTATCACAACAGGCAAAATCAGAGACTGTTCTCCCAAGACCAAGTGCCCCAAAATTACAATATTTATCTTCAACTGACAAAGTCCTCTTGCAGCAGTAGGAATTATTATACTTATTTCCATTGCGGTCCTTAACCATAGCATTGTCACATCACAAAACAGATTCATTTTTCAACAGTGATTTGTAGCGGTTTTGGAAGGCACAGACAAATGATGTTGTCCTGCTGATAGTGGCGTCAGATCAGAAAACTGTTCTGTGTCATTCTAAAAGGCAGTTCCAAACAACATATTTTGTCATTTAATTTTGTTGTTTAATTCAACCCCTTCGCCACGGTATGCTTAACTTTGAGGTCTTTAACTTTATAAATTGACAGAGATGACTGAAACGCACCTTTATGTTTGGTCTCTGTGAGGTTAGGAGGACTTATGATTTTGAATCCTCTGTAGACTGTCTCATTAGGGAGAAATCACAGGTTCAGTCTACTAGTTCTCATCTCTGTAGGTTCTGAATGAGGATACTGTAGTTGGCTATGATTAGCATGGTTATGGTTAAAAATTTTAATTAATGTAATTTAAATTTAAATCTCCACTTATCATAATGACTAAATGTAATGGGAAGTGTACTCCAGTGTCACACTGTGACATCCCTCTTGGCAGTGGCATGTGGTTCATTAAGGGCACTGGGCCGCCCCTCCTGCAATTTCAATTGTGAAATACATATTTTGATAAAAAATCGTTTTTATTATTGTTGTGTGTGTATATAAATTTCAGTTTTTACTCTCACATAAATCATACATTATTACAGAAACGTGCAATGACTAATGAAAAGGCGCTGCCTACTACAGTCTTTGTCTGTGTGCCGAAGGGTGTACTTTTCTCTGCCCGACGGTGGTATGTGTGTAATATGGTCAGCTTTTACTGGTGGCCCCAGATTGGTTGACACTGCACGCTGAAAATAACTGGATCTGGGGCGGAAAATTTTACGTTCAAGAAATGTTGCCAGATGGGGTGATTTTAGGATGGATTATGTTAGTAAAAATGATCTTGGGAGGGCTGACAAAATTTTGTCCTGGCTTGTCATAGCGTGGACGTTTTTATTATTTTTTTCAATATTCACATTCTTTTCTGGCTAATGATGACATCTTTTAACCAATATAACCAACCAAATTAATAGCCCAGGCTTTTATTTGCCTCAATCTCAACTCAACCTGCCTAGATTTGGGGCAGGAGGCTATATGGGACAGGCAATTCCTTTTGCACAAAACTCTTGCTCAGCAAAGATGGGAAATGTTTTTTATATCAGTTAAAGTGCGGTCTTCGTTTGATGAATGAAGTTAGCAGGCAGTGAGCAAAGGACTCCACGTGACAATATTCACAACTTGGATTATTGTTTATGACAACCGTTTAGATTTTTTTGATTGGTGGACCCTTGCATACTAAAGGAATATATATAATCGAGGAATAGACACATATTCAGACTTTATGACCACTTCAAAGGTAGGGAGGCAACACTTTTATTCATCTCTTATTTACCATGCAGGTAAATCTGAATTAATTATACTTTGGTGCTCATGGTCTTCGTAAAATAAACTGAACGATTGAATTGTGAAGAATGTAACCGATCTAACAATGTGTAGCATGTCCATATTGACAAAAGTTTAAACATTTATTTTTATATGCGTGGTCCAAGCAGCTTTAGATGTTATTATGTTAGATGTTATTCCAGTGACAGGGCTTTTCTTCCACCATTTCCCACTTCATTAACAAAATACTATATTTTTTAATTATTTCTATTTTGAGATTCTTAATGGCTTAAATAAATGTAGGCTACAACTTAATATTTTTCTTTTTGTGGGTGCAGTGTGTTTGTACTCTACATTCAGCCAATTAAATGTTATTTCAGAATCATTATTATTATTAGTAGTAGTAGTAGTAAATAATGCATACTCACGGCCAAAATATACAGAGCTACCTCTAGGGCTGTAGCCCTACCTAGTGGAAAAGTCACGCCACTGCCTCTTGGGTTTGGTTAAGTGCAACAGAGCTGAGATTTATTGTGTATGTTTGTGCAACTTTGTTTATATAAACAGAGTGTGTATTTTCATGTGTGTGTTAATGTGAGTTTGTATGTGTGTACCTTGAAATGTCATGTATGTGTCAAGGCAAGTTAACATTTGAGTGAAAGCGGAAGGCTATTCCAAAGCTTTGGAGCCGCCACCTCAAAGGCACGATCTCCCTTTTCCACTGGCCTCGATCGTGGAACAGTTACAAACAGTTGTTCTGAGGATCTAAGAGGCCTATAGTTGAAGTTCTGAAATGTACAGGGGTGCCAGCCAATGTATGGCTTTAAAAACAAATAAAAGAACATTAAAATCAGTCCTGTATTTGACATGTAGTCAGTGCAGGGATGCTAGTACCAGTGTATTGCTGTCTCTTTTTCTGGTACCAGTTAGTAGTCTTTCTGCAGCATTGTGCACCAGATGCAAGCAAGACAAGTGGACTGTCCAACACCTAGGTACAGTGAGTTGTAGTAATCAAGCCTTGAGGAGATTAATGCGGTAACAGTCTTCATATCGTTGAGAGAGAGGATGGACTTAAGTTTAACAATGTTCCTTAGCTGAAAATGGCAACCTTTCACCACAGAGTTGATCTGTTTTTAAAATTTCAGTGCAGAGTCAAAGATGACACCAAGATTCCTGGCATGGGCATGAAGGTTTAATGTCAACGGTCCTAAGTGGATAGCTATATCCCCTGTGGTGTTGGGGGAGACCAAAAACAATCACTTCTGTCTTGTTATCATTCAACTGAAGGCAGTTTTTTTTGCTATCCAGAATTTCACATCCTGCAGGAAGTTAAGGATGGATGTGATGGAGTTGGAATCCCCCAGTTTCAGTGGAAGGTATATTTGCGTGTTATTGGCATAACGGTAAAAGGAGACATTGTGCTTGCGGAACTTAGAGAGCATTCAAGCACTGCTGCTGATTAAAAACTGCATTTAAGCCTCAGTATTTTGTTCATGGAGAAGAGTGTTTGCTACAGGTTGAGCCTTGCTCTTTTAGACGGTGGAGTGCTGGGTACCAGTGCTGTGGTCAAGCTAATGTTAGCAGCTCTGCTTTTTATTCACTTTCACAGTTATTAAGATCTGGATCTTTTTAATCAGGTGGAGTTTGACATATTTTCTTCTCTTTGGGCCTGTAAGTGAAGGGTTAAACAATTGTGAGAGTCCTCACATTTATCACTGTGCATATATTAGTTTATTACGTTTCAAAAGCAATTTCTCTTTTTACCAGAAATACAAGACAACATAAAAGCATCATCCCTGTGCACAGAGGTTTGTCTGCACCTCCTCTATAACACAAGGTAAGTTTATCATTTGGCCATTTTACTGCTGAACTGCCAGCAGTAAAGTGTGTTATGTGCAGTCAGTAAGTTTAAGGGTAGGAAACCATTAGTGTGGTCTTTTTTAGATATTGACTTTGACTTTAACATTTCCCACTGCCTTTAGCGCCAACAGCTGCCACACACAGTCTGCCAGCTAACTTTAAGAACTGTCTTTCAGGAGAACAACAGAAGAAGGTCTTCCATCTGCACAAACGGACTGCAGTCCACAAACAGTCCACAGCAAGGAATTTCTTCAATCGGAACCAATATTCTTCCATGCCTGGCTAAACGGGACCGCCAGATAATCACAGCAACTTCAAAGCAACTTCTTCCTTTATAGACTGCTAACGTAACCACCAAATATAACTGAGCATAGCATAGCAGAGTACATGGCTAAGCACAGGACTGTGTTACTTTTGTGAATGTACATGTATGTATTTATTTTCTCTGAGTTTTATTGTTGTGATGTGCTTCCCCCCTGTTAGGATTTGGTGGCCACATTTTAAGTTGATGTTATGTGTATGTTATGTTATGCTTCACACAGACAGAGTCTTTGCATGCTAACTAACTCTCTTTTAACCTGGCACTGTTTATCCTACACAGTTCTCACTTACACTTCAATTTGGCCCTTTAACAGAGCCACACTCTTTAACATACATGGCCTTGCCGCAATTTTGAACACACACACACATACACACACACCCTTTTGTTCTGTAGTTTAGTGTTTTTAGAGTTAGACTTCACAATGTGTGTCTTTTGCTTCTATTATCTAAGGGTCAGTCTATATGACCCTAGGTCACTAAACTGTGCAATATCCACTCACAATCTCATAAGTCTCATAATTATAAGTCTCATAATCATCTTAATAAGCTAACTTAACATGACATTACTCATTATTGCACATTACTTATTACTTATATTATTACCTTGTATTATACCGTACATACTTATCAACTTCTAAATCCACTTGCTACTTAAACTTATTTTAGCTTTTATACTTATATCCACTTTGTACTTAATTTATCTTACTTGTATTATAGTCTATTATATTTTGATTTGCTTAGTACTTCTATTCCTTCTATTCTCAAGTGTGCATTCATGTGATAGTGAGCAGCTGTAATGAAAGAGTTTCCTCTCGGGGATCAATACATTTCTGATTCTGATTCTGAAATGTTTGTGTATAATTATGCTGGTTTCTTTAATGTTGCTCAATAGTGAATAATTTGCCAACCTCTTCTATGTTGAACTCCAAATCCTTCAACCTACTAGCTATTAATGGTAGTTTTGATTATAGTTATCATTTTAATTATTAATTGGAGTCCTACATTGATAGTTGAATGTACTTTATGAGACTGAATCAATTAATTAGCTGTCATTTTCTTCTTTAAAAAGAGTGGTGCTCCCGAGGACTTTATTAATTAAAGTTATTATTTATGATTATCTTTGATAATTCTGACAACATATTGTCTGTAGGCAGCATGGCGGAACTGACAGTTGCGGTCAGTCGGGTGTTGGGCATCAGACTGCGCGCAGACATCATTCCAGATTCCCTCGGCCAGCTGCAAGACCCCTTCTTGAAGGATGTACACATCCATTTGAGGCAGCATGGATATGCACCAGGCCAGCTGCTAACCATAACATACCTTCTCTGGGTCTGATGGTATTTCCAGACACTTCTGACAGATGCACCAATGTGGTTGTCAAGGGAAAAGATGGTCTGGATCTGAGTCCTGCCTGGTGTTGAGACGTAGCGCAAAGATCAGGTTAGGGAGAACATGGAAGTCTCCGACAGCTCCTCCAGATTGAGTGTGCTCAGCGCTTCCTGAAAGGACATACATGTAGTTATGAAATATTAGTACACACAGTTATATAAAGCTTTGTTGTGGTCAAATTACAGGACAGTATACTGTAGTAGAATGTGTTGACAGACGATGACTTATAAACTACAAGTACACAAACCATGTCCTCTTGTTTGGTCTGTCTGATGTGGACTGTGATTATAACAAACTTACTTGCACAAATCAAATTGTAACAAAGTTCTTATTGACAACTGCAGCTTTACAGCTTGGGTGTTTGACAATTCAAATAACTTTCTTGCAAGTTGCCATTACCTTGTTGGCTTTAAAAACACTATGAACAAGGCCCAGTTGCTCTATTCATGTTTGCAAATGATTTTGTTAGAACTCAGAATTGTCTGGTTAACCAGCTGTGCCAGCTAGTTATTGATCCAGCCAGTAGGACAGTAGCTAATATTTTCAAACACAATATTCATACTACCATACGGGTGTAATGTATCGTTAGTCTGTGACTTCAGTAGATGGCTAGCAAGCTACATTTATTGCCAATGTTTGGTTTTATTGTACTTACTGGTTAGAGGTAAATGACCCACTGCTCTCCATTGCTGCTAATACTGTAAGGTGCAAACACCTCTGTGCGTTCATGTGTTGAGGGAGGGGGAGGGAAGTGCTAGTCTGCAAGAATAGACAGAAAGTTAGCAAAAATGCTGATATCACTTACAGCCCCTTTAAACCAAATGATTACACATGGCAATGCTAACTAATTTTATTCCACTTCCAGAGAGACAAAGTAACAGAGAGCAGGGTGGGGAAAAAAAGACAAGAGAAAAAAACATGCCTAAATATGTGTGAAATTAATGCTGCATTATTAAGCTTTCATTTATCTCATTGATATCAGCCTCCCTCTTTACCGTTCACACTCCTACAGCTGTGTCAGAGCTGTATTAGGCTATGATATATAATAGACTATAATACAGGTAAGATAAATTGGTGTAGAGGATGATATGCTGATAAGTATGTACGGTATAATGATACATTGTAATAATATAAGTAATAAGTAATGTGCAATAATGAGCACTGTCAAGTTAAGTGTAGCTTATTAAGATGATTATGAGATGGTGGATATTGCACAGCAGTAATGGAAGTATGAATAAATATCAATAAATAGGGAATTTGTAAACTGACAAAAGAGTATATTGCACAGCAGTATTAAACAGAGAATACTGCACAATTATTTCAAGTATTACAGTGATGTTAATGGTCCAATGTCCAGTTTAGTGACTTAAGGTCATATAGACTGACACTTAGAGGGAGGAGTTAAAGAGTTTGATGGCCACAGACAGGAATGACTTCCCGTAGCGCTCTGTGGTGTATTTTGGCGGGAATGAGTCTTTCGCTGAAACTACTCCTTTGCTTGACCAGCACATCATGGAGTGGGTGGGAGACACTGTCCAAGATGGCATGTAGTTTGGCCAGCATCCTCCTCTCTGACCTCACCGACAGAGAGTCCTGCTCCACCCCACAATGTCACTGGCCTTACGGATCAGTTTGTTGAGTCTGTTAGCGTCTGCTACCCTCAACCTGCTGCCCCAGCATGCAACAGCATACAGAATAGCACTGGCCACCACAGACTCATAAAACATCCTCAGCATTGTCTGGCAGATGTTGAAGGACCTCAGCCTCCTCAGAAAATAGAGGCGGCTCTGGCCCTTCCTGTAAACAGCTTGAGTGTTCTTAGCCCAGTGGTGAGATGTTGCTCATGTTTAAAGGAAACCAACGTTGACTCCTGGTAGGAGAGAGGATGCAAACTGCAGTCTCACTGCTGTAACAACACATTAGTCACTTGTTACTTTGGTTTACATTTACTTTAAAGTGACTTAAATGTGGTTAAAAACTGGAGTATGAGAAGACTACCAAGTGGATAGAGTCCTAGAGAATGTCTATCACCATGACAGTGCTTCTTCATTATACTGATGGAAGAAATACATTGGGCCATAATAAATGCATTCCTGCAGATTTAATTTTTTCTCTACTTTCTTGCAGAAATTATTTCCAAGTGAGGATCAATATGGCTCCTCAGCTATAAAAGATTTAAAATGCCTACATAAAGCAAACCAAACAAAGGAATAAAATTAAATACAACCCACATTGTTAAAATGTGTTAAAATAACAACTATTTAGGTTTTTGTATTTAATAACTGATTGAATTGTTTTTCATCGTGACATTAATTTTCTATGCCACATTAAAATCAAATAGTGCTGTCCAGCAGAGAGCAACATAAACAGTAGGGAGGATGCCATCCCTCTTATTAATAAAATATCCAAAATCTGTCCCCCTTGTTAACCTGCTCAAAAGATGCTTTGTCTCATAGTGGCGCTTCACTTTGCGTGTAATCTGCTTGGAGCAGAAATATGCAGCAGAACCGAAGTCTCCTGATATACTGCAACGCTGCGAAGGCCTGTTAGATCTCTGCAATAAAGTTTAGCACCAACGGCTATTGCACAAAGCTTCCTAGTTAACTTTTTAGAAGCACAAAGCAGGTTAACGCCAAGCTGTTAACTCTGTAAGGACAACCACAGGCAGAACGACCGGCTTCCTCCATTCTCTACAAGCGGACACTGCACAGCAAAAGACGCTTCAACAGTGGAACCACAATTCTTCCCAGCTTGGCTCGTCTACAACAGACTGACCGCCAGCTAACAACAATGCCCCAAAGCAACGTCTCTTTCCCTCCCATGGACGGTAACGTAACAACTGGGCATAACATAGAGTAACTAAGCTAAGCACAGGACTGTTTAGTTAATGATGTACATGTACTGATGTGTTTTTCTGAGGTTTGTTGTTGTGACATGTTTATCTGTTAGGTCAATTTAGTAACCACATGCTAAGTTGATGTTAGTTATCCTCCACACAGACAGAGTCTTTGCATACTAAGTCCTTTTAACTTGGCACCCTTATCCTAAACAGATCATACACATACACCTCTAGTTTGGCCCTTTAAAGACAACCACAGCCGGTGGAGAGTAACTTTAAATCTCCTGCTTCACATGTTCCTTTCTTCTGACCACATGGGTTCATGCTTGTGCGTGCAAGACATACAGAGGCAAACGGTTGCTTTCTAGACTTTCAGTAGTAGTAAAATTCATCCATCCTGAAATCGTCTCAATTCTAGCTATCTACCTTGCAGACATCTAGTAGCATTAGCTTATCCTCATTGTACTGAGAACAGCAGGGCAGCAACATAGTTCACAAACCGGTGGAATTCCATGGGGGAAGGTCTGAATAAACTCTCAAACAGTAAAGGTGTCAATTTGGATACTTGCCAGATAAGACCAGAACTTTCCACCCCGGAAGAAAGACATGTCTTGTCATGCTAATGGAGCAACAGCAAAATTTAAAGACAAAAAATTGACTCTCTGGATTAGTTTAACTAAAGGAGGAGAAACTAAAAATATCTTCTCCTCCCTTATCTGTCTCACACACACGCAAAACAACACATTCTTTCTTCTCTCACCCCCTGATGTGGTCAAAGATAAGGTTTGCCAGACACCTATCATAAAAGTTGAAAGTACATTCCTAAGTGAAAGAACTGTGATATTCTTGGTGTGTAACCCAAGTCTAAATTTATGTGAATTACCTATATAACCAATCAGTAATCCAGCTAACCTTAAATCAGCACGTTTCCTTGATTTATAACCCAACTTTTATTTTTGTTGGACATGAAGTTATTAATTCAGGGAGTTAACCTCTTATTTATCAGGTGACAGCATTGCCACCTACTGACCAACAGACAGAAGTCTCTTCAACCATTGCTATCATGAATCTGTATAATATTGTAGCTATTATACTGTATTAAGCAAATTGTATAACTTGTTTAACCTTATGCCACTTAACATTATTAGTAGTGTTAAAACATGTGTTAAAGGTAATGAAAAGTCTCAGATAACTAGTTGAATGATCTGCTGAAATAGTTGTTGGTTGAATAATTTTTCTCTGAATGTTACATAACCACTATGCTATTTTAATACCTCAAATCATGATTGTATGCCCATAGTGATGTTCAGAAAACATGAAGAGCCATGCTAAAAGTCCCCGAGCTGCTGGAAGAAATCCAACTTTGAAAGCAAAACCCTTCTGAAAGAAGCCTGGGCAATGTCTGTGTTCTAACACAACAAAGGTTAGAACCGAAGAAACTTTGAATCTCCCAGAGAACTGTGCCAGCAGTGACATGGCCCGGACCTTTTAACCCTGATTCAACCATGTAAAGCACTTTCTAATTTAGATTTTGAATAGTGTTGTGTAAATAAAGTTTATCATTATTATTATTATTATTATTATTATTATTATTATTATTATTATTATTATTCACCATCTGCCTTGAAATGAGACCACCAGTTCGGCCAGGAGACCTCATCAGATCGGAGACCAACTGCTTCACGATGTCCTGGGAGTGGCTTCCTAAATCACGGAGTCTAAGCCACAGGCAGATACGGCGGCACCTTCCTCTGCACAGCAGATTGACCCTTGCACACCATGTTGGAAAGCCGGTGGAAACACTTCACCTTTGCGAGCGCTTCAAAACAATAGGCTAAAACCACGTTTTTTCTGTGACAAAGAGTTGATGTTGAATAAAATATATTAATTCCTATTTAGATAAATTACCTACCCTACTGTTACATTAGCGTCTTGCAGTCGTTGTCTTACCTCACTACTGCCAACAGTGTTGGGCAGTAACGCATTAGTAACGCGTTACTGTAATTGATTTCTTTTTTAGTAACGGAGTAATTTAACGCGTTATAATTTTGAATATAGTAATTAGAGTATAGTTACAGTCCCAGGTCAATTTGCGTTACAGCTGCGTTATATTGTTGCCGACAGAATGCAGTGTTTTATCATCTAGATTGTAAATAGAAAATTCATCCCTGCCTGTCGCCCATGCGATGCCGTTTACCTGAGACCTACTGACTGGTAAGCTCCTGAGTGGTGATTACTATCAAAACAATCTAAGCATGGAGAGCGAAAAGTTCGCGTTCTGGAAATATAGTCATTATTTTGAGTTTATTTCAGTCAAAGGCAAGAACATTATATAATTATGTGGGGGGACACACATCTAATTTATTAAAACACCTGAAAGGTGTTTTAATCACAGCATGGTAAAACTTATCAAGCATGGTAAAACTTATCAAGAAAGCACCGAGTGATGAGACCAATGCATCAACTTCTACTGTCGAGTCCAGTGCCAGTGGATGCACTTCTCCAGCTAAACAACAGAAGTTGGATTTCTCCCGTCCAACACCAACCGTAAGTGGAGAAGAACTGAACAAACTCATCACTGGGTTTATCGTGGATGATATGCTACCTATTTCCACTGTGGACTCAACTTCCTTTGGCCGCATCATTGAGAAAATACCCACACACTCATGAACGGGCCAAAAAGGTTATTCTGTTGTTTTTTTGGGTGGGGGCAAGTAACGTAACTAGTAATGTAACTAATTACTTTTGAAAAAAACTAATCAGAAAAGTAACTTGATTACTTTCAAAAGGAGTAATCAGTAATCAGTAATCTAATTACATTTCCAGAGTGACTTGCACAACACTGACTGCCAATGACTTAAGGTTTACCTCATCATTCAATATCTGTACTCATCTGTTTGTTTGTTTATTTTCCTTTTCATATACCTTATTAATCCTTCCTTTATTCTGTTACTATGCATTTAGCTATAAATAAATGTCTTCATTTATTAAGTAACAATTTGTCTGTGTGTTTTCTTTGAAGCAGAAGACAAGGTCAATCTTTCAAAAATAATGAATTCCTTCTTAAGAGACTGATCAGTTTAATGGTTGACATTTAATTAATTCGTTTTTTTGTTTTCCCGCTTAACCAGGTGGTGCCCCTTAATGAGAGTATTAAAGTGTAATTATTTGATTAAAGTAGTTGATGCTCCTACATCATTCATTAAATTAGTGTTTCCAAGCTAGCCCTCCATTATTCAACGTAAACACGAGCTGAGGTCGGCGGCAGTGGCAGCAGCAAAAGAGTTAGGGCGGCTGCTGCTCTCATAACAGACAGATCACTGAAGAGAAACAGTAGGCTATTGGAGCAAAATCAGCTTGATTATCTGGTCTGGGACAATAAACAACATTTATGATACTAGTTAGCAAAACTTGCTGTATTAATCATATCATATTGCTAAGTTTCCTCTTTTTTAAGCCCACAGCAGCCTGTGGTGTACAGACTGGTAGGATTGGAGGTAGCAGCAGCGGGGGCAGAGTTACGTCCTGCTGGGCTGATTGAAAATATAGAATATCAATGTTTCCAGGCAGCAGCTACAGCTCTCTGCTGGACAACACTGAAATGCAATACACCTCTGCACTATTCATTCAGTTATCAGACAAAAAGATAAATGATAGTCCTTTTAACATGTTTTTTCATTTAATTATAACACAGTAGAGGAAATACCTATAATAATGTTTATTATATTCTTTATTTCTTTGTTTGATTTGTTTTATTTAAATCACATCAAATGTAACTTTATAATCCAAAAGAGGAAATTAATTTTGTGAGAGGTACATACAGGGGTGAAAACTGTACAAAAAACATTACAGAAATTTATAAATTTAGGCATTTTAAATCTTCCATACTCAGCTTGATATAAAAAATGTCCTGTAATTTTGAAGCCAGCTAGTTGTTAACCTATTCACTTTTCACATTTTTTCTTCAGCTGAGAGTTTACTTTTTCTAATGGACTTGAGGTTTGGTGACTCACTTACATGTCCATTTGTAGATTTTGCAGTAATCAGCAAGGCTACTTAAGTAAAATGCTCTGGGTTTTAGGCCTGAGTAATACAAACTGTGAATATGAAATGTGACAGCAGCCACATGGATGAGAGGACATACATCGATTGGTTTCAATAGCAAACATTTATTCCAATCATTTGGACAATGCACAATTTGTCATCTACCCTGATCAGCGTGCTCGGAATACTCAGTGTGATTGCTAGGTTCAACTGTCTTTAAGCAATTAATACTTTGCTATTTTGACTGTTACACAAAAACTTAACTATTGAGCCTTTTTTTTCTTTTTGAACTCAACTAATCCAATAACACTTTATTTGAAGTAATTTATTTCATAAGACACTTCTTCTTTATGAATGTTTTTGACTGTTGTCAGTAAGTATCATTCGGTCAATTGTGTCACTTTTAATGCAAGTTGACGTTGTTTGACATTAACCAAGACAACAATGTCTTCATGACAACTTGACATTAACCAAGACAAAATTGTTTTTGTTATAATAAGTTGTCATTAACCAAGACAAAAATGTCTTTGTTATGACAACTTGACTTTAACCTAGAAAACTTAACTTCTCATAAACATGCCATAGCAGTCCTAATTATCAAACTTAAAGAAACTATTTAGCTTTGTGTTACCATTACATTATACTGTCATATGCGGTTGGTTCTGACATTGGCTGTCATAAGACATTATAATTGTGTCATGAATAATTCCCTTGACCTCAAGTAAAGTGGAAGCATTTGAACTTGTCATAAAGATGTCATTAAGTTTCATCACACTGTCAAATGCTTTTATAACGGTGTCATGAAGAATTCATCAACATAAAGCGCTAACATTATATAAATGTAATCCATCATTATTATTATTAAAACCCCTAACTGCTGCTAACTGTAACTGTTAGCTGCCATTAGCTAGTTAGCTCTGTTAACCGTGCAGCCTGCCACCAACTCTTCTCAACCACCACCAATGTGGTTAGGTTAGCTAACATTACTTTAGCAACAAATAAAGCTATCTGTCCATCAGGAAACGCTGTAGATCACCTCGGTACTGTTCTCTGTCATCAAATGCTACCACTTCACTTGAGGTCAGGGAGTTATTCAAGACACCATTATAAAAGCATTTGACAGTGTAATTAAACTTAATGACATCTTCTATAATGGTCTCATGAAGGCCAATTTCAAAACCAATCACATAAGACAGTGTAATGTACTGTTAACACATTAAGCTAAATAGTTTCTTTAAGTTTGATAATTAGACCTACTATGGCATGTTTTCTTGGTGTCAAGTTGTCATAACAAAGACATTTCAACATCAACAACAATGTCAACTTTGCATTAACAGTGACATAATTGACTGAATGACACGACATAAACTTTCATAAGACTCCTTCATGTTCATGACAGATGTCATGTAATGGTTATGACAGTGTCATGTCAATCTTATGCACACCCCTTCAAATAAATCCATTTTTACAGTTTCTTTTCTTGCTGCATAGAATTCATACAGCTGATCACAGTATCAGAAAACATTAATTATTCATCCAGGGATAACACAGGGGGCAACACATGCAGAGAGCATCCATTCACATTGGATCTACATTTCTACCCATGTGTCACATTACACTCTTTGATTTCACCAGCCTTTGCGACAGACTCTGAATCAGACAAATCATTTAAAACAATGCCACAGAAATATTCACATCATATCTTTTTTATTTATATCCAATCTATATATTAGATATGTTACTTTGGAGGATTTCTGTTATTTCTATGTGTCATCGTAAAGGGAGTTTGATTCGTGTTGGTCTGCAGGTTAGGTTGCAGTGTAAGAAAGCAGAAGAGAACAATTCATCAAATTCCATGTGCAGACCCAAACCAACAATGAATTGATCCTACTAACAATTACTGTGTGTATCCAAAGCCTGATATATCTTATTCCTCTGTTCCTTAGAGCTCCATTGTTGTCCAAAAACAATTTTTTCAAAGGAGATATTCACACATCCAACTATATCAGCTGCAGGTGCATCGGAAAGTATCACTTCAGTCTTGAGAAAAGATCCTGCACACTGCTCTTGCTCAGCATCACAATTTATTGATCACACTAACATTTAGATCCCTTTGGACCTCCGTCAAGAAGTCAATGACTTCAAACATGATATCTCATCATTTAGTTTCCAGGGAATTTAAAAAGTGACTCTGCCAGAGAGAGGTGGCATCATTGATGAAATACTTAATAGAAGTATACTGGATATTTAATTTGCAAACTTTATCCCCCAAAGGATTGAACGATGCCATTCCATGGCAGGTCATGCTCTAAGGAGTTTTGGGATTCTATAGACCTACTTAAGTTACACTCATAATACAAGTAGTACATATGATTACACAACTTGGAATGACTTACGAAAGCTACAAGGCAATGTTTTCATTCATCAGATGTGCAATTTCTGGAAATATTCTTGTAAATAGACTTTATGTGTTGTAGTTTTCCTGTCTTTCTTTTCTCTTTCTTTTTATTTTTCTTATTTGCAGTAGGCGATTTGAGGGAGGATGAGGGGGGATGCCATCCCCCTTGTTAGCAAAATGACCAAAATCTGTCCCTCTTGTAAACTGCTCAAAAGATGCTCTGTGCTTTGTCTCGTAGTGGCGCTTCACATTGCCGCTATTAATCACCACAATCTCTGAACATATGAGATATACTTGTCTTGAACTGCTTGTGGGAAGATTGAATGGCATCTGTTCATTCTTGATTAAAAGTTCTGTTTTCGCTGTCTACTTTTCTATTTTTAGAGTACATCATGTGAAATTATTTCTCGGACTCGTCTTGTCTCTACTCTCCTTGTGTGTGTGTGTGTGTAGCCTACCTCACTCACTGACTCAACTCGCGGGCCGCCTAATCAGTGCTGTAAAGGCTAGAAAAGCTGTGCCAGTTAAATAGAAACTGTCTGTTAAATGTATTGATATTCTCTACAGCAGATGGGGGGAAAGAGAAAGTGTGACAGCAGCATGAAAGAGGCCGGGTCACAAATGAACAGAGCTTGGACCAAAAGTGCCCTTGAATGCTCATTCATTTTTTTGTTGCTGATCTCACTTATTTTTCAGATATAACAATGTTGTGCTGCAAATTAAATGTTTATTTGACAATGTAACATAATTATTATACACTATTTCAGAGTTTAGTAAAAATAGTCTAGCCTTCCTCACCCTCCACCGGAGGGGGGGACCCCCACAGGAGAATAATTGTCCCACACCTGTGCACACAGAATGGGTGGAGCATTATCTATTTAAGATCAGTGTTTTAAGAATTGTTTAAAACACTCTTGACAAAGGTCCAGATGGACCAAAACGTTAGTATGATGCTGAGCAAGAGCAGTGTGCTGCATCTTCTTTTCTCATGTCCAAGAACTATTAAAAACACATCAATGAGCCACATTGTTGCACTGGGTGACATGATCGTTCATTACCATGAACACACACACACACACACACAGTTTATTTTGACTAAATCCCACATACACTGTCCTGCTGTCCCAAATACTCACTAGAGCACCACATGTATTATTCCTCCGCTAAAAATAGTCCCCAAGTTACTGAGCCTTTTTTAAAGATTTATGTGTATTCAGTAGGAAGCAATGGGGTAGGAGCGGAGAGCCACAGAAACAGTAGGAAATGCAGAAAATAATGAGAGAGGGACTAACACATTGTTGTTTTTTGTTTTTTTCACAGGATTTGCTGACAATAAGAAAAACATAGTCAAAAGAAAAATATAGTGTTTTTCATTAAGATAGTTAAGTACCAGTACCAGTAATTATCTTTACTGTTATCATTGTAGCATTGCATTGGAAAAGATCATTTAGGAGAGGGTGTTTCTCCCGAAGAAACTGTTACTTCTGTCCTACTCAGCTATATTGTACTGTTTATGATTGTAACTGTATAGTGCTTTGCGAGTATATCTTCAAAGAAAAAACAGCTGAATAGAATATTTGACTGCCATTGAAACACATTGTCTTTCTAAGGCTTGCATTAAACATTATACTGTATGGTAGCCAGTCTAAGTGTAAGTGTTTATTTTAAAGGAAAGCCGTCTCTATAAAATGCACCTCAGTATGACAGTGAAGAACAACTATTGGCCATGCTGGCTAGCATATCTGAAGTCAAAAGTCTAACAAATCACACAATCCTAGTTAACTCATGCTAAAATTAAATCTTCATTGGATTGTGTTCCACAAATTCTAACAATACCCAGTGGTAACTCATGTTTCATGTTTTGACATTTCGAGAGCAGTCAAAACTACTTATTATTGTGATGATAGTGGGGGCAAGAAATTATTGTGAGGTACAGTTTAAAACCAAATCTAGTGATTTAACGGTTTAAATACGACAAAAGATTGTATTTCAAATATTCAGTCCCCCTAGATTACTTTCTTTTCGAGAGTTTGTTTCAGTATGAATCAAAACCTCAGCTATTATTTTTATTTTTTTTACATGTTTGTTAAATTACGTACACATTACAATTTTTTATGATGCAGTGAGTGGCAGCTTCATTTAAGCAAAAAAAGCCAGCCTGTAACAATGACCTGAAGCGACAACAGTACTTAGATAAAAAAAAACTCACTATGAAACACTGAAATAAAGAACATACTGTTAAACGCTTGTGTAATTTCAAAATAAAAGCACATTTATGATAAAAATGTTGTGATATGCACTACATAAAAGTGACCATGCAAATATTATTGGGGTAAAGAATAAATCATGTACAATATAATGCAGGTTTGCTATACAAATACTGAAAATTATGATGATTTATATTTTTTTCTATGAAAATTCTAGCTTTGGCAAATGTTCTCAAATAGTCAATTTGGCAAAGGACATTTGGTGCCATTTGTATACTGTGGGTGCTTATTTAACCACTGAGATACTAATTAATGAGGTGCACCATAATGTAAACTACTGTCAACAACAGATTTTGTAATCGCTCAACTTTTTTCCAACAGTCACTATCCTGTACATACTGTGTATCAATTTAAAAAAAACAAAACAAAGAAAAACATATTAATTTGAGATAACTATTATCACCATAAACAAACCAGATGGTTGCTGAGAGAACTGGCAGCCTCTGCTGGCCTGTACATAGCATTTGATACACTGGGTTGGATTTGGTAGAAAATCTGCTGGTTGCTTTATGGCACAAAAGTTAATTACAGCACAAAGCTGGAAGAAAGTGTTGTTCTTCAAGTGCATAAGGCAGACAAGAAGATCAATTGTAGTCTCTCTGTGTCTAGTACAGAAATAGATATATTTAGCCTAGCTTAGCAGAAAGACAGGAAGAAAGGGGAAACTGGTAGCCTCTATCTAAAGGGGGGAAAATACCTTCCAACAACTTTGCATCATGACAAAGCAACATGAATAGAATGAAAAAATGAGATATGTTTGAACTTGTGGTAAAGTTTTTTCAACAATGCTATAAGTGTATGTTATGGCCATCAGTTTTAACTATTTCAACTTTGCTTCTGAAAAATTGCGTCTTTTCTTTTCTTTTGGTATAGCATTTGTTCATCTTTTGTGGCTTAACTGGGAGAGTTCCATGCCCATCCAAGCCCTGGAAGTGCTCCAACTGCCCGTCATGCAAAAATGCATAGACATAGTTTTTGGGAACCTTGGACACCCAAATAATTACCCCACTTTGTGAGTCTGTTAATGTTAGGATTTGGCTGTGGATTTGACAGCAGCAAGTGTATTTTGCAAAATGTTAATTTGAAAGCTACAAAGACAGCTTTTAAGCAGATTGAAACCTATCAAATTCAATTGGGAAGCTTGAGGTCAAGTATTGCATTGAGTTTTAATTATCTTACAGTATAAAGAATATTCCACTGTTTTGCTGCTTTTTTGTGCTGTAGATATGGGATTGACATGGACGTCCAAATGTAAGTACAGGATATAAAGAGTAAGGTCAGGGTTTACAGTATACAAGGTACAGTAAACGCATAATTCAGTGCAAGTCACAGCAAATTCGACTTCAAAGCTACAGAAGGAATGCTAAGCACACTTATGGTTCCAAACAGTATTCTGTTGAGTATGTGATATCTGTACAGAAAAGAGCCAAAATACAAAACATATCTCTGTCACATATTAATGTCATTGTTGTTCACTCTTTGTAAAATAATTAATTCTTTATCTATTCAAATTATACAGTATGTTATATGGTAAATAGTATTTTCTGGTGTAGCACCCTTTTCAAACATACACAATATTTACAGTGCAGGGAAGTAAACACTGGTTTCACAGCTATGATACAATTATTTTGCTGTAGTTTGCTACAGTTTAAACGTTACTGTGCTGATTGCTTTTTTCTTTTTTGTGATGATTTCTATCCAAAACATATGGAACTGTTTAAAAAAGGCTCTCCCATCCCCAAAGCACTGGCACAGCATCAACATTACAATAGGTTTCCTTAGGAGTGACCACAAAAGTACACAGTGATTATTTCAACAATACTGGAAAGGTTGTGATTTAGTGTAAACATGTACAAAAATCTCATGCTGAATAAAACCTTTTCATTTGAAGTTTTTATGATATATACAATGGCAGGTAAAACTGACTGTTGTCGCAGATATGGGGTTCTCTGAAAATCCAGCCATCTTGCATTATTAGCTACATCTTCTCAGAAGTCTCCAGTCATTTAGTTATTCCTTGAAAACAGGAGTTATCGACGTTCCTTTGTAGAAAATGTTCCGGGCATTATCAGGGCTGTTGGCTCTCTCTGGAATCAGGATGATATTATTGCCTTTTCTCCGCAGTGTGGACTCACGACTGGAGGCGACTGAGGGGGTTTCAGAAGCTGTCTCTCCACCTCCTCCTCCGCCTCCACCTCGTCCAGATGCAGAACCACTACCATCCCCTGGAGTGACCCTTATTGTAGAGAGGCCCTGAGGGTGAAGCCTCTGCTCTGACTGGCTGGTGTTCTGGGTGTGAACAGTAACTATGGGCGGGCTGCTAACGGTGGCAGTGGTGGTAACAGTATGATTGGCACGCTTCCTGTCAATGGACCCTTCACGTATCGAGTCTGAGCTTTCTGAGTCTCTGTTTAGATCGTTGAGCTCAAAGGACTGCCTCAAACTCCCACCTCCTCCTCCTGATCCTCCTCCTGCTCCACTAGTCCCTGTACCTCCACCAGCTCCAGTGCCATGATCCAGGGACCGCCACCTCCATGATCCGCTTCCATCTGTGGATGGAGCTTGGATCACAGGCCTGTTGTTTCCAGGATGGGCGTCTACTCTGACAATTGCTCCAGTACTCCCTGAAATACTGCCTGTGGTGCTACCCAGTGCGCTGGGCCCCATGGTGCTAGTGGGGTCTTGATCAGTTAGTGCCCTGTAGCGAGCAGAGCCCTGGCAACTCCCAGTGGTGCTGCAGCCAATGCTGCTCTCATCTAAACTCTTGGAATGGGTCTGTAGTAGGCTCTGCTGCTTGGACATAGCAATCACTTGCATGATTCGTGGCTGGGTGTTCTGCCCATTATCATTAGTCCTGCAGGCTGTAGTCTTCTCTGCTGCCCTTTGCCAGTTAGCCTGAACTGTGCTATTTAATGTTGACATCCCCTCACTTCCTCCTCCTCCCCCCATCCTTGGGGAGGTGGTATTGTTATTCTCATGAGCTTCCTCTGGTATGTGGACCAGCTGTGAAGATCCAGGTCTAGATTGCATGGATATCCTGGCCCCTCCGGTGATGCCACTACAGTTACTGGGCAGGGTGGTACTAGCACCTGTGGCCAGTTTGGGCATGTATGCATGACCATCAAAGCCTCCATTCAGGCCCATAGCCGATGGCTCAGAGCTTGATCGGAGCTCCATGCTGCCATGGTGGTGCGGATGCTGGGAGGACTGGCCAGATGACGAATCTACAGAGGAGGAGGAGTCTGGAATCTGCAGGGAGCATTTGTGGTTGTTCTTACTTTTCCATTGAGACAGAAGCTGCTTTGAGCGGCTGGAATCCATGGAGGCATGGTGGAGGGTGGCAGCGTGACGTCTGGCTGCTTCCTCATACGCTGCCATAGCCTGGGGGGTGTGAACCCGAGGAAGGGTGTGGCTAAATGTCACCATGGCGTCTTTGCTCTGAGGGCTGCGGGGGGAGATCACTTCCACATCTGCACTGGAGCGCTTCAGACTCTCATCAGGTCTCTGCTGTTGAAGGCCTCGGTGGAGGAGGCCCTCAGAATGGGAGGTGGGTATGCCGAGCTCCCCAGACATGCTGGCTTTCATTTGCAGGTGATGGAGTATGGCCTCCTGGCTTATGTGGGGCAAGGAGCAGGGGGGGCGGTGTAGCAGTGGAGAGGGGATGGCACTTGCCTCCTCACTAGGCTGAAAATTTCCAACTGCATACAACCCCTGGCAAAAAGAGAAACATTATTTACAGTACATTTTACTTGATGCTTATTTTACTTGATACCTTTAGGAGTTATTTGTCGATACATTTCGAATAGACTTACAGAAAACCTGAGCTTATAGAATCATTTATGGTTTTACTGTGGTACACCTTTAATTGTGTGCATGTGATAGGTTTAAAACTAACCAAACAGAGTGCACTGGGGATTCAATTTTATTTATGAATTCAACAAATAATTTTCTAAAATTAAGACCTAACCAACATGAAACATGAAAACCAATTTTCACTCTTTTCTCTCACTAGAGGGAATTGCCAACAAATGACATAATAGTAACTCTCTTAACTCCTAGGGACTTGGACTATTCAAATTTAGAAACAAATTTTTAGCCATGCCAGCAGTGTGGCTCGAGTTGGTCGGACTGAAATATCTCAGCAATTATTTGATGGATTAATGTGAATTTTGGTACAGGTGTTCAAGTTCTCCAGAGGATGAATCCTAATAGTTTTGGTGATCCCCTGACCTTTACTCTAGTGCCACCAGTAGGTTGACATTTTTGGTTCAAAGTGAAATGTCCAACTGTTGGATGGATTACTATGACTATTTGGTGCTGACAATTCATCGATGACATTCATGGTCATTCATGAATTGTAATACTTCAGAAAACTGTGGCTTTTCACCTAGTGCCAGTATTGTCAAATACTTTGGTTTATGACCAAATACCTACAAGACTAATAACATTCCCATCAGCCTCAGCTGTACTTAGTGATTAGTGGTAATTAGTAAATCTAAATATGCTAACATGCTAAGCTAATATGTTGAACATGGTAAACAATAACTAACTTTAGCATATTAGCATTGTCATTGGCATTTTAGCATGGTGACGTTAGCTGAAAGCACTGCTGCTAGCATAGCTGTAGACTCTTTAGTCTTATTTCTTCCATGCACGAATGTGGGAATACATGGGTGTGTGTCAGGTAATTGTACAAATTGCTCATGCTTCCTGTCGAAGCAGTTGCAGTTTTTATGTTTAACTTCATTTTGTTCCATATCATGTTAACTGACGCTAAATGTGCCCAGCTCTTCATCATCTGCACTCACACCCCCAGCTGAGATTTCTAGAAGATTTCAGTCATTTTCTCAATCCAAGTCCTCCTGAACACTTCTTGGTTAGAGCAGTGTCCAGGAGGACTTGCTTTGGGTTAGATATGATTTGATGTTGTACTGTCAGATGTTTTACAAGGGTAGGCAACAGCCTGTCTGAAGGAATTAATTTACCAAACATAACAATGTGACTTAAATTAGGTTTGTTAGAGACTTAATTTGGTTAATTTCTCAGCTCTACTTTCAGTAACTGTAAATCAATGTAACTACAGTATGTAAGTTTTTGGTCGAAAACGTCTAATAAGCCAAGTAGGACTGCAACACACATTTAAGCTTTCATTATGGAGGACTGCTGCTTCAGTCTCCAGACAGGCCTTCTCTACAGGGACCATTGGAAAGGACACTGTTGATGGGACTGGCCCCTACCAGGTAGACAGCAATAGCTCCTCCCAGCAGGAACCCCAGGTAGACGTCAATGGCGTGGTTCTTGTACTGAATAATCCGGGTCAGACCACAAATGATGGCACAGATAATGAAGGAGAAGACCAGCAGGGGCTTGAGAAGCTTGGATGAGTCTGTCAGCGTGCTGTTGAAGTACATCTGTGGACACAACACATTTACAGATTTATTTTCCATTGTTTTCCATGATTATGCTTTTATGTTATGGCAGTGTGCTATCCCATCACCCCTCCCAGGCAGCATTATTTGGTATTTAGGTGGATATAAAACAGAGGTGGCCTCTCTCTCTATATTGTCTGATTATTGGAGATGTTCCACAGAGTGTGAGTCACCATCTCCAATCACTGTAAAATTTCATTTGGGATAGATTAATTAAGTCAGCCAGTCCCTGCTGTGGTCATTCTACAGGCACCTCAGGATCTTTACTAGGAGCCAGTATTTGTCGAGAGACTACCACATTAATGTTCTTTCTGTACTTTTGAGTCACTCAAAACACATTTTTTCAGTTTTACACAATTTTAGTATTTTACTAGCAAGGTCAGTATATCACTTCCAAATACTTACTAGGGGGTGTGAGGGTGATTATTAAATGTATTGTTAATATTTTTGTTTTTATTATATATTTTATTATCAGATTATTAATCTGTTTTTACTATGGAATGTGTGCAAAAAGGTCTTATATATCATACATATATATCATAAATGATCCTTCAGCCTTTAAGACTGACCAGGCAGTCCATTGACACATTTGAATGACAGCTGAAATAGCAGGAGCACAGAGACACAATGCAAACAAGCTAGAACTGTGAACTTTAGTTTATAAGCCACAAACAGTCAACAATTCTTATCAGTATTAGGAGCCCATTAGTATTAGTATTATTATTATACAATGTATTATTATTATTAGAATGGTGATGACAACGATTATTACTATGCAGTTTATTAGTACTATGATGTTGATGATGATGATTATATAGTTTTTTAGTACTATGATGATGATGCTGATGATGATTATTATCAGTTATTATTACTAGAATGATCATGATGCTGATTATTATTATTATAGTCATTTTTGTTGCTAGTATTTTGTATTGTGTAATAATATGAATTTTAGGCCCATCTTCCCCCTAGGAGCCCCTTTTTCCCTTCTCTCTCTCTCCCCCCTATTATTGTTATAAGTGTTATTAATGTGAATGTCCCTTTTTTCCGTTAATTTCCTTTTTTCCTTCCTCTCTTCTTTCTCTCGCTTCTATGAGGATACTTTTGTGTGTTTATTATGCAATCAAAAAATAGATTTGAGAGCAAAACTATCGACACTGCAATCGCATTAATTAATTTGTGATTTAAAATGTATTGTAACGAAAGTTTTACTTTTGAAACTGAAAGTTTTGCTTTTACAACTGAAAGCTTAGCATTTGAAATGAAAAGCTTTGCTTTTGAAACGAAATGGACTATGCTCCATTCAACTTAAACACTCCCAAGAAACTCCAGGACACAGATGATTCATTGCCATAAAGTTTACTGGGAATATTGTGAAACTGTAATGCAATACAAATGAGATATATATTAATATTGAATCCAAATACAAAGTGACAGAAAAAACAGCAGAGATTATCTACACAGCGGTGATCTATATGATAAACGCGATCGAGCTAGTAAACAATCAGCAGTAATAAACATAAAGCTAACTTAGCCGTCTCAATAATCTTACAAAAGATGAAAATACGCACTATCCTAATATTACATGATAAGAAATACTCACAGACGTTGCTTTAGCAAAAGAGAAGAGGAAAAAGCGATCTCGCACACTGCTGCAACTGACTACTGCACGGCGATCTACTTCCTGATTCGAGGCGTGCGCCGGTATTACGCTACTATAGTTACAGAAATAAACAGATTGCGCTGTACTGCTGAGACAAAATAAAAATACTTTTTTTCTCAAGTGGCATGACACTCCCCGCTTGGGGTCTTTAAAGAGCCCACATTAATTAACAGAATCAGTCTTTGGAGAAAAAAGCAAAAACACTTCTGTAACGGGCTGAGAAAAGGTCTTTCTGGTTCCATACTTGACAATTTCCACTTGAACTTTCAGAACCAATCCATCTTCTCCTGGAAAGGTTTTTGTGATGATGCCTGTAGGCCATTGATTTCTCTTATCTTGATTGTCTTTCAAGAGAACCATGTCTCCTTCTTGTAGATTCGGCCTCTTTCCTTGCCACTTGTGCCGAAGCTGTAATGTTTTGAGGTATTCATGTTTCCACCTGTTCCAAAACATGTTTGCTAGGCCCTGAACTCGCTTCCACTCTTCTCTGATGAGATGCGCTTCCTCAAAGCTTCCTGATGGAGGAGGAGGTGCAGAACCAGTTTTGAGGGTTAGAAGCATCGCTGGAGTAAGGATGAGAAGCGATTCCAGATCCGATGACACCGGGATGAGCGGTCTAGCATTCATGATTGCGGCTACTTCGGCCATGAAGGTGGTCAGGACTTCATGTGAAAGATGAGACCTTTTCTGCTCAAGCAACATGCAATCCAAAATACGGCGGGCAATGCCAATTATTCGTTCCCATGCACCATTCGTTGCCATCTGCTGATGTTCCATTTTTCCCCTCAGTCTTCTACAAGTAATGCATCTATGAAGCAAACTGCTCATGCAGCGTTTAGCTCCCACCAGCCAGAATCCTGCCGCTCGAATGGCACCTTCGGTCAGATATCTTCCTTGGTGTTTCACTGCTTCTTGATAGTGAGACACAAGCAGGGTAGCTAGATGATGCCGGCCAGGAATGACGATGGGATGAACCTTGTTCATGCTTAGATCCGACTGCTCAATTCGACTTCCTACTCTAAGTTGATTTTGGTCCATGATGGGGTGTGGTTTCCAAAGGCTGCCGCTCAGTGGAATGTTAGATCCTGAGTTGATACACTTAAGTTCCTCTGAATAGCACACGTTCTGGACGCTCTTCACAATACACACTTTGGCTCTCAACAACTCTTCCTGTGTAGGTCGACAGACATGCCACCCTTGACATTCATCCTGGGTAAAGTGGGCGAAAGAACGAGCCATGTGGATGAGGTGAGCTATGGCTGTGAGGAGAGTGCTGAACTTGGAGAAGCGTTTGAAGCGTTGTGGATGTATCACATCTCTGGTAACATGAGTGAAACTTGCCACCACCTGGAGACGCACTTCAGAGTTGGCGTCAGGGTTGATAAAGTCATAAGCCTCTTGAAGCTCAGGCGAATGTGAAGATACATCATGAAGAAAGGCTGGCCCTTTGAGCCAAGTTGTGCTGCTAAGTGTGTCTGAAGTCACAGTTCTTGACTGAATGTCAGCTGGGTTGAGGTGCGTTGG
Organism: Siniperca chuatsi; assembly: GCF_020085105.1. Lineage (NCBI taxonomy): Eukaryota > Metazoa > Chordata > Actinopteri > Centrarchiformes > Sinipercidae > Siniperca > Siniperca chuatsi. Next base: position 4,419,491 of record NC_058060.1, on the reverse strand, counting down.
AACGTACTTCCACGGGCCGGAAAAAGGTGATTGATGGATTCTTTGGATCCTGTTGTGTACGTAGACATAGAATCTCCTTGACTGGTTCTGGATGTATTCCAGTACGACCTTGCTAACTGTGTAGTAGGTGATGTTGTCGAACGCTGTGTCCATCTCTGAAACTAACATCTCAGCGATCTCGATGGCGAGTACAGCTGCACAAAGCTCAAGTCTTGGAATAGTTCAATCAGGCTGGGGCGCCAACTTTGCCTTCCCAAAGACAAAGCCAATCTCCGTCTGTTCTTGGTGGCTTGTCACCTTGATGTAGGCTACGGCTGCTATTGCCTTGACCGATGCTTCTGCGACGATACAGAGTTCTCTTCTTAGAGTGCCTGTGGTGGAGAATGACGTATAAGGACGTGGCATCTGGAGTCCCTCCAGTTCTCGGAGTGACCGTTTCCATCTAGTCCATTCAGTCTCCATGTCTTTGGGTAGAGGTGTGTCCCAATCCTCTGCTTGCTTAGTCAGTTCTCTGAGTATTAGTCTTCCATGAACCGTGAAGGGTGCGAGGAATCCTAGAGGGTCGTAGAGGCTGTTCACGGTCTAAAGTACTCCTCTGCGAGTGAATGGTTTCTGGTCATCTTCGATTTGAAATATGAAGGTGTCTGTGCGCATGTTCCAGAACAATCCAAGGCTACGTTGTATTGGCAGATCATCAACGAAGAGATCTAGGCTGTTGACATCCTTGGTGCGATCTTCAAATGGAAACGCTTCGATAACTGCTGGCAATTTTGTGTAGCCTGAGGTTAGAAGCTGCAAGCATATTCTGTGCTCGCCTGAGGACGCTGATGGCCTCTTCCTCTGCGCTGAAGGACTTCAAAGCGTCGACAACATAGAACTTGCGGTCGATGAATCTTCTTGCATCACTACCATAGTTGCCTTCTGCTTCCTTAGCTGCCAATTGCAGACCATACACTGCAACGGCAGGTGAGGGACTATTCCCAAAAAGGTGAACCGCATTCTGTAGTCCACAATGTCAGAGGTAGGGTCATTGTTCCTGTACCAGAGGAAGCGGAAAAAATCACGGCGATCCTCCTTAACGAGAAAGCAGTGGAACATGTGCTCGATGTTGGCAGTGATCACCACCTGTTCCTTCCTAAACCTCATAAGAACACCTAGCAGGCTATTATTAAGGTCAGGACCAGTGAGCAAAATATCGTTGAGTAACACTCCTTCATATGATGCACTGCTGTCGAAGACCACACGAATCCTATCTGGTTTTCTTGGATGATACACACTGAACAGGGGTAGGTACCAACACTCTTGTCCAGGCTGTACTGGCGGGGCGACTTCAGCGTGTGCCTTCTTGAACATTTTCTCCATAAACTCTAGAAAATCGGCTTTCATCTGTGGTCGTTTTTCCAATGAGCGCTGGAGCGAGATAAGACGGTAGAAAACCTGCGTCCTGTTGTTAGGCAGATGCTGTCTCGGCAACCAAAAGGGTAAAGGTGCAACCCAACATTTGGAACTGTCCTGATAGCACTCAGCTTCCATTATCTTCAGAAACTCTAGATCCTCCATGGATGGAGCGAGTCTATGGTCGTCGGGAGAACAAGCGAAGACAGTTTGCCCTAAGCAGTCTCCACTGAGTGTCATTGAACCACGGATGGAGGTTGGTGCTGGATGATGCTGAGGTCTAGACGCTTGACCAAATACCTCTTTCACTCTGATCTGGTTGTTGCATGGTTGAAGATAACTCGTACGACCGTTCTCTAAGATGGCTGTTTTGTAGCTTCTCACCTCTTGCGTTCTGTGAGCACCTCCAAGGCACACATCACAGACGATGACCCATCCTAGATCAAGCCTTTGCGCAAACGGTGCATCTCCAGGGCCACTTATCTGTTCTCGGACCTTGTGTACTTGTAAGATGTCTCTACCCAGTAAGAGGAGAATTTTGGCATCCAGATGTAAAGGCAGAATCTTGTCAGCGATGTGCTTCAGGTGGGTATGATGGTAGGCTGCTTCCGGCGTAGGAATCTCAGTGCGAACGTTAGGGATTTGGTTGCACTCCAGTAGTATAGGCTGATGAATGCTTATTTTCTTGTCCATCGACTCCACAGTGTAACCGCTGGCTCTCCTCCCCGCTGTCTCTGAACACCCTGCACAGGTCTTGAGGGTATATGAGTAGGAACTTCCAGAGATCTTAAAAACCTCAAAGAACTCCGACAGCGCCAGGGAGCGATTGCTCTGTTCGTTGATCTCCCAGATTTCTGCTTTGTCCTCCTCCTCTTGTCCTGAAGTGGAAGGGGACGACTTAGATTTCCAGGTAGGTGGGTAGGGGTGAAGTGCTGTGACATGAGCCGCACTCCCACACTCTGTACATTTTATCTCAGCAGTGCAATTCTTTGCGAGATGGTCTGTGTAGGAGCAACAGCGAAAACAGATGTAATGCTCTTTCAAAAACTGTTAATGCTCTTCTCACGGAAGCCTCTGCATTTCCTCAGAGGGTGGGGCTTTCTATGCAGAGGGCAGTGTTTGTTAGGATCAATACGTTCCGTACTTTCTCTACACTCGGCCTTAGCAGTTCCTGAGACCTGCGTCTTGTGAACGTATAGAGATGTTTTAGTAGGTTTCTCCCACTTACTCTTTCTCTCTGCTGGAGCTTGCATGAAGAAGTTAAAACTTGGGTCAGTGCGAGCCCTTACCTCCGTGGCGATGAAGTCTACCAACACGGACAAAGGTGGAAAGCTAACGAAATGCTCCTGTTTGTATCTTGTGCCAAGGTAAAGCCACTTTTCTTGCATGTTGTATGGAAGTTTCTCAATAATAGGCTTAAGGTAGCCATCTTCTTTGGCTGCCTGTAGCTCCGACAACAGGTCGGCTAGATCCCTGAGTCTTTGTGGATATCCGTTGAAACCTTCGGAAACCATTCTGTTGAACAAAGCCTGTTCGACGGCCTCTAGTGAGCCATATATTTCGTCGAGGCGTTCCCATGCCATGTGCAATCCAGTTGTTGGATCCTTAATGTTAACTGTTTTAATTCTTCTCACTTGTTCTGTCGACTCTCTTCGCTGAGTGGGTGAGACGTTGAGAAGATAGCATCATTAGGTTGAGAATGCGTAGGATGCAGCGTTGGCAAAGCATAATCACTACCTCTTCTGACTGATAAATCTCTGCTGCAGTGGCAACTCGCTGGTCTTCGTCTTGAGGAACCTGGCTGCTAGCCTTACTGCATACTTCAAAACCCATATCTTGTAGACCAGCCACGAGGGCATTTGCCTCTGCTATGGCGGCATCCTTTTCTTTCTCATCATTTAATGCATCAAGATTAGCTTGAACGCGGGCCTGCTCTACTTTAAGTTCGATTTCCTTCTGCTTGTGTGCTGCTCTAGCTTGCGCTGCGTCAGCCTTCGCCTTTGTCATGGCGACAGCCATACTAATCTTTGAGCTGGACGATGAACCAGATGAACGACTGCTTCTTGAACGCACAGTCTCAGACTGGATATCTTTGTTCCTTTTTCTACTGTTGCTATGTTGTGACATTGTGACTCACGCAATAGCGTTGCTGACAGGGCGCTGTATTGTTAGCAATTTATCTCTTGGTATTTAGTTGCTTCGTAAGATAGCGATCCTTGTGACCCTCGTTAGCTGCGTTGCCATCTTTTCACTGTCATGGACTATGCTCCATTCAGCTTAAACACTCCCAAGAAACTCCAGGACACAGATGATTCATTTCCATAAAGTTTACTGGGAATATTGTGAAACTGTAATGCAATACAAATGAGATATATATTAATATTAAATCCAAATACAAAGTGACAGAAAAAACAGCACGGATTATCTACACAGTGGTGATCTATATGATAAACGCAATCAAGCTAGTAAACAATCAGCAGTAATAAGCATAAAGCTAACTTAGCCGTCTCAATAACCTTACAAAAGATAAAAATACGCAATATCCTAATATTACATGAAGAAATACTCACAAACGTTGCTTTAGCAAAAGAGAAGAGGAAAAAGCGATCGTCTGAGAACGGATGACTGGTAGAGCTCGCACACTGCTGCAACTGACTACTGTAGTTACAGAAATAAACAGATCGTGCTGTACTGCAGAGACAAAATAAAAATACTTTTTTTTCTCAAGCGGCATGACAGCTTTGCTTGCTGTTAACTGACTCTCATTGAAAGATGTGAGACACATCCCTATTGGCCAGCCTCAAACAGAGTGACAGTTTGGCAACATCCACTGTTTGATTGACGCTCACTCAATTATGTCATCTTGTCTTTACGCCCCTCTTATAATGGAAAATTGGTGCCACCTACAGCACCAACTCCTAATAATCACATAACAGTAGTGGATGGAAACAAAGCATTCATTCGCATTTTCTTTTGCAGATTATTTTCTCACCAACCGAAATTACTTGTGGGAATATGGCTTTATGGTAACCTAACTTCATAAGTGTGGGAATGTGTAGAGACATGGTATTATTGATGTTACTGGTGAGAAAAAAAACATTACTTGTTGTCCAGTATTGTCCTGCAGTATTGTACAGCTTGTGCATGACCGGAATCAATTGTATATAACATTTATGCTTTGCTCTTTATGATCACATTACAATTTTATGTGTCTTAAGATAAGCACATTAGGATTTTAAAGCTGAGCATACCTCCCTTTAAAACCACAGCACAGTTCAGCAAAGAAGATGCTCTGAAAACACAAGCCATAGCTCGGCTTCGCATTCTTGTTGAAAGAGCAATCAGAAGAGTGAAAGAGTATCATATCTGGGTCAACACTCTTCCTCTAACTTTGTCTGGGACAGTCAACCAGCTGTGGACCAACTGCTGCTTGATGACCAACTTTCAGGGACCATTTGATTTGAAAGGCCACATACCTGTTGCATAGAATATGAATGTGTTATTGTTAAATGTTGTAGCCACTAATGAATGATCCTTTAGACAGTGGTTCTGAAGTACAATTTTGACATACTTGTACTTTACTTGAGTATTTTCATTTAATGCTACTTCATACTTCTACCTCACTACATTTCAGAGGCAAATATTGTACTTTTTATTCCACTAAATTTATTTGACACTTATAGTTACTTTTCTCATCAAAAAACTGATATGCTGATATTGTTATAGTTTGAGGGTTTTTCATTTCCTGTTTTATTTTGTAGTATTATCCTTCCCTTGTGTGTCTTGTGGTTTTATTTCCTGTCTTTGTTTGCTTTCCCTCCAGTTTTGATTGTTGGCCCTTCCTTGATTGTTTGCACATTCCTTGATTGTTCGCTCATTGTCTCACCTCCCCTAGGGTACTTAGTCCGGGTCTCTTTCTTTGTTCAGTGTCGGATCATTGTTATTCCTGTCTGGTGTTATTCCTGTCTGGCACGTGTTCCTGATATTTGTGTGTGTCGCCGTTTGGTGCATGTTTCGTTGTCCTGGTTCCTGTGCCCAGTTCCCTGACATTCTTACCGTGAGTTCTGTTTTGGATTCTTTGTCTCCCTTGGACCGTGTCTGGATTCTGGATTTTGAACTTTACCTGCTCCCCTTGGATTTGGTTAGCCTCATTGGACTCTCTTCCTTGTTTCCACCTCTGCCAGCCTGTAACCCATATTCTTGTACCTGGACCTGTATCTACCCATTTGCCTGTTACCTGCTTGTTGCCTGTCTTCCTGCCGGTCTGTCTGCCTTACCTGTCTGTAAACCTCATCACCCCAATAATCACTGTAGCCATCCGACTACTACACCCTCATACCGCTTCCTGGTCATCTGCATTTGGGTCCACATACCACACCAGCATACGACAGATATGATATGATGCAGTACTGTGTTACTAATCTACCCACATTACATGTATTTGTTAGTGATAAAAACAGAATAATATAATATTTTATAGTAAAATAACATTTTTAAAAGGTGCCATTCTGCATACTGAATACTTTTACTTTTCATACTTTGTAAATTTTTCTCACCTCTGTACTTTTAAGAACTACATTTTGAATTCAGGACTTTCATTTAAGTATTGTTAGACTATGGTATTTCTACTTTTACTAAGTAAAGGTTTTGAGTACTTCTCCCACCACTGTCTTTATAAATACAAAAAGTATGAATTCATGTTTGATATAATGTGTTGATTTATATGATGATGATCAACTGTAGGTTAATGTAACTACAGTGAGCTTAATGCTCATTAGGCCAAGAGCATTTTACCCATTTTACAACTGTCTTTTATGTAGTTGGGCAGTAATACAAATACAGTAATACAATAACAATACAATTGTGGGTATATATAGAACTTGACAAGAACAGTCACTCATGTGAACTAAAATAATAGTTTTAATATTTGTTTCTACATTGTTTAACAAGACCAGTTCCAATGACAATTATCCATTTACAAAAATACTTAAAACCCCAAAACATGTCTCTTGGAGTTTAAAAATATTAATAAATATTTACACGTATAGGCTCCTAGATATACAGGTAAGATATAACAAGTATAGGAGACAACGAGTATACATTTTTATCCCATTAATGCATGTTACTAACTCGACATCTTCTCTCTCTCGTAGTTTTGTGCTTTCTCGTCTCTTTCCTCTCTCCTTTTGTTGCTTTCAGCAGGTATTTCTGCCTCCGGAGCTGCAGAGTCTGGATCTGTGATTGTGGGCCACAACTGCTACTACAATTGTTATTAGTCTTATTACTATAATTATCATTATTATTCCTATCACTGTTATTCCTATTATTATCACTTTATTAATATTAATATTACCACTACCATTACATTATTACTATTTTAAAATTCCAGGTGGAATTTGCATTGTACTATATTTCTTTTCAGTTTTACCTGGCCTTTCACACATTTGACATGCCCTGCCTCAGAAATGTTACAGATGTCTGTGCATTTAAATTCTGCAAGCCCAGAACTAAGAGCTACATTAGGGTCATAAACCTTTGCATCTGGTCTGGCACCAAGGTGAGGAGCATCGGGATGGATGACAAAGCCACAGGGTGAGACATTTACATTGAACAGTTTTGAGTATTGTTCTAGCATCTATGGTTCACGCTCAAGGCCCCTTTTCATTGCGCTAGTTTGTTTTACTCCCTTGCACACGGCAAACCTCATAGAACCTAATGGCTGTTACTCTTTCCATAATGTATACTGAGACTCCTCTTGTGTGCCCTCCTCTACCATAGCTGCAATCTCCTGTGTGACATGTAGACTCTTCAAATGGAAGAACTGGTGGAAGTTTGGGACAAAGTGTACAGCAGTGGAAAATTGGGCACCATCCACAGGAAGTCTGGGGAATGCTGGGGCATCTGGGTGTTTGACATGGCCAGTGGTGAAACTCACAGCACAGGTCAAAACCTGGAGTCAACCAGTAAAAGCTCAGACAAACCATGCAGCACCGAGGATATTAGCAGTTGGGGTCTGAGGCTTTTTAGTTCTTCCCCAAGGGACAGGACTGATTGGTCAGGGAGGGATCCTGAAACAAATTAAGCATAAAAACCCATAAATGTTAAAAGTACAGGTATTAAATTCATCGTCCTTCCGCACTTCTCGATGATATGATCATGAATACACAGTAAACAGTACAATAATAATGACCATTATCTGTGTACGCTTGATAGAGGGTTGATTTACATACGCTCCTGGCAGATGGCTTTGGTTTCTTCATTACCAAGTCCTGAATAGGCTCTGCACAGATCCCCTGAGAATGATACAAACAAACATCAATGATAGTAATAATGTCTTGCTTTATTTTAAAAGTTATTGTCAAGGGGTTTTACACAATGTTGAACAAAGTTACCTGTGTCCGATGCCATGTTTGTACAGTGCTTGTGCAGGCCATAGTTGGTGGTACCGCCTTCACCTGTATAGAACTTTGCCTGCTGCACAGGTGCATGATGATCCATTCAACTGAATATACTCTGTGCCAGCTTGGAAAACAATCTACAGTAAAGACATAAAACTTCATTTGACTACAAGAAATTTAATCGATCATTTTTAAAATCATAATGTGCTTATATTAAGGTGCATAACATTGTAATGTGATCATACAGAGCAAAGCATAATGTTATTAACAATTAATTCTGGTCATGCACAAGCTGTACAATACTGCATGACAATACTGGACAACAAGTAATATTTTATTTCTCACCAGTAACATCAAAAATACCGTGTCACTACACATTCCCATACTTATAAAGCTAAGTAACCATAAAGCCATGTGCCCAAAGGAAATTTCGGTTGGTGGGAAAATAATCAGCAAAAGAAAATGAGAATGAATGCTTTGTTTCCATCCACCACCACAATGTGATTATTAGGAGTTGGTGCATTGAGGTAAGCAGCAGGTGGCGCCAATTTTCCATTATAAGAGGGAGCAACAAGATGACATAATTGAGTAAGCGCCAATCAAATCTCAAACGGTGAAAAAAACAATGTAGAAAACACAATGGAAATGTGACATTTCTGTTTGTTTAATGTATTAATGTGAGGAAGGTTACAGTCTCCTCAATTCTCCACACAGATCTGACAGGTCACAGGTCTGCCTCTATTATTAAAATCGAAAATGCATATAAAAACACGTGGATAAAAGCCCAGACAGCTTAGCTAGTGTGAAACCTAAGACGAGGAAGTGACTAACATTAACTAATGTTAAGCTGGCTACGGGCTGATAAAATAATACAGCATGCCACAAATATAGAATTAACTAACTTTAGATCGTGGAAACTAGTCGCTACATGCACAACGTCATGCAGGCTAATAGACAGCCTGGGCACATAATGGTAGTGACTAGCTTATTGAGCTAAGCTAGCAGCTACAGGCTGACAAAATAAGTATTTCTTTTAACCCATTACAATATCACACATTTTTAAACAAAAGCAATCAACGTACAACAGTTCAAACATAACATTCTTGCTATCACTAAGACAAACGTTATGTGTAAACATACCTGTGCACTGATTTTCTGTCTTCTCTCTGCTCCCGCTCCCGTCTTCTCCATGGAACTCCGTCTATTGTCTGCTAACAGTGGATGTTGCCAAACTGTCACTCTGTTTAAGGCTGGCCAATAGGAATGTGTCTTGCATCTTTCAGTGTAGGTCACGCCCACAAGAGTCAACTAACAGCAAGCAAAGCTTTTTGTTTCAAAAGCAAAGCTTTTCATTTCAAATGCAAAGCTTTTCGTTTCAAATGCAAAGCTTTTGATTTCAAAAGCAAAACTTTTGGTTTCAAAAACAAAACTTCCGGTTTCAAAAGCAAAACTTTAGGTTTCAAAAGCAAAACTTTTGGTTTTTCATTAATACATTTAAAATTACAAATTCATTTTACTTGCAATAAAAAAATGTTTTGATTGCGGTGTCGATAGTTTCTCTCAAATCAATTTTTTGATTGCATAACAAAGACATAAAAGTACCATCATAGCTTCCCCATATATCCTTACACACACAACTCCTATACACACATATACACAAAATCTAAATGTATCTACTCAATTTTACTCAGGTACATCCAGTTAATTACTTAAGCTTATCTGTATTTCTATCCTTTCCTTTGGTTGTTGTTGTTTCTCTCTCTTGCTTTCTCATGTCTCTTCCTGTTAATCCCTTGTCTTGCACTATTAAAAAAACAAACAACAAAAACAGACAACGCCTTGTTAGCAGTGGTGTTGAAGACTAAGGACCATGCCATTTAGCATCTAATCTGACCGATGTTGACATTTGCAGTTGAGTTTTCAATATTCTGTTACAGCTGACAAGCTAATTAGCTAGCTAGCCTGCAAACCAATGACAGCAATCAAATGGGCCACCCCATCTTTTTTCTTTGTTCCTGAAAAGTTGACATTTAGAGATGAGTGGATTCTACGCAGTGAAGCAAAAATAGCTTAGAAGAAAGAACCATGCAGAAAAGTTAATAATGGCTGATTCCATCATCCACCACTCAATGTTTCGCTGTGTTAACTTCTACTATATCATTAGGAGCTACATGAGATAGTGAGCAGGGTTAAGTTCAAGGTTCAAGGTTCATGGTTCATTTATTTATCATTATACAACTCAAGAGTTGTACAACGAAATGCAAGCTGTAGTCCCTTCAAACTACACACAAAAAAAACAAACAAACCAGAAAACTATTATTTATGGTTTAATACAGAGAATGGATTGGAAACTGTTCACTTGCTCCACCTCAGCTCCACTGATGTAGACAGGGGTGTGTGTCTCCGTCTCCTTTTTTCTGAAATCAATGATCAGCTCCTTGGATTTACTGATGTTGAGCAGTAGGTTGTTCTCTGTGCACCACTCTGCAGATTGTTGATTTCCTCCCGATATGAATTCTCATTGTTGTTTATAATCCGGCCGATGATGGTAGTGTGATCCACAAACTTTACAACAGAGTTCTCTCCATGTCAGGGATTGCAGTCGTGGGTGTACAGCGTGAACAGGAGGGGGCTGAGCACGCAGCCCTGAGGTGCTCCGGTGTTGAGCAATAGAGTGGTGGGTGGGTGACTGTCAATCCGAACTGTCTGGGGTCTGTTTGTAAGGAAGTCCAATATCCAGTTGTAGAGAGTAGTACTTTAGCCCAGAGTGCTAAATTTCCCAGTTAGTTTCATGGGGGTGATTGTATTGAAAGCTGAGGTGAAATCAACAAATAGCAGTCTGATGTAGGTGTTGTTATTTTCAAAATGTGTGTGGGCTGAGTGGAGGGCAGTGGAGATGGCATCCTCTGCGGATCTGTTGGATCTGAATGGTGAACTGGTGCTGATCTGAACTGGTGGTGCCCAACCTTCTCAACCCTTAACCACAACACTCTCCAGCTGGCGGGTCACCAGTGGTGGCCAAGTCACTGCCACTCTCCTCCAGGCTTCCAGCTAGTGCCCTTCCTCTTGTGTCAGAGCCAACAGGAGGCTCTTTCTGCCGCTTCTCCCAACCTTCTGTGGAAAATATTTTCCTTGATATAGACATATATAGACAATCAAGTTCAATAATGATTCAGGTTGTGTTGCTAAGTGAAAGCACCAACCTGCCTGTATTGCACCTAGTATGGAGAAGCACTCTGCCTCTCCCATGTAATGGCACTCCTAATTGTGTATGCACTTTGAAGCACACGGGGAAGAGTGACCGTCCCCTTCCCTGTGTTCCTAGTGCATGAAATAACTCACTCACTCACTCTCAAGTAATATGTTTCCTGATTAATGCATATAGTGTTGTAACAAAGCCTTTATTTTTATATAGTTTAGAATATACTGTAGATTATTAAAAGTGTCTACATTTGATGAACATACATGAGCGTTGTGAGAATAAAATGTGCATGCTCTCTTTACACACGCAATACCAACAGCTGTGGGCTTTGATGTGTTTTGCCAAAGGTCGGAGGGTGCTCGTTTGTTGCAGAGTTATGATATGCTTCATTTTAATGAAAGATTCCATTGAACGGAGCCTGGGAAGTTTTGTGATAAACTCTTTCTGTATGATAAAGAGACAAAAAAGATGCTCTTCTCAGGAGTCATATCTCTCTGCCCAGATCCTCCTGTTTTAGTTTCTCACAAACAACGCTATCCTTATCTTTACCCAATGTATTCTCCTCCCACAGGACTGTTAGTTCCACCAGGATGATTTTCTGTCCCTCAGGAGACCACATGACAATGTCTGGTCCCTGGGTTGACTGCAGCTGATTCTGCTTGGCTTCACACTGGAAAACAGGCCTCTGACCCTCTTTTACAAAGGTGTTGGTGCTCATTAGTGGTTTTGTTTTGGCTTGGTGTTTCTTTCTCCTTTCCTGCTCCAAGATATCTGTGACCGTTGTCAACATCTTGTCATGGTGCCACCTATATCTCCCCTGGGTCAAAGCAGTTTTACACCTTGATAGGATGTAAAACAGTTCTGAGGTCTGTTTGATTAAAACCACCAGCTACAATAAAAATACTATCTGGTTGTTTTGTCGTAACTGCTGATGACCTCATACAGTTCCTGCAGTGCATTATTTGAATTTGCATCTGGGGGAATGCAAACAGCAGCAACAAAAACACTGGTGAATTCTCTGGGCAGATAATATGGTTGTCATCTTATCATTAAAAACTGGACATCTGGGAAACATTGTCCATCAACTTTGATCACGTCATCGTTTTGAGCACCATGCATCATTAATGTAAACACAGATTCTGCCTCCCCTCGTCTTACCGCACACCAAGTGCAATAAGTCCGTGGGTTCAAACCATTACTCACCGAAATATAGACAGCAGCAAAGGATGCAAGGGTAGCGTGCTGCGACGGGAAGGATTTCCTGCAAGAGATGAAAGAAGAGAAATAGACTCAGCCAACGTTCACATCTATGTGTGAGTCAAAAGTGGGTGGAGAGAGGGTTTAACCACAGCCAACAAAACACAAGCATAATGAGATATCTCAAACACCAACCTGCACACACACATGGTTGTTATGAGTTGAATGACTGAACCATATGCATCTTTTTTTGTTCTCTTCTTTTGTTCACATGTTAGAACCCCAAAAATAATTTAACAATGGCAGCAATGAAGCAGATTTTTACATTGTAGTAATATGAAACATATACAAACATACACACACAGTGTGAATGTTGGATCAGTCATATATTGCAGTGTAGCAGCAGCAGCTTAACTGTATACTACATAATGAAAGTGAACCTGTGGCCCAATTTCTCACTGAGCTCCAACACAATGACCTACTTCTGATAACTCCTGATACTCATTCCTCCAGCCAGCCCTCATTTTTACTCCTGTGTGTGTGTGTGTGTGTGTGTGTGTGTGTGTGTGTGTGTGTGTGTGTGTGCATGTGTGCTACAGTTGTGTGCTCTCCTCCTTAAACCAGCATTTATAACAGTCATAAAAATTAGATTTACATATGAAAACTGAACTGAAGCACATTTCTGAATTAACTGATCCACTATTAGTACTGAAATAACCAACACAACTATAGTTGTATATATTATTATGCATCTGCTCTTATGCATATATTATTATAAATCTATACTGTTATAAACACAATAGTTAGGGTTTCTAAATAATAATAAATTAATACATATAATACATTTAAAAATATATGTTATAGTCAGATACCTATGTGTACATTGAAACTGATTTTGCAGGCTTGATTTGACTAACTCAGACTGCTAAAGCCTCATAATAGCTTTAGATAAACTTTAAAAATTTTTTGCATGGAATGAGGACTGTGGATTTTGTACCCCATCACTTACACTGGAGGCATGTTAGGAAAGGATCTTTTACTGGCAAGTATGAACAGGAGGAATAATTATAGCACACAAAACTCTTTCAGTGTACATATGAACATGTGTATATTGTTTTAAGACAGACTTGGAAAAAATGTGAACTTATCCTTCTACACAACCTATTCTAGGCAATATGGCCCATACTGTATAACATACTGTATATTTATGGTTGTAATGGTTGATCATATTCCCTATAATCCTCACTGTTTCCCGTTACATTGTGCTTGCTTCTTGTCTCCATTCACCTGCCTGGTGTTGATGTTATTTAGCCCTTTTTGACCAAATAGTTCCAGGAACTAAGGAGACTCAGGTACTGAACTAGGAACTACTTTAGTCTTTCCTGTTTGTGTTTCCACCGTATCTGAAGAACTGTGAAGATTATTATCAATTATAAGAGGCGTTGATTCAACTTAATGATGGCTGCAGTCTGTGGTGCTGTGGAACTGTATTGTAAGAGGTGTTTCTCTTATTTAGCCTACCCTTGTTGATATAAATGAAGAACCGTGAAGATTAGGCTAATTACACTGATGCCGGATAAAACAACAGAGTCAACTTGTTCTTTGTAATTTGCTGTTATGAAACTCACATTGTAATGAATGGATGTAAAGGGGATGATCATCATGACTGTATTAAATCAAACAGCAAATAAAGCTTGATATCTCTTGTTCATATGCTAGCTTTCTTACTCTCATTTACAGGCACTGTCTTTATCTCACTCTTTTTAGACTCATTGGGAACTTCAATTAAATTTAATTTAATTTATATTATATATCTAAATATTTAGCGACAATTCATAAAAGAAGTTATCTCATTGCACTTTTCCTATAGAGCAGGTCTAGACCATACTCTTTATAATATTAATTACAGGGAACCAACAAATCCCACCATGAGCAAACTTCCTTTAAGAGGCAGAAACCTTGGACAGAACCAGACTCAATGGTGGGTGGCCATCTGCCGCTGCCGTGTTAGGTTTTGAGAGAGAGAGAGAGAGAGAGAGAGAGAGAGAGAGAGAGAGGTTCAGCAATAAACATTACAAGAAATCCTGGACCATCCTGGATCATTGGGCTACTACCCCTTTATTGGTGACTTTTTTGGGTTCAGGAACTATGTCTCGGGAACTAAATTCCGAAGCCCAAAAAAGTAGGCAATGTTACTGAGTTAAAAAGGTTCTTTGAAAAGTCCTTCTATGGAAATACTATGGAGGGGAGTGCTTAACTCTAGCGTTTTTTAATAGTGAGTTGGTCCTTCTGCTTCCGCTTTTAAAATAGATTAATAATACCCCTTGTGCACAACCACTGCAGCAAAACAGCTTTCCATGCTGCTCTGAAAACGAGAATGAAGCTAAAGCTGCCATAGAGAAAGCGGAAGACAGTGTTTATGCCAGGAGCAGTAAGTTATTTTTAGACCCCCATAGTCTGCAGTCAAATCTATGTGTGTCCCAAATACATGGGTCAAACCTTAACCCCCTCGCCCACATCCCTATGCTGTCTACTGTCACACACACACACACACACACACACACACACACACACACACACACACACACACACACACACACACACACACTCACATGGAGACATGATTCCATTGAATCTCACAGAAACCAATCTCCATTAATTAGAGACAGAAAGGAAAGTGCTGCAAACAGACAAACTCAGTGTTGATCATTTAAGCTAGTGTCTATCCAGAGGACCGTTGCTGGGCATCATTTAGTATTGCATCTGTCTGTATTGAGTCTTGCTCTGGCTGTCTCAGAGGACTTAAAAAAAGCTTAGACATTAACAGCTAAATTGCAGGAAATTATAAGAGCTGTTGATTCAACTTAATGTTCGTTTTGAAGGCTGCAGTTTGTGGTGCTGTTGAACTGTATTGCATTATACTAAGAGGTGTCTTATTTCGCCTACCCTTATGGTATATATAAATGGGATGGGAAAAAATAATAGAAACACCTGTCAGTAAAACACAATACAATGCAAGAGCACCACAAATACAGCCTCAAAAATTTGCATGTTGAATCAACACCTCTCTAAAACAGTTTCAAAAAAAATTAGAACATTCATGAAGGTGGGATTTATTGCAGGACTGCTGTATTATTCCTTATCCACACGTATACAGAGATTTTTGAAAATGCCCTCTAAGGTGCAGATTTTTCAAAACTCCTGTATCTGTGTATCCGTAATGGCCATCAGAGAGAAAATGAGTAGTGGTGTGAAGTGAACCAGTGGAGAACTCGGTAGGCGTCTTGGTAAATGGCCAACATTAGCTAACAATACAATATCTAATGCTGTGTTGTTTCACTTCAATTCAATTCAATTTATTTATATACAGTGGTGTGAAAAAGTGTTTGCCCCCTTCCTGATTTCGATTTTTTTTTTGCATGTTTGTCACACTTAAATGTTTCAGATCATCAAACTAATTTAAATATTAGTCAATGATAACACAAGTAAACACAAAATGCAGTTTTTAAATGAAGGTTGTTATTATTAAGGAAAAACAAAATCCAAACCTACATGGCCCTGTGTGAAATAGTGATTGCCCCCCATGTTCATTGCAGAAGTTATCTCATTGCACTTTTCTTATAGAGCAGGTCTAGACCGTACTCTTTATAATATTATTTACAGAGACAGAAACTTCCTTTACAAGGCAGAAACCTTGGACAGAACCAGACTCAATGGTGGGTGGCCATCAGCCGCTGCTGTGTAAGGTTTTGAGAGAGAAAGAGAAAGAGAGAGGTTTGGAGAGAGAGAGAGAGAGAGAGAGAGAGAGAGAGAGAGAGAGAGATAGAAAGAGAGGGAGAGGTTATAGGAGAGAGAGAGAGGTGTTGGGGGGAGGGAGGCACAATGCAAATACCACCTAGAATTTTTAAAATAGTAGCAATGTAATTGTAGTGGTAATATTATTAAATTAATAATAATAGGAATGACAGCTATAGGAATAATAATGACAGTATTAGTAACAGAGCCAATAATAACAACTGTAGTAGCAGTTGTCAAGCAGGAACACGGGGGCAGCAGGTGGCCCACAACCACAGATCCAGTCTCTGCAGCTCTGAAGGCAGAAATACCTGCTGAAAGCGACAGAAGGAGAGAGGAGAGAAACAAGAAAGCACAGAACTACGGGAGAGAGAAGATGTCGAGTTAGTAGCATGCAGTAATAGGATAAAAATGCAGAGAAGGAGAGAGGATAGAGGTGCATCATGGGAAGTCTCTCGGCAGTCTAGGCCTATAGCAGCGTAACTAAGGGATGGTTCAGGACTCACCCAAGCCAACCCTAACTATAAGCTTTATCAAAGAGGAAAGTCTTAAGCCTACTCTTAAAAGTGGAGATGGTGTCTGCCCCCCGACCACTTAAATTAATAAAATCTAAAGTTAACAGAGGAGGAGTTATAAATAAAAACCTAAACAAAGACGCTGAAATAGCACAACAAAATAGGAGAGTTAAATGTGGACTCTTAAACATCAGATCTCTGTCATCAAAAGCTGTACTGGTGAATGAATTAATATCAGAGTATCATATTGACTTATTTTGTTTTACTGAAACCTGGCTGGGTCATGAAGAATGCTAGCCTGAATGAATCCACTCTGCCCAGTCATATTAATACTCACATTCCTCAAGTCACCGGTCGAGGAGGTGGAGTTGCAGCCATCTTCAACTCAAGCCTATTAATCAACCCTAAACCTAAACTAAAACTCATTCGAAAGCCTTGTTCTTAGTCTTTCATACCCAACCTGGAAAACGCGACAGCCAATTCTATTTGTTATAGTGTACTGCGCTCCTGGTCCTTATTCTGAATTTTTATCTGAATTCTCAGAGTTTTTAAAACAGATAAAGTAATTATTGTAGGTGATTTCAATATTCATGTGGACATTGAAAGCCTTAGTACTTCGTTTATCTCATTATTAGATTTGGTTGGCTTTTGTCAGAGTGTACATGAAGCCACTCACTGTTTTAACCACACCCTCGACCTTGTTCTGGTATATGGCATTGGAATTGAACATTTAATAGTCTTTCCACAGAATCCTTCTTTATCAGGCCATTATTTAATAACTTTTGAACTGCTATTACTGGACTACATGCCATTAGGCAAAAGTTCTTACTCTAGATGTCTATCAGATATTGCTAGATTCAAGGAAGCGATTCCATCTGCATTTAATTCAATGTTATGTCTCAATATAACAGAGACTCCTATGCAAATCGCAGCCCCTCCCAAATTGACCATCTAGTTGATAGTGCTGCAGGCTCACTGCGAACAACACTCGATTCTATCGCTCCTCTAAAAAAGAAGATAATAAAACAAAGAAGGTTAGCTCCATGGTATAACCCCCAAACCCACAAATTAAAGCAAACATCACGAAAACTTGAAAGGAAATGGCGCTCCAACAACTTGGAAGAATCCCGTTTAGTCTGGCAAGATAGTCTTAAAACATATAGGAAGGCCCTCCGTAATGCCAGAGCAGCTTACTACTCATCATTAATAGAGGAAAATAAAAACAACCCCAGGTTTCTTTTCAGCACTGTAGCCAGGCTGAGAGAATTATAGCTCTTTTGAACCATGTAGAGCCTGATGTGTGTTTTGGCTGCTTTGCTCCTGTCAACCTTCTTCACCTGAGTTTGACGATTAATTCATCTAAGCCATCAACCTGTCTCTTAGACCCCATTCCAACTAGGCTGCTTAAAGACGTTTTACCCTTAATTAGCACTTCTTTACTGGATATGATCGATCTGTCTTTATTAATAGGCTATGTACCACAATCCTTTAAAGTAGCTGTAATTGAACCGCTTGAAAAAGCCCACTCTTGATCCAGGGGTTTTAGTCATCTATAGACCTATATCTAACCTTCCCTTTTTTTCTAAGATCCTTGAGAAAGCAGTCGCCAATCAGTTGTGTGACTTTCTAAATAACAATAGTTTATTTGAGGATTTTCAGTCAGGGTTTAGAGTGCATCATAGCACAGAGACAGCACTGGTGAAAATTACAAATGACCTTTTAATTGCATCAGACAATGGACTTGTCTCTGTACTTGTCTTGTTAGATCTTGGTGCTGCGTTCGACACCATTGACCATCACATCCTATTACAGAGACTGGAACATGTAATTGGCATTAAAGGAGCCGCACTAAGCTGGTTTAAATCCTATCTATCAGATCGATCTCAGTTTGTACATATTAACGGTGATTCCTCCGTGGACGCCAAAGTTAGTCACGGAGTTCCACAAGGTTCTGTGCTTGGACCGATTCTATTCACCTTATATATGCTTCCTCTAGGCAATATTATTAGGAAACACTCCATAAACTTTAATTGTTATGCGGAGGATACCTAATTATATCTATCGATCATGCCAGATGAAACTAGCCAGTTAACTAAACTTCAAGCATGCCTTAAGGACATAAAAACCTGGATGACCTGCAATTTTCTGATGTTAAACTCAGACAAAACAGGTATTGCCCTGGCCTCTAGCACCACCATAAGGAACCTCTGAGTTATCTTTGATCAGGATATATCCTTTAACTCCCACATGAAACAAACTTCAAGGACTGCCTTTTTTCACCTACGTAACATTGTGAAAATCAGGCACATCCTGTCTCCAAATGATTCAGAAATATTTGTGCATGCATTTGTAACTTCTAGGTTGGACTACTACAATTCCTTATTATCCGGCTGCCCGAATAAATCCCTTGAGAATCTCCAGTTGATCCAGAATGCTGTGGCACATGTACTGACAAGAACTAGGAAAAGAGATCCTATTTCTCCAATATTAGCTTCTCTGCACTGGCTCTCTGTAAAATCCAGAATAGAATTTAAAATCCTTCTCCTCACCTACAAAGCTCTTAATGGTCTGGCACCATCATATCTTAAAGATCTCATAATACCTAATTATCTGACTAGAACACTGCACTCCCAGAATGCAGGGTTACTTGTGGCTCTTAGAGTCTCCAAAAGTAGAATGGGAGCCAGAGCCTTCATTTATCAAGCTCCTCTTCTGTGGAATCACATGCCAATGTGGGTTCGGGAGGCAGACACTATCTCCCCATTTAAGAGTAGACTTAAGACTATCCTCTTTGATAAAGCTTATAGTTAGGGTTGGCTTGGGTGAGTCCTAAACCATCCCTTAGTTATGCTGCTATAGGCCTAGACTGCTGGGAGACGTCCCATGATGCACCTCTTTCCTTCTCTCCCTCTCCATCTGTATGCATTTTTATCCTATTACTGCCTGTTACTAACTCGACATCTTCTCTCTCCCGTAGTTCTGTGCATTCTCGTTTCTCTCCTCTCTCCTTTTGTCGCTTTCAGCAGGTATTTCTACCTTCAGAGCTGCAGAGACTGGATCTGTGGTTGTGGGCCACGTGCTGCCCCCGTGTTCCAGCTTGACAACTGCTACTACAGTTGTTGTTATTGGCTCTGTTACTAATACTGTCATTATTATTCCTATAGCTGTCATTCCTATTGTTATTAATTTAATAATATTACCACTACAATTACATTACTACTATTTTAAAAATTCTAGGTGGTATTTGCATTGTGCCCCCCAAAACCTCTCTCTCTCTCTCTCTCTCTCTCTCCCTTTCTCTTTCAAAACCTAACATGTCAGTGGTGGATGGCTGCCCACCATTGAGTCTGGTTCTGTCCAAGGTTTCTGCCTCTTAAAGCAAGTTTTTTCTTGCCACTGTCACCAAATGCTTGCTCATGGTGGGATTTGTTGGGTCGCTGTAAGTAATATTATAAAGAGTACGGTCTAGACCTGCTCTATAGGAAAAGTGCAATGAGATAACTTCTGTTATGATTTGGCACTATACAAATAAAATTGAATTTAATTGCTCCATCGAAAGTGGGATCAATGCAGTCTCTCTTAATCAGACCAGGTCTTACCCAAAAAGTCCTATGGGCTAAAGGGCTATGCTTCCTTTGGAGAGTCACCCAACCTCCCTGGTTTCCCGGCTAACAGGAGCTACCTCTGGTCGGTCCGCACCGGCTACTGGGGGCTGACTAACGACAGCAGCTAATGATTTTTTTCCGATTGTGCGGAACCATGTTTCCAATTCACTAAGCCTCGCCTCCAATGCTACAAATAAACTATATTTATTACATGTACCATTATCACCAAAGGAGGCAGAGGAATAGCTAAACATTTGACACACTGAGCAAGAGAGAGCAGGAAAGTTAGCTGCTAAGGTAAAGAATGGTAGCTAGCAAAAATGAATAGCTTGTAAACTGTGGGATTAGTGAGAAAGTCATTAAAAGAAGGAAATAGCTATGAGTGCTTGGGCAGAACTAGTGTATGTTTAATAGTTTGTCACTATAATGAAGAATCGAATAAAATTAAATGTGATGAACTAGAGCTGCAAAAATGTTCTACTAGTAAAACACAAATACCGGTGACCGGAAATGAGACAAGGACAGCGAGTGCACCCATCAGCTCGGACATCCATGCCAAAGTTTGCTATCACATATAATGAGATATAACATGTTAATTAGTGAGCTTTAGAGTTGTGGAAAGAGCCTGGCTAGCTGTTTCTGTAACAATTTACTTTAACCCCCCCTATTTAGCATTTGTAAACCCTATATAAATTGAATGAATGGTTTCTAACATACTATAACTTTGTTGTACACAGACATAACATTTTTAGGTGTTTATTTACTATATTGTCATTCATTATCTGTTTACACCAGCCTCCACTTATGAGTGCCCATAGGAGGAGTTATAGTTGGTGAAAAATACATTAATAAACACATATCTTCTTACAACTACATTATAATGTGTTATAAACCATTTCTTATCATTTATTGGGTATAAACAGCTTATAAATGCTAAATAGGGGGTTAAAGTAAATTGTTAGCGCTGTTTCTCCCTGCTTCCAATCTTTATTTTAAACTGGGCTGATGGCTTCCTAGCTGTTGTTCCATACATAACACACAGACGTTAGACTGATATTGACCCTCTCATCTCACTCTCAGAAAAAACAAAATAAGCTAATTTCCTAAAATGTTTAAGTTTAGCTTAAACAGAAACATAAAATAAACAATGTGGTAAATGGTTCTTCGAGTTATAACCAAGCTATGTAGTAAATAGCTTCTCAGTGAGAACCAAGCAAATTTAAAGTGTAACTTCACCTCAAAATTCTCGCGTAAACTCTTGTGAATGATGCATCTCGATCATGCATATTTTTGAAAATGAGCGCGATTTCACAGACTCCTACTCAAAGGCTGGGGGAGGTGGGCTGCCCACCTCTGATTAGAGGGCGTTAACACTCTTTTTTAATATAAATGTCATGACGTAAATGAGTCCCAAACGGTTGACTCTATGTCAGCATTGGCCTTGCAAGGCTCATAAATTTGGTAAGAATGACAATATTAACGACAGCATAGATGTGTTTCATCACAGTACAATCATATAATTGGGTTTGCAACAAAAAAACAACGTGTAGTACCTCTTTAAATTCAACAGTTTGATATTTGCGTGAATGTGGATGTCCAAATTAATTAACGATCGGAGGAGAAAAGAGAGGACTAGTGAAGTGTGGGTTGTGAAGGAGTCGGCTCCTTTAAGTGAACGATGGGAGCCAGCTCCTTCCTGAGAGCCGATTCCCCCCCCGCCCTCCACCACCAGAAAAAAGAAATGCATGACAATGAACAAATGACACTTTTGAACAGAGCAGAAATATTTTTTGTTTCATATTATATCAAGTTTTATTGAAATATACTAATTGTGTAATTATTTATTTACCATACTATTTCATTACTAGGGTGTTATTTTTGTTGTGCAACTAGGACAGTTATTCTTGACATATCCCACTTTTTAACCATCAATATAACTGAATATTTCAATGTATTGCAGATGAGGAATCTTGCATATTTATTTTTTGCAACAAAAAGGAACGGAGCCTTAAAATCCAACTTCCTCCAAAGAGCCGTAATTCCCATCACTAGAGAGGCTTAGGTCTACATAACAACGTTAGCTGTGGTGAAGCTAGTAGCCTGAGTCTGAGGGACAGTTGCAGGAGAAAAGAGAGAGGACCAGAGAGGAAATGCAACCAAACTACATACAGTCAATGGACCAAACCCGCACAGACAATAAAGAGATGTGGAGAAGTCCCAGTCAAGGTAAAAGTTAGGGAGAGAGACAGCAAGAGTGCAATGTCTGTGTGTATGTGACAGAGGGAGGGAGAGAGAGAGGCAGCCTGTGTGAGAGAGCGCAAGAGCGGAACTTAACGTTGTATCCACTGGAAAGACACTTTTAATAATACTGTGTAGCAGCAGCGCTATTCTGTATTCTTGAGATTGACAGCAACCAGTAAATGTATCTTTCTCTCCCAGTTCCAAACTTGTTGGGATATTAAAACTCCTGGCTCAGCCTTGTGAACTGTGAGAAGCTGACAGAACCCCTTCCTGTTTCGTTAGATGTTGCCTAGCAATGCAAGCAACAAACGTTCTGAGGCTCAGGAGGATATTTTATGATAGTTAAAACAGAAAAGCGAGATGAAAATTAGATGTATGTGTAAATTAACAACTGATATTTGTAATTTGATTACAAATGGGATTTTGTAGGCAAGTGGTCATGGTGTAAGCAGATAATATCCTCCAAGACTGCACGTTCCATGATTGCAATGGATGACGCAGGGGCTGAGAACCTGGTTTGCCCCTACATCATCCATTGCAATCAGTTGCAATCACTTGTTGGGTATTATCCCTTACATAGCTCTCATAAGGATGCTAAAGTCATTTCCATATCTAACTGTGACAGTTACTGATACACTCTGCAGTCAGTTTCTTGAAAAATCTATAAATGTTTATTCTTGTCAGTTCAAACATTATTTTGTAGCTTGAATTCACAATGGGAACATGTTTCCATTCTCATTCTTTTGATTCCATCCAGGTTGGGTGTGCACAGTACTTATTTCATACTGGATTTCTTCTTGTCATCTTAATTTAACATTTATTAATCAAAGGGCCTCGTTATTGTCATCACTCAAGTAGACTCAATTATATTTTCTCTGTTTTCAACAAGCTTCTTTAATTATTTGGTTTTCTCCAAAAATCCATGAACAACCACAGAAACCTGCCAGTGTTTGTCTTTGTAACCAAGAACATCATAGGCTATCCCCCTCTCTCTGTCTACTTCTCTCCCTGTGACCAAAATAATTCTGCTCTGGCTCATACTTTTATGAAAACAGATTCCAGCCACAAACAAAAAACAACAATTAGCAAAATCCTTCCACAGACATCAAGGCCATTGAATTTGCCCGAAAACATATTGTTTAGTCCAATGTAGCTACTTAATGTTAATGTGGTGAATTGGCAAATTATAAAATGAAACTCCTGTTTTGTGGCTGAGCCCTCTACCATTTAAACATGTCCAAAGCTGCCATCAATCTATGCTATCGTCCACATTTCATGAGGGCAGACAAAGCAGAGAGTGCCACCTACAGTCAAACTTCATCTACACAAAATACAAAGAAAAGGGAGAATCATAGCGACATCCACTTTGATTATCAAGTGATCTCCGTGACAACAAAATAACAAATGACCAAAAACCAACAACAGTAATCTATGTATTTGATTGCATCATATTGATCCTACTATTTTTTGTCATGCTGCTTTTACAGTATCATGTTCTCATGAAAATAGTCATCATATAGTTGTAGTGTTTTTATGCCTTATAATACCATATGAGTAGCAGTTAGCAGGTTTCACACTTGGCCTTGATGTCTGTGGAAGGATTTAGCTAATTGTTATTTTTTGTTTGTGGCTGGAATCGGTTTTCATAAAAGTATGAGCCAGAGCAGAATTATTTTGGTCACAGGGAGAGAAGTAGACAGAGAGAGGGGGATAGCCTGTGATGTTCTTGGTTACAAAGACAAACACTGGCAGGTTTCTGTGATGTGCATGGATTTTTGGGGAAAACCAAATAATTAAAGAAGCTTGTTGAAAACAGAGAAAAGATAATTGAGTCTACTTGAGTGATGACAATAAAGAGGCCCTTTGATTAATAAATGCTAAATTGTCTCTATCTTTCTCAATTCAAAAAATCTTCTCAAATGCCTCCTCACCTGCCCTGGTTGATGGCTGCGGAATCGGCCCCTGAGCAGATATCCTCCATAACATAGGGGTTCTGCTCACAGCTGACATTGAGTGTGGTGTAGTTGGGTTTACACACAGTGAGAAAGTAGGGTGTTGGGTAACCTGTCATCAGTTGGAGGATGTCAGTGATAAGGGCCGTGGCACAAAGTCCGAACGCATGAACGCCTGAGGACAGAGGAGAATGTGATGTAAAGGTTGGGAAACAAGCTGAACATACAGACAGCATAAACACTACTGATCTTATTGTTGGATGTGCTGTACAGGGCCAATATATGCAGGCAATGTAATTATTAGCTTTAATATCAGATGTCTAAAACATTACAGTCAGCCTTTGAAATGCATAGGTTTTAGAGTTGATAGACACAGTATACAATTCACACCCACAGAAATGAGCACTTAACCTGTTAATAGGACTTGCTTTAATGTTTGCTGTCTCTTTCTAAGACACACACACATGCACACACATACATACACATTTAAAACAACACATTTTGGCTACCAGGGGTGGGAGTAACGCATTACATTTACTCTCGTTATTCTTACAAAGTTGTATTTTTGTGTACTTGTACTTTTTTGAGTATTTTTAAAATCAGTAAATTTACTTGTACTTTATTACAAGTAAATGTTTTTGTGAACAGTACATAAAATGCACAACAATGCAATAAAATTATGGATGATGTCATTATGGGCTATGGTTAAGATTAGCATTATTGTATCGCTGCATAGGTAAATAAAAGGTTGCATCTACGTTAATCACTGATTTAATGCACCACCCATCGAATTAGCAGTTAAACTGAGAGGAGATTATGGAGGACTTTGCAGGTCACAAAGCTCACACAAAGCCGTTCAGAAAGGTGAGTACCACAACAAACTCACTGATTGTTGTAACTTACTGTACAGAGGAGGATGTCAACAACCACTGCCTTGCCTAGAAACGTAGTGTTGTGTGTGTGCGTGTGTGTGTGTGCTACGTGGTGTGTAAAAACTTGCTGTTGTTGCTTTAATGTGTTTGTGAGCTGTAGCTGCTGTCGAGTTTATATTGTTTATACATCTCAGTGTTGTCTGCCTTGCTTAACTCTGTTGTTAAAGTGGTAGGTTATTTAATATATGTGGCTTAATAATACTTGTTGCACCCGCCACCATATCAATAGCTCTTTTTGTGTAATATTGGTCATTTTTGTGTAATTGTCTGATTTTTGTCCTCTTTTCTGGTTAATTCTTATAAGGCAGTACTGAGATTGTTTATTTATAAATATATACATAAGGCTCTGTGGCATGATGTTGTCTGTAGACACGTTGACATGTTAATGCTCTAGGCATTTTGTAGCCTAAAGGTGGTCTTTAATATAAAAGTTCTATCATATAATATTATCATCATCATATCATAACACAATGAGTACATTGTAACTGACTAACTTTTTACTTTTATCTGAGTAAATTTTTACACAAGTAAATTTACTTTTACTTGAGTAAAATTTCTTTAAAGTAACAGTACATTAACCTGAGTAATACTCTTTCCACCCCTGTTGGCTACTATAGTTTGTCTGGGTTGAGAAATCTTAGCATAACATTAGTTAAGTAAATGTTGGTTCTTGCTCGGTGAGCAAGAACCAACCAAGAAGAAATCTTTGACAGCTGAGCAACTGTCAAAGATTTCCTTTGCCTTATGTTGCAAATGAGTCATGAGAAAAAGTCACCAGTCAGTTACCATACTTTATGGCCAATGTATCGAAAGAAAAAAATCAGTGTACCAACAAAGCGGACGGCTCTGCGTATGAAGGAGTTGAAGTTGCAGCCAGCAGCGTTGATGTTGGCCTCGGCCCCAGCACCACTCTTCCTCTGAGACAGACAGCAGAACAGGATGGCCTCTCCAATCATTATCTGTTAACACACATAACATACCTGTCACACGTGTTTGCATACAGAAGTGGGTGACAAGGGTATGATTTCCACTGGGGATGAGGGCAGATATGTCCCCTCACTTTTCAAACTCCTATTTTTGTCCCTCAACTTTTACAGTTTTAGTTTCCATACCTGCTTATTCCGTGGGGGGCAGCTTATCCGAGCACGCACTGGCTGAGAGGCAGGCAACACCCTGGACTTTTGCCAGTTTATTGGTTTTGTGATTATTTGTGATGTTCATATTTCTATATTCAATTTAATGTTCTTTTATGACTTTTAATTGTGTGAAGCAAGCCTAGATGTTTTTATATCATGCTTGGACACAGATGTAAACAGTAGCATCTGAGTGTCAGAACGTTGTAACCCACTGAGACTGGCTGTTTGATGTGGGTGGTGTCCCACAGCTTGGCCTATCTATGGCCCTCCAACGCTCTGGTTTAAGCCAAGAGTGCAGGCCAAGACAGCTCCTTCCTGTGTGATACACGCATGCACACAAATGCACACTACTCTAGAAATGACATGTGGTATTGCAGTGGGATACCTAGCTGTCTGCAGAGCAACTATCTAGGATCACAGATCTCTGCAGAACAATGAGGTTGGAGAAAAA